>NC_081824.1:322733086-323040394 GCF_030867095.1 Alligator mississippiensis
AGACCAGTGGGGGACACTGGGAAGGCGGGCAGGGAACAGGCTTATGAAGACGGGGGACTTGCCCACTGTCTTCACATGTTGCTATGGCTGCTGTCCCCAGAAGTATGGGGATACCTCCAGAGCTGTTCCTGCCCTGTTACAGCTAAGGGCTGTGCAGAACAGCTGCATGGGAAGCTGGACTCATCCAGGGACAGCCAGGGTGATAGGCAGGTTCCTCCTTCCAGCCCCTTTTCCCTGCTTGCTACCCAGGTGTCCCTTGCTGGCTGGGAAGCAAGCCCTGGAAGGAGGAACCTGCACACTGCTGCTGCTTTCCCTGGCCAACCCCAGCAGCCCATACAGTTGTTTCCGGCAGCTTGTGGTGGGAGTGGTTCATGAGCAGCTCTGAGGCACTAAGGCACTGGGAACAGTCAGCTGGGGACAACAGTGATTGGGGGCAGGTTCCTCTTTCCAGTGCCTTCCCCAACCAGTGGGGGTTATAGAGGATGGCAGAGAGCAAGTGCAGAAAGAGAAAAGCCACCTGCTACTGCCACTGTCTCCAAATGAGCACTCTACATAGCTGTTCCACACAGCTGGAGCAGGACAGGAATGGCTCGGGGGTTCTTCCTGCACCCTGGTCAGCCAGGGACAGTGGTAGTAGAAGGAGGGGTACAACTGTACTGCTGCACTCCCCTTGGATCCACCCTGAGCCATGCTTGATATGATTCTAAGAAATAGAACTTTTGACCTTGGTAATGAATATATTGACAGAGGGGCAACTTTTAAAGATATTCCTTTTCATATTGACTGCCTCCAAAACTCAGTATGCATAAAAAGAGAGAGGGACAAATGATTGTTTGAGGCTGCAAGGTTTTGCAAGTGCAATTAATCTGGGCCCAGAAAGGACTGAGCTAGCTCTCTGCCATGCTCTCTGCCCTAGCTGGAGGTAATTGGGCACTGGCTGAGTCATCCCTAGGGCTCTCAGGAAGAAGGCCCAAGGCCCATTGGCCTAGATAACTTCAGACTCGACAGCAGAGAGCTGTTTGAGCAAGCAGATTGAAGGGCTGTTTCTCTTGGTCTTCTGGAACTCTGCTAACCTGCTTGCTCCTTCCTAGATCTTGCCTGAATCTTGCCTAGTTTAATCACAAGAGAAGGCTGAGAGGGGATATGGTGGCTGTCTATAAACTGGCCAAGGGAGACCAGCAGGCAATGGGAGAGTCCCTGTTACCCCGAGCACTACTGGGAGTAACAAGGAATAACGGCCGTAAGTTGACAGACAGTAGATTCAGTCTAGATATCAGGAGGCACTAAACAGTCAGGGCGGCTAGGATCTGGAACCAACTTCCAAGGGAAGTGGTGCTGGCTCCTACCCTGGGGGTCTTCAGAAGGAGGCTAAATAGACACCTAGCCGGGGCCGTTTGACCTCAGCATTCTTTCCTGCCATGGCAGGGGTTTGGACTTGATGATCTTCTCAGGTCCCTTCTGACCCTACCAGCTATGAAACTATGAAACTATAAATCCTTTACCTTGATCCTTGCCTAAAATCCTGCCTGCATTTTTGTCTAGCCTGAACCTGTGCAAACCAGCTTGGAATGCTAAGTGCCATTTCCTTTCTTCTCTCCTTTGCTGGCTATCTTAAAAAAGTGGGACTCAAGAAAGAATTGTAAGAACTGCAAGATACTTTATTCAATGCACTGGAATCCTACCCAAGGCTGTCAGTGTAATGCTGAACTACTAAACCACAACACCAAAGCTGCAGTCAGTATGCAGCACATCCTAGTGGCTGAGTACAGAGTAGTGTCTACCACTATTTTGTGAGAAAGTAAAATGTATTGATAAAAGCCCATCACTTCAGCACTAATGATACCAGGGAGCAGCTTTGTAGTATTGACTTTGCAACTCTGATGCAATGCTTATTTCTTTTAAAAACAGATGCTGCCAATGCAATCAAAGTACGGATCAGTCTGAAATCAGCACTCGGAGACAAGGCAGTAAGTACTTAGGTACACCGTTTTGGATGGGGTCTTCTGGAATAGACTCAGACCAATATATTACTGTAGTTTTTTTTAATTTCCTGTTTTGTTTTAACAGTCATAGGGCAATCTGGTAGTATCAAGTTACATCTTATACAGTAGGCACTGGAGTTCCTCTGGAAAAGTCATATATCAAGGGCCAGATAATATTCTACCTATTAAGAACATAAGTACAATGTAATTGTATTTCAGCCTACTAAATCCTCTGAAAAACTGTTCATGCAAAGTGGGTGTGCTTACCTCCTGCTTGCTGCTTCCTGTGAGTCTGAAGTCTAAGGTGAGGCTGTGTCATGAAGGTCAGCATGTTTATGTTCATTCAGAGGCCTGAGCAAGGTGCAGTAGTTGGCACCTAAGTGCATTTAGGCACCTAACAGGTCCCAGGTCACTTTTACTTCTAGCTTTTTGTCTGACTATTTGCTGTAACCTTTCCAGGCTCACATAAACTCTGCTGCCCTCATTCCCTCCTTTGTCTACTACCCATGTGCTGAAATATCTTGTTTGTATTTGTTATGGGGTTTAGAAACAGTGAAGCAAAGGAAGGCGTCTCCCTTAATAAGCATTGACTCTTGACTGCTTCAGCCCACCTACTTAAGCTAAATGTCTGGTTGAGGATTTTCTCTTTATTGTAATTTCCTTTTTATATTATTCACAAAAGTGCTGTGTAATGTCTTTAAAAACAAATACTTTGTTCTCATTACAGCTAGCTTTTGTTTTTGGGGATGGGATCACATTAGGCAGATGCTTCTTGCCTATTAGACTCAAACAATAGTGGTTAGAATTCAGACCTAGGTGTAGGAAGCCATTGGTTGGTACAAATGTGGGCTTATTTATCACACAAACAGATACTACCAGTTCTATCACTCTTGCATGTAAAGTCTGGTAATTATTTTTATTGCTATCTAGCCTGATGAGTTGAGGTAGATACATTTCAAAACTTATAGAAGTAACATGGAATGACTCTTGAGAAAGCAATCAAAACTCATGGCAGAGGTAATATTTTTTTATTAGACCAACTAGAAACTGTGCGCCCAAAAGCTGGTCTAAAATCTCCCCCAGCGAATGGTTGGTCCAATAAAAGATATCACCCATGAAAACCTTGTCTCCATATTACAACGCATTTATTAGTCATTATAGTTAATGTTTACCTTAATTCCTTTTTATGCTTGGCTTTTTTGCCATCCTGTTCTTTTTGTTGTGCAATTGAGCAGCTGTAATACAATCTTATTTGGAGTACTTAATTTGAATGACTGTATATTAAATATGTTCCCAAGCTCCAAGGAGTGAAGCATGGGACTTTTCTTTTTCTCTTCAAACCAGTCCCTGCTCTGCCAAATTACAAGCTGTTTCCATTAGGTAACTCCCTGCCTTCCCATAAATTCTACCCAGGTGACGCTCACAAGAAAATGATTTTGGCAAGGGCTCCTTGCATTAGCAAGCAGGTCAGGAAGATTCCTACATAGGAATCTCTGAAGTTCACAATGAGACAGATTCAGCTCTAGCACTGGCTGCTCCGTTGTGCCCAGCCAATGCACCAGCAATCCTAAACCTAATTTAACTGTGAGGTTAAGATGGCTTTAGAGCTGTTTGACACAAATACAGCAGCATAAAATACTGTGCATCAGTGAATTTCTCTCCTCATAGCTTCTGTTTGGCTCCAGTTAAGAATGCAAAGGATCAGGGGGCCCTTTGATTCAGCAGTGAAATGCTGGATATTTGGTGAATGAGGGGACATGTTCACAAAAAAATTTGGAAACGGTCCAAATTACACAACAGACCCCTTGTGTTATTGCATATAATGGTGACAATAAAGGCTCTTGTAACAAGTAATGCTGTGCGTATTATGTAACGTTGGCAGAGGAGTTTCTATGGGCCTAATCCTGCATTCATTGAAATACTTGACAAAGCTCTCATTTATTTTAGTGAGTGTAGGTACAGCCCTGAGGCTAATGCCTGGGGTAAGCTTCTAAGTACCTGACTGTGTACTAGCTGCACCAGCTTGGATAATTCAGTGTAACTCGACTGAAGTCAATAGAGGTACATCGATTTCCAGCCGAGGTCTAGCCTCATATTTCTAGAAACCTAAACAGCCTTAGCTTGAGCATTACAAGGTAGAGAAAAACTGCTCCTTTGCTCCTGTCTGCTGAATGTATTCTAAACAGGACAGTGTTTATATTGAGGAGTGAAAGAAACTGGTGAATGTAAAACCTGAGGCAGGATCAGGCTTTTCCTTCCAGTTGTATAAATACCATTACATTAACTGAGATGCAGTGGACTTTGGAAGAGTATCCATTTGCTTCACTGTTATAATAAAGAAGCAGAGTTGGGTAATAGAGCAGATATAACTTGGATCAACTGGTCACATCCCTCATCAGACAGTACTGGCTTAGGACATCCTTACACTGTAGTTGGAGGTATGTGTATGTTATAGATTAATCTTTAAACTGGCTTGCTGAGGTCATAGTAGCATAAACTTCATCTGTTCAGTAAATAGCCAAGGTCACTTGTCAGATTGTAATGCTATACCTCCACTATTGGGGCACAAGATGACTAGTTAAAGCTAGGTCAGGCATGTCTACACATGCTGAAATCAGAGGGTTGATTGCAGTGTGGAATACCACTGGTTGCAAATCAGGTTAATCAAATAAAAGCACCTGCAGCTTTGCTTCAGATATGATTTTAGGAATAAACATGATTTACAAGACTAACCTGTCCATCCCCTTTTAGCTTCAGTAATTTCTATTTGGTTGATGAAAAAATATATCATAGATTATTTCATATGAGGATCTGTCTCATATTTTTATTATCTACCCCTTTAAAAATAGTTACTAAAAATACTCTCTCTGGGCGCATCCAGACAAGTGTGCATGTGTGGTATGTGGCATTGCAGAACTATCTGCGGTGCCACAAACCACACACACTGCACATGCAGGCATTTGTTATTTTCTGCGTGGTAATTTTTTTGACTACAGTTGTAAAAAAAAAAAACACGTGTGAAAGAAGCGGGATGGTGCACATGGCGGCAGTATGTGCCACCTGAAACCAGAGCCTGGCAGGCCAGTGGCACGCTCCAGCTGCCAGCCATGCTCTGTGTGCTGGATTACCATCACTGGAGCCCCAAGAGGTCCCCAGGACCTCAGGTAAGGCTGCAGGGGCCAGCCCAGATGCTGGCCCAAGCCTCCACTACCCCACCTGGGGCAACTTGGCACATACCAGAGCGTGTGTACATGGGTGCTCCCTGAGGACAAGTAGCAGAGGCACAACTAAGCCGGTGGTGTTTGTCCCCAGGGAAATGCATATGCATGCTTGTTTGGGTGTGCCCTCTCTAATATGGGAGTATACCATAAGAAGCTAAAAACATGGACTGAGATTTTGATGTGACTCTTAGATTGCGGGGATTTAAGTATATTTTAATATTAAGATTCTTTCGGGGATTAAAGGCCAAATTTACATCTTCTCTCAAGAAGACTGTAGCACATGAAATCTTTGTTTGAATACATGGTGTAATGATATACAGTTTCCTGAGACAGGCCATTTCTGTTTGAAAGGGAAGCTGAGTTTGTAAATAGCTAACCTGCAGTAGGCCCAATTCCTGATTAACTGTGACAGACCAGTTGGCTATTGGTTGCTGAAGCTCCAATCAGAAGTTTAAGTCACTTGAGCAATCAGCTCCCCCCACTCCACTTTTCTCAAATATAATAATTTTGTTTAAAAGGGTACTTGTCTGAGACCTACACAGGCAATTAAACTGCATGACAGGTACAATGCTGTATATACAAAATACATTTTTAAAAAGCCAGAGGAAGTGCTAATCCCCAAAAGCACCAGTTGCAGAATCAAACTCAATGGGCCCACACGTGTCTCTTGCAGCATCTCAGACCCCTTTGAGATGCTGCAAGAGGCATGTGCAGGAATGGGAAAAGGTTCCCTGATCCCTGGATATCCAGGGGTCGAAAAAAATGGAGTGAAATAAAACCTGAGGCAACTGGAGGCTGGGTCCTCCACAGAGATAATCTGGTAGCAGCCAGAGTGTCTCTATGGCTGGCCCTTGACCTGGTGCTGAAGCACACTGCCTGTCCACCTGCAGCAGGCTGCTTGCCAGCTGCAGGGAGCTGGACCTGGGCTCCAGTGGTGGTAAGTAGGGGGTAGGAGGGCTGGAGGAGGGGGGAGGGGACCATGAAGGGATCCGTGCTGGCCCCGCCTGCTCCCCCAGCCTGCCAGATCCCTGCCCCACCCAGTCCCACCCCCCTGATGGCTGCCTCGCCTGGCCCCATCCCCTGCCTACCCCCCCAAACCCTTTCATCACTGCCCTGCCTGGCCCCATCCTCCCAAACCCCCCCATCTCTGCCCTCCCAAATTAGCATCCCCACAATTAAAAAACAAACTACCAACCCCCCCTCCCCGGAAAAAACCCAGCACTCACCAGCACTATCAGCTGCCTGTCTGGGTCACTGCCTCCCCACCCTGCACAGTGTGGGACCAGGTGATAGCCCCAGCAGCCCCAGCCCAGGCCCCACTGCCCCATGCTGCCCTGTGGGGCTCTGCCTGGAGACCTCAGAGCCGCCACAGCCCCTGCTCCTGTGGTGAATAGAGGCCTTTCTTTTTTTTTCAGTGCCAAAGGCTGGGCTGGAGGGGGCAGACATTGAGGGGGGGCTGCAGGAGCTGGTGGGGGATGGGTCCAGTCAGGGCAGCAATCTGGGGGGCTGGGGAAGCTAGTGGGGTTGGGGCATGTGGGCCCTGCAGAGGGTTGGTAGCTCCTGCGGGGGCTATTTGGCCCTTGTTGGGGGAGGCTGTGGCCCCTGTGAGGCAAAACATATAGCTATTTAGAATTCATTTTATTATGATGATAGAGACACTGGTAGGTTTCCAAATTGCTTTAACACCTTAGATATATCAATAACACATTGCCCAACTGATCACTGTCTCTCTGTCTAGCATTCTCTCTCTCTCTCTCTCTCTGTATATATATAGTGGTCTTTTGTTTTACTTGTGGAGGAACATGGATTTGGGGGTATTTTACAGAGTGACTTTGGGATGTTTTTATCAGGGTTTTTTCAGTTTTCCAATAGGGAACACCAGAATTCCCGCTAGGGAGACCAGTGGCAGGACCCTGCCTGCTCAGAGCTGGCACCTTGGACCCAGCTGGAGGTGGCTGATCTCCTGGCCAACTGGGGCCAGGAGGACAGGCTTTGGCAGTTCAAAGCAGGCCACCACACTAGCAACATCTTTCAGGTGATAGCTGCCCAGATGGCTGGGCAGGGGCACACATGGCAGTAGTGCCACACAGAGGCCAACCCTGAAGTCACAGCCCACTGGCCGGTGGCCCAGAGGGGCAGATGCCTCTACTGGCTCTGTAGTCCCCATCTGGGTCTGGCAGGTGTACAACAGGTCACAGCCAGGCAGCAGCCCCCACTGCCAGACTGCTGCAGTGGGTAGAGGGTGCAGGGAACTCTCAGGGCTGCTTTAGCAGTCCAGCTGGCACAAGGGATAGTGTCCCTGGCTACCAACTGGATGGGGCCCAGAAGCTCCTGAGAGTGAGTAGCCCTGAGCTACTTGCCAGGGCAGCTTTTTGTACTGCTGGGGCCAGGACAGGGCAGCTTTTTATACTGCTGAGGACAGCACAGGTGCTGGCCCCAGGCTCTAGCTCCCCCTGGCTGCAGATCTGCGAGGAGCCAGGCAGGGTTATTTTGCCTCAAGTGGTACAATGTGTTCCATAACAAAGTGCATGTCCAGGCACATACACTGAGGAAAAAAGCCCCAGCTCAAATTTGCACTGCTTCTATTTGAAATGCTGCAAGCACACGTGTGGATGGACCCACTGAATTTTATTTTCCCCCCAAAGAATCCATTAATCAATATTGTAGAGTGCAAAAAAAGCAAAGGTAGAAGGAAAACTGAAACAAATCCAGTGGATTAAGAGACTAGTGGTCAACACTGCCAGTTGCTGGAGAAAACTGTGTTAACACCTAGGAATGCTTTAGCAACAATGGACATATCACTAAATCACAGAAGTGTAATATGCCAGTGTAAATATAGCTCATATAGCTGAACTTTTTCATTGATGCTAAGACCCAGATTCTGGTGTCCAGCACCTTCCTGTCCACACCAGCTCAGCAGAGCTGTTTGTTTACATTAGTGGCTTGAAGTTACCTTTATATTTCCTTGGAGTTTAATACAAAGATCATTGAAATTTGTTATAAAGATCCTAATGGCTGCAATGGGCCTTGATTCAGGCATCCTCTGATTACTGAGCTCATTGGGCCAGTTCCTGAACTTTCAAGTCAATCCAGATGTATCGTGTTGCACTACATGTGGAACAGGCCTGTTGACTTCATCTTGAGTTTTGGGACCATTCTTTTTATTCTAAGTGAATCTACCCTTCTCTTCAACACGAGGTATAGCTCATCTAATGTGTTTTCATTTTATGCAAGAGGCACCTGGTCCACAAAAAGATATCATCCTAAGAAATCCTTTTCCTCTTGAATAATCCCTGGACCATCAAGGCAACAACAGCACTTTAATTCTTATTTTATGTCACTGTCTTTGGAGATCACAAGGTTCAATATTGTAGCTGGAGTTTTATCAATACTATCTTAAGGGGCTATTTAAAGTTTTGTACTCCACCCATCAGAATGACGGGCACTTGGCTGGGACGGTTTAGTCAGGGATACTTCTACCTTGAACTGGTGTTTGTTGATCCCATGAGCTCCCTTCCAACTATACATTACTGTGATACAGAAACACAGTTACGAAGAATTCTTAATAGGGAAACCAAACACAAAAACAACAAACAGCACAGTTACACATACCATTTTGTGACAGAAACCAGTCTTAATTGTGAAGCCTTTATGCAGACTAGATTTACAATATCTCCAATGGAAACTGAAAGCCAAGGTAAGGACTTTACAAGATCTTGGCTATTGGGCTTTTTGGTTTCAATGTTTTAAACATTATAAACCCTACTGCTGAAACAGGATAGTGCTCTCTGTGGTGATGTCTGTGGGATTCAGAACATAAGCAAGCAAAGATGATTAATAGTTTTGGGATGAACAAACAAGAAGGCAGAATCTTAACTGAGTTAAAACACCGTAAAAATAATGAGCTTCAGAGAGGATTTGGTAAACGTGGAAGGCTATTAGAATCCAGAAGCTCTGAATTCTGGGTTTGGTTCCAAAGCTGGTTCACCTTATCAAAGGCCCTTAATTATGTCCATCTTATTTTCCCCATCTGAAACAATGAGGAGAATAATGCTGATCCACCTCACTGATGGTGTGACAAGTAGGCAGATAATGTTGGTAACACACTTTAAACATTAGAGGACCTGTGTGAAGAACAGAAATAGTAGATCCCTCCAGGCTTTCCTTTCTCTGCTAAACCTTTTCCCTTTCTTCTCCCATTCATCCATCCCTCTCTGCCAAACATTTCTCCATTTGGCACGTGCTGCCTGACACAATGGCCATAATACAGAGGATGACAGGGAATGATTGCTTTGTTATTTTCTGTACAGCTGTTAGCTTGGTGGAGCTTTGGTTAGGCTTCCTACTGTTATCACAATAGAAATAGTAGTGGAGTAAATGATAATTATTATACTGAGTCTTATATTATTAAGTAATTATTTAAAATAATAATATAGATTAATTTCTATATAGGTTTTCTCATTCATTAAAATCTCTTCTTTTATATTTACAGTACATATGGGATAAAAGTGAGCTTTTTTTGTTCAAGTCATCAATTGCCTATGCCATGAGAAAGTATTTCTTAGAGGTCAAGAATGAGAACATTGACTTCCAGTAAGTTGAGTTGTTTGGGTTATTTTACAATCCTTATTTGGCTCAGTAGGGATATATGATGGCGACAGGCCTCCTATGTAATGTAACAAGAGGAAGTTATATTAAAAGATACACAAGGACATTTGGTGGTCATAACAGGAGAACCCTTGCTTTCCTGCCTGCTGCCTAAGTTTCAGAACTCTTGATGGAAAGAAAAATGTCACCCATGCAGGAAAATAGATCATGATTTATTTATGGCTGATACAGGAGATTATGTAGTTTACTGCTAGTGGTGAGATCTGTCTTTAAGAATTTCTGCTCAAATGCCAGCCAAGGAATAATTGTAAGCTATGAGATCTCTTCTAGAATGAGAAAAGTAAATTAGAGTTAGAAATAAAGAATGAAATTATATGAAACCCAATGCAATAATAAACTTACATTTATGATGATGAATTTTCAAGTGATTTTGGAGTCTCAAAAGGTGAACAACTTGATTAGAATGAAATGAAAACCTACTTAGGATAAATAAATTCTACCCTAATCTAATTTTATTTACAAATGTACAGTCCTTATTCATTTAGTTTGTGAATAGAAATGGGTATAAAATATAACTCTTTCTAGGTCTCTCGGGATAACTTTCTGAAGTTATCAATACTTCTTAATTATTTGCTCATATTTCAAGGACATCGATCACCCTAATGTCCTGGCTGTATTCTAATAATAGTGTATGTGCAAAGAGATGGTCATTTTTATTCAGTTACTCATAGTAAAAGAAGGGTCAAAGCTCCCCAGCTCTTCGAGGGCAGCCCCTTTCTTTTATTTTTGGCAAAGTGAAAATTATGCTGCTTGGAGTCCTCAGTCCTGGGGCAATGACTCTGCGTGAAATATTATTTAATAAAAAAAAGAGGAATCTCCAAGGTGACAATAAAAACAATTCCATTTTCTATCTTTGGTCGCACATTTTTGTACATAGTAAATTCAAAAATTCTATTCCTCTTATTTTCAAGTTGATTACAGCTTTCTTAAACATGAAAACATTTCTTGTATGTCATTCAGGAGCGAAGATATCCATGTAGATTCTGTGACACAGAGAATCTCCTTCTCTTTCATTGTCAGCATGCCTGGAAATACCAGTAATGTTGTTCCCAAGTCTGATGTGGAACAAGCTATCAGGTGATTTTTTTTTTCTTTTAGTGAAAGTAGGATGGAGGGTGAAAGAAATGCTCAAGTTGTTTGAGAGAGGTGCTATAAGAAAGTGTTTTCTGCAACTAGAATAGGGAAAAGTTATAACAAGATAATTTGTTGCAACAGAAAAGACCAATTGTCCCTCTATTCTGATGATGTCATACTAGTTGGTATACAATGATTCAAGGAGGCTGGAAAATCCTCTTGTCAAACTGCTATGATTGAGTGAAGATGGTGAAATATAGAATCCAGAATTTCCAAAAAGGAAACAGAGATGTAATTAAGGCCCTAGTTGTATACAGGATATTGAGGAGCTGAGAAGGAAAAAAACAAAGAGGGAGATTAGGAGAATGTAAAATCAGAAAGTCTCCTGTCTTCCTTTGGGTTGGCCATCAAAATTGAGTATTAAGACTGCATAAAGTAGCATCAGATCTTTAACTGTCACTTATGGTTGCAACAGAGATTGTAGGATATAGTTACCATCTCTGTATCGGAAGCTTACATAGCCTTTCTGTCTTCCAACTGTGTCACATCAGGAAGGAAAGTAGTTTATTGTTCCTTTACTTGAGCAGCTCCGTCAAATGAAGAGTTCAATGGAAGTTTAAGCTATTTAGAAGATTAGAAGGAAAGCAGAATACTTTTACATGTCTCTGTTAAATATATTAATCTATTTTTTTTCCTTTTGATGGCAGAATGTCTCGTGGAAGAATCAGTGAGGCTTTCAAACTGGATGACAAGACGCTTGAGTTTGAGGGCATTCTTCCAACACTGACCCCACCATTTGAACCACCTGTCACCATATGGCTAATAGTGTTTGGAGTAGTCATAGGCGTTGTAGTAGTTGGAATCATTGTCTTGATCTTCACTGGGCAGAGAGACAAAAAAAAGTAAGTTTCATTTTAGATAGCGCATGTGATCAGGGTGAGTACAAAGTTAGCAGCAAAGAATACTGAAGAAAGTCCTGGACAGCTTTTCGCCAAACCTAAATTGTCTTTTCTGTTCTATGCTGCCCTAAAACAATGGAGAATCTGATGTACATTGTGATTTGCATAGGGTTTGTTTGTTTGTTTTGCATAAGAATTTATCTATACTTTTGATCCAGTATTGATACAACAGAGATTAGTCTGTTGTTCATGGCGGGCTTGCTGTTCTTCTTATTAAAGTCAGTGGGTGCAGTGTGATTCATTTTGGCACATTACATATACTACCTTGCTGAAATCCAAAATAAGTTGAGCAAAGTAAGAAAAATATATAAAACAGAGCTAGACACTCCCACATATTAACAAATTATTTTTATTTACAGGAAAAAAAAAGCAAAAGCAAATGAACTGGTAAAATGTGACCTGAGTCATCTTTCCTCTGTTGATGGAGAAAGCAATGCTGGGTTTGAACCAAGCGAAGATAGACAAACATCATTTTAGAAGATAATGTGGATTTTCTATTTAAGTTTTTGTTTTCATATTGGTTTTGACAACACTTCAGGGGAAAGGACAAATAATACAGATGTCATTAAACATTATAAGGCCTGATATTTTCAAGAAACTACCCATACACAGTATAAGGCAACTAAATGACTTGTTTGCCATTTAAGGATTAAATATATGCTGCACAGAAATGCAACATGTACGTACTTTTTTGCCTTTGTCTGAATATTATTACATTACTACTCATCCATCAGCTAGCTATATTCAGTTTCTTGCTATTTCTTTTATATGCCTATATTCCCAAAGGTTTATAAGTTAGCTGCCTGTGGGCCAAGGACAGATGTGTATAAGCGGTAGTTAATTATTTTATAAGACACTGGTACTATCCAACAGAAAGATGGAAAATAAGAATCTAGCATGATGATCAGCTGGAAACAAGCTCTAGTAGTAAGCAGGCAAATACTTGCATTTGAAATAAAATGACTCTACCTTTTCCATGGGAATTAATGTCAAATCTGAGGAGAAATGTAAAGACACACAGGAAATTAAAAGAAGACATGTCATGGCATTATAACTTGCCCAACTGACTGGCATGGTAAGTATGGTATGGAAACCAAATAGCCAATATTCCCTGGAATCTTTCTTTGGGTTATGCTGAAAATGAAACCAACTGTATGATTGTGTTTGGGAATAAACTGGCAATAATTTAATGTTTCATTACAAATATATTTAAGAATTTGCTTCCTCTGTTGGACACATCAGAATCTTATATGAATGTTTTAGTTGTATGGTTATGATCTGCAGATTGACTTCTTACATAACTTTATTTCTTTTATATAATAGCTTATCTTATATTGTTGTATTAAACTTTCCATTGGGATACATATTTTTGACATCTAGAGTGCAGGACAAGGCTGAGTTCCAGGGCTGGCTGGAAAACAAGATATCCCACTTTGTGGCAGAAAAATCAAACGTTCACCATGTGTTTTTGTTCTGCATTGGTACAAAACTGAGAGCTTTTAAAATGCTAATGAAGAGAAGAGGTCCTGGAGTAGCTAAGTGGTTTGCACGCTCACCTGATTTGACCTTGGTGCTCTATGATATACTGGGTGATTGCTCCAGCTAACAGGTTAATTGGGGAGAGAGCTTTGCAATTCTATACCACATGGGCTCTGGGCAAGCCAAGAGACCATTAATACAAATTTCCCTGATTGGCAAATCTAGTAAAAGTGTTAGGGGCAAAATCTTGGCCTCTGTGTAGCTTTTCATAGAACCATAGAGAAGTAGGGCTAAGAGGTCATCTAGTCCAACACTGCCTGAGGTAGGATCATCCCTATACAAACCATCCCACACAAATCCATTGTCTAACCTCTCAGTGAAACTACATAGTCAACCAAAGTTGCACACAACACAAGACATAGCATTCTAACATGCTGCAGGTAAAGCAGGGGGACCATGGTGACCATAGTGCCAATGTTCTGCTGCTACAAGGGTGTTACAATAAAATCTTGCTCAATAGACCCTGAGTGTTGGGGAAAGACCCTGTAGCCAGGAGGGGTTTAAGTCCCACCAGAAGCACTGGCACATCCCAATCAAAATCTCTTCTTCATTAGAGGAAGTCTTTAAAAGAAAAAACAAAACAAAGAAACAGTGGAAAAAATACTGACACATGCAGCAGTAGGGTTCTCTCCTGGCCTCATGCAGCATCTAGCAAAGCCCAGAAACATGGGAAATACCTGCAGAAGGACATAGGAATAGCTACGCCTAGATCATCCCTGAACAGGGGCTGTCTAACCTCTTCTTGAACAACTCCAGCGATAGGGAGTCCACAATTTCACTAGGCAGTCTATTCTACTGCCTCACTGTTCTAACAGTGAAGACATTTTTCTTGATATTCAGTCTAAACCAACTTTGCCGCAACTTCAGTAGATTTCTTTGGGGAGTGATGGTATACTAGGGAGCAGGAAAAGCACACAAACTAAAAGACTTACCCACAAGTGGTTACTTCATTGAGTGGTACCGAAAATAGTGTGACAAAGGTGCTGTAGCAGTGGGGCCTTTCCCTTTAAGACATGGCAGCCAGCTTGGCTGAGGGGCTGCAGCTGTGAAGGCTAATGGGGGGAGAGGGGATGCTGGGAGTCAAAAACACTAGCAAGCAGAACTAGGGAGAGGCACATGGGAGAAACATCAGAATGGGGAATTGCTGGGCTATGTGGAGGACATGCCCACTGTAGGAATGCCGGAGTCACATGGACCTCTCCCAGTGTTTTTTGTTTGGTTGGTTGGTTGGTTTCTTTTGTTGGGTTTGGTTTTGATTTTGTTGCTTAATTTTTTAAAAGACTGTATAATACTGGTGTGTGCTGGAGATGCCTCAGGGAGAAAAAGCCAGCTGTTTTAAAAGACACTGTTTATTACTGGGGCTGCCTGAGAGATGTTAGGGGAGAAAGCGCCTGGTTGAAGAAGTCCGGAGGTGGCAACCTGCTACAGGTACTTATTGCACATAAGCTTGTGCAGTCATCTGTACACACCAGACATGACTCAACCACCATTATCTTAGCATTGTTGTTTTCACTACAAGGGATTCACTATAATGAATGTAGGAAATGCACAGGCTGTATTTATAAAAGGACTTTGGCTTCTAAATCCCATCTAAGCACTATCTTTGGTGCTGAAAGCCAACCTGTAGCCTAACAAGATGAGTTGGTGCCTGGAACAAACCCTACAGGAGGCTGGGGGATGCAGTTCCAAGAGTGGGGACAACACCCTTGCACATGCTGGGAACTCCAAGATAGTCCCTAGTCGAGCTGCTGGTGCTGCCACCACATGCTCTGCCTATCCTGGCTGTTGCTCCTTAAGCAGTAGCAGCCAGGAACTGTTTTTGAATTCCCAACATGGACTCTGCAGAGGCAGGGCACAATTCTGGCACCCCTTCTAACTTGGTACCTGGGGTGCATGCCTCAGCCATTCCTAATTATGCAACTTGGAGCCTCAAAACCTTGCTCTACAGCTATCTAACCTTAGGAATATGTACATTTAACCAGTAAAATTTCTCAGGTATCTACGTATCTGGGTTAGGACCATGACCAGAACTACTTAGATTCCGACAACCAGGCACCTTGTTCACAACTAGGTTCCAAGGACTAGGCATTTCCCAAACTCTCTTGCATTTGAAGCCTGATCCTATAGGTATTTATAGTCTGGAGAAAAGAAGACTAAGCGGGGGATTTGATAGCAGCCTTTAACTTCCTGAAGGGTGCTTCCAAAGAGGATGGAGCTAGACTGTTCTCAGTGGTGGCAGATGACAGAACAAGGAGCAATGTTCTCAAGTTGCAGCAAGAAAAGTTTAGATTGAATATTAGGATAAACTTCCTCTCCAGGAGGGTGGTGAAACACTGGAACAGATTACCTAGACAGGTGGTGGAATGTCCATCTTTGAAGGCTTTTAAGGCCTGGCTGGACAAAGCCATGGCTGGGATGGTCCCGCTTTGAGCAGGGGGTTGGACTAGGTGACCTCCTGAGGTCCCTTCCAGCCCTCATTTTCTATGATTCTATGACTTTTAAGGGCACACGCATGTGATGCAGAGTCCTCTACAAAACAGAGCAGCAAAGTGACATTTAACTTTAAATGTTTTTTTACTTACAAAAAACCTGTGTTGGACAAGTGCATCCAAAATGGCAGACAATACAATCAATACAGAAATATTCAGGCACTGGTATTTTCTCCAGAGGTTGAAAACTGAAGGGCTAATGAGAGTGTCATGCTCTATAATTATGACATCAGAAATCATGCTAACCAAGCATTAGAACATGCATTTCAGAAGCACATCTGGAATCACCAGTAGCATTGAGATTGGAGCAGCATTGTAGATCAGGACAAATGAAGTATACAAGTTTAAAACCCTTGCACAAGCTGCAGTTCACAATGTTTTACTAGGTTTATAATAAATGGTGTTGTGATACATCTTACTGGTGCTCTCTGCAATAATCAACTCAACCAAGTAAGAACACAGTGCAGTGCTTGATGTCATTGGTTTCTTCATTCCATAAAAATTAAGGGAACTTTTTTTTCATTGTCTTTACTGGGGCTAGCATTTGACCTTTAATTTTAGTTGATTTTTGACTTGGACCAATAATTGACCAGCAGGTAATCTTTCTATTTTATGAATGTTTCAATAGAATGGTATTGGATGCTCAGATGAAATGCTGTTCTGAGTTAATTACCACAAATACAACTGACAGAGTAGGCTTGAACACCAAAACTGCATGCATGCACGTAGGTGGGTGTGTGCATGTACACACAACTAAAAACTCACACCCACAGATTATTCAGCTCATATCATTGGAGCATATGTCACAATATTGTGTTTTGATTGTTAGGTTCTGAAATCTATGTTTGAAAGCTGCTTATTTTGAACTTTCCATCTACCTCTGTACCTTGTTCTGCTTTTCAGTTCAAACAACCAGCTCTTTGCAAAAAAATCCAAGTGTGTAATGTGCCGTCCATGTTGTAATATCACCAGATGCCTTGTGGTAATTCCATCAGCAATGCAAAGTAGGAGATGCAGGCTGCAAATCAGACAGTAACCACACCTGTCTATAAGTAGCACAAGAATTCCAGTCAGTTAAAGTCAGAAACATCTTATCCAGGGATGGGAAATCACATTAAATGTATTTGAAAACAGTTCCTCATCAACTGAACTTTAGTCAACTGAATTTGGGTTTCTCTTTGCAGCACTGAACAAACCTCTTCTCATATATATTTAGGGATGCGCACCACTCTGCATCAAGCTGTATGACATTTGCAATCAGATGCAAAGTTACAAGACAACAGTGATAGGATTTTGATACAAGCACCTTCCAAAACTCATTTGATATGCTCCACTTGATACCCTTTGAGAAAGGGGACAAAGGATATAGATACAAGCTGTTGGGATGTAACAGTTACATCTTCATGAGTCTGTAGTGATACAAGTCCGACAAAGCCACTTCAGCTGTTCCCCTGCTTCATCAGAGGTCAAAGTGAGGGCAGCTTAGCTCATTTGTCTCCCAACAGGCTCATACAGATGTAACATTTAAGTCAGGGGTAGGCAAAATATGGCCCACGGTCAGGTGGTTAGATCTGGCATGCATGTGGCCACCTTCCAAGTGAATGGTTCTGGCTCATGGGCAGGTGGTGGCTCCAGCTCAGGCATCCACATGGTGTCAGGTGGCTGGGGCTGCTTCCAGCATGCTGGGTGCTCTTTCTCTGGGCTGGGGCTACCCTAGCACAGATGTGGAAGCTTGAATCCTCTGACACTAGTATCACGCCCTGCCCCATTTGACCAGTCTGAACCTAGCAGGTGCTGGCCACATCCACAGCTGCTCATATGCTACAGTGCTACACCTGTGGGTGCATTCAGTTTTCCATGCTGGTCACAGCCCAGAGCCCTCCCTCCCCCCGCCCCCAACTCCTTTGGAGCCCTGGCCCAGAAGCTGCTGGTCGCACTTGGGTAGTTGTGGACACAGCTGGCAGCTGCCAGGTCCAGACTGGGGGTGGTGGGAAGGCACGCTAAAGCTGTGGGTGAGTGGACGCCAGTGCTGGGGGACAAGAGGAGGGGTGCTAAAGTTGTGGGTGGGTTCAGGTTTCCATACTCTTTGAAGCCCCAGGAGGGAAGGACTGGGAGAGAGAGAGAGAGAGAGAGAGAGAGAGAGACTTGTGGCCCTCAACAGGTCACAAAAACTCAGTCAGCCCAAATAATTGCCTGCTCCTTATAGGTGGTAACAGCTGCTGTATGTTCCCAAGCACAAGCTCCCCCTCTCCTTTTAAGGAGGCTGCAACCAAAAATCTGTCCATTCCCAAACAATGCTGGTCCGGAAATCTTTGGATGTTCATCAAAAGTACTAAACAAAGCTATGATGACGTTCAGAGGAAAGCAGTGGTCATGCCTATTACCATGGAACTTGATGCTAACAAAAGAAAAACTTGTGAAGACCAACAACAAGCACAGGCTTCAGACATATGAGGAAAGCTCACTACAGGGCCACAGAGCTTACATCTGCATGGCCTCAAACCATGAGAGCAGTTTGATAAGAAAAAGGTTAAAAGTTAAATGAAAATAAGGGAAAGGCCAGGTAGGAGGGTTCACTTAAAATCAACCAAGATACTTAACCAAAACATGAACACTTTGCATATTGAATCAGACTTTAAAAAGAAAATTAAAAACAGCCAAAATTTCTATGCTGATACAACTGGCTGGTATGTAATAAATCAGCCACAAAAATGAATATTATGACTAATATGCCTATTTACTAATGTTGCCATAAATCACCAGCTTTAATACTTTATCCAGGCTCTTTGAAATACAGTTATACTATGCACATTCTTTCTGCA
Source organism: Alligator mississippiensis (assembly GCF_030867095.1). Classification (NCBI taxonomy): domain Eukaryota; kingdom Metazoa; phylum Chordata; order Crocodylia; family Alligatoridae; genus Alligator; species Alligator mississippiensis. Next base: position 322,751,841 of record NC_081824.1, read on the forward strand.
CATTTAGCAATAATAGAAACATGAAAATGCAAACAATGAAATGGACAAAGTTATATATTATGAACTGTACTAGCCATCTATAGATTCATCATTATTACTATAATGTCAATTAAGACTTTTTTTTTTTTACTTCAAAGCTATCCATTATTCATTAATGATCAATTATGACAAATATTTTGACATATCAAGTATAAAAACAATAAAATAGATTAAATGTACAAACCTGGGTTGCTAAATTTAGGTTTTTTAAACTATAAATCAAAATCAAAATCCTAAATCTAAATCTATACGTAGGCACCTAAATATATGACCACGTTTTCTGATGTGCTGGCAACTTGAATACAAGACAACAGGAACTCCAGGTGCTTAGCACCTTTGAACTTTTGGGTGCTTTTATTCAGGGGCTCAGATATAGATATGGGAATGTCAGATTTCCAGTCCTTTAGTCTGAAGTTTTTTTCTTACAGTTATGACATTTCAAATGGTATTGTTTGCTTCAAGTTTCTTGCTTTATGCATCAGCTACTAAGTTTTCAACTTACTAACCAAGGGTCCTGAAATTACTCAATGCTTCTTGCTAGGTGTGGTGTGTGTACATGTGCAAATGCTACTGGATGGGTTGCTACTGGATGTAGATACCCACCCTGGGCAGCTATCTACAAGTACAGGTATTTGAGAGCAGATTTGCTCTCACCCTTCTCTGCTCCCCTGCAGCAGGGGGAGCCCCAGGGGGGCTGGCAGGGAGCACAGGGCCAGAAGACAGCTGTCTGCTGATGGGGCTAGAAGATTGCATCCTGCCTGCTGCCTGCCTGCTGCTCAGGCAGGCAAAGCCCACACCGGGGCAAGGAGCTCTTGGCCTTGATTCTGGGATGTGATGAGGAGCTGGGGTCAGGAGCTCCCTGCTGCTGGGGTAAGAGGATGTTGTCCTAGCCTGGGGTCTGCCACTGGAGCCTGCTCCAGCAGTGAGCAACTCCCAGGGGCAGGGTGCAATCTCCCACCCCCTGCTGCCCGGCTGACTGAGAGCAAATTTGCTCCTGGTTGGCAGTCTATATGTGCTTTACTGCACAGTAACTACTCCATGGTTAATTTGCTACCTGCATAGACCAATTTATTGCACAGTAAACATCTGCACATGTAGATGGTGATGCTTACTGCTTAGCAAATTAGTCTACTGTGCATTAAAGCATCTTGTGTAGATGCACCCCTTGTCAAGGATAGAAAGGGAGTTAGAACACTGTAGTGTGAACATTTCCCCCCTACTTGTACTGCAAATGCCTCACAGAATGAAATGAAAATCAAACATATGCTTCTTGGGATAATTCTCATACACACTGGCCTCAATAGCACTTTTGAGAAAACAGAGTCACTATTTCACCTCCAACAGCATCAACACTATTGAAACTAACCCTAGAGCCACTAGTTCCAGGCACTTGCACCAGTTATGAATTTGACTCATAATGGGTTTATATAAACATAAAACATACAGTAATGTGTTCTGATATGAGAAAACCTATGAAATATTTTATATTTAACAACTTAACATTTTTCAAATAAAGAAAAAAAATAGTTACAATCTGGAAAAGTCTTAATATATTGTATACTGTACTGCATTTTTGCATACTTTGAAGTTCAGTGAGATTCGTACTAAAAACATCAATGATATTCTTCCACTCTGTGCTTCCAGTCACCTATTTTGAAAATCACAAGAGCTTTCTAGAGCAGCGGTTTTCAACCTTTTTTTATTTACAGACCCCTTTGGAAATTTGAAATGGAGGTGCTGACCCCTTTGACTTGTAAGTGTGTGTCAGTATTCACATATGTTTGATTGATCAGAATAAACTTTTGTGGACTCTTTAAGCATAGTCTGTGGACCCCCAGAGGTCTTCATGCCACAGGTTGAAAACCACTGGTTTAGAGCAAAATTCTCTTTAGTCAAAACCACTGATTGAATTAAACAAAGGTTAATACAGAGCAATACCGTGGGCTAGACTCAGACAGATTTCCCAGTCCACTCATGGCTATTAGCTCCCATAAAGAAGACAGTTGATATGTCTATTAATATGCATAGTCATTTGCTCAGAATTTTTTCTTTTTCATCTTCATAGCTTGTCATCTTCTCTGAGAAGCTCAAGGAATGACTGAAGCTGAAGAAATGTGGGGCGCTTTTCCGGTAGCTAAAAGAAAACAAAAAATATATATTGTGACAGGGTGCCTCCCGGGGCCGATCTCGGTGGCCCGCCCGCCTGTCACCGTGACAGCAGGCCTACTCAGGGCCGAGCTCTTCATGGCCCGCCCACCTGTCTCTGGGCAACCACCCGCTCATCTCGCCTGCCACACCTTTGATGATAATGTGTTCAATTATGATGATAATTAAGCAGGAGGCTGCCCTTCGACTGCCCCGATGCCCTGGGGCGCTCTGCGGCTCCGACCTCCCCTAATACCACAGCCCAAGCCTCGCAGATGGCATCATGGTGTTCTACCTCACCGGCCCCACACTGGGCCCCAGAATCTTCCGTGCAAGACCCCACTATGGTCTTCTCTACTCAGAAGTGGCCACTCCGCCGTCATCTGGGCTACCTCACCCACCCGAAGCCTTGTTCCCCTCTCGGGTGTGGTTCCCCCAGAACCTTTGGCTACCTAGCCCTGGCCCACCTCAAGGCCAGTCGGGACCCCAGGCCCCCGGCTCTTGGGCGTCCCTCACGGTGGGCCCCCGGCCCTTTTGACCCTCACTGGTCCTGGCCCCAGCATGGGCCAGTCAAGGGGACTCTCCCCTTCAGGCTGGGTCTTTCTAGCCACTCACTCTACTCCTCGGGCCTCACCGTGCCACTACTCCCTCCTAGGAGCAACCGCGGCACCTCGCCCACCTTACTCCCACTCTCGGGGTCCACCCTCTCTGGGCCCCTCACAAACACTGGCCCTCTTGGCCCTCATAACACTGGCCCTCTCGGCCCTCATCCAACTCAGGGGTCACCCACCAGGTGGTGGTGGGAGCTAGGGGTTAAGGTGCCCCGACCCGCCTTTCACCGGGGTGATCACTGGCCTGGCATTTTCTGGGGGCTCCCACGCAACTGAGAGCCCCACCAGACCACCCACTCCCGGCAGGGTGCAGTTTCAGGTCATGCCCAGGACCAGGAGCCTCCTGCCAACCCCTTGCAGCTTCCCCTTACCTCCAGGTCATACACAGCAACCCTAAGGCCAGGCAATGTTGCTACCTGACCTCCTGCAGCTAAACTGCCTGGTTTATATAGGCCTCCAAAATGGCTGCCACAATCAGGCACCTGGAGGCTGCCAGCTCCAGGCCCTTAAAGTGGCAGGAGCACCCTGTGCTCCGCCATATATATAAAGCAGCTTAACACTGAATCTATACATTTGTTGATACTGTACTTTGCATTCATTTTTCCTAGCGACAGCATTCAGAAGTACATGGAAATAGTGGCATTTATATGGTAGGGCAACCTATACTTTTGAGAGCATTTGGTGTTTTTAATTTCCTGTGTTGCTGTAGCTTTCTAATGATATATTTCATACTCTAAAATTGTTTTTGTTCAAATATAAGGGTTTTTTTATCATTTTGTGTGCCTCATACAAAGCTATTGATCATCATCAATTTATAGTAGCATAACTAATGCTTAGACAGTTTCTAAACATTCAAGGGGGATACTCCCAGTATAGAGGCTGGTAAAAAGAGGTTGGAGAAAGAGGAACAATAAATCAGGCTTTTCTTTGGCCCTAGATTCACTATAGGCAGCATGGCAGACATTGGTCCTTAAGAAGAACTTGGATAAGTTTACACTTGCAGGAGTACAAACATTAGGAGAAGTCCCCCAGACTCTAAATCTGTCCTCTTCTTCAAAGCACATTGTAATATTATTTGCATAGCTTCATTATACACTAGCTTCTGGAGGGGAGGGGAGGAATCAGCCAGATACCCTTCTTGTCTGTTTTTCCATGCTATGCTTCTTATTAAATATTCTCCTTTCCTTCAGTTTATTGTTGTAGACTGTTATATGAAAACTAGCTTCTCTTTATAACTGCTTTTCTGTATCAGAGAGTTTCCTGTATTAATTTTTTTGCACCTCTTCTTAATGAATCACACTAATTATTATTTGTCCAGCTCATATGGACTAACGTACATACCTCATGCCAGCAGCTGTACATTATCTGATAGATGGTTTCTGAGGCGAGCTGGGGTCGATAAAGTCGGTATCCCTTAGTAACCTTCTGAATCACTTGCATATTATCATACAGCTCATAGGGTTGCTTTCCCAAGGTGAATACTTCCCACATTAAGATTCCTGCCAAAATATCCACAATGTTTAAAGACCACATCAAGACACTGAAGCAATACCCGTCCAACACGGTGGTAAAAACTGATGAGACTTTTACTAGAAGCATTTTCCCAGAAGATTTACAGGGATGAATGACAAATGGTGCTGGTATAATTCAGCATATTCTCAACTATAAAAATATTGCTGTTGTAGTGATAGACTAGGCTGAATGGTAGAGATGCATGATGGATTTGTTCAAGAAATCACAATCTAAAAAAAACAACTTATATAAATGCTATGAGAAGAAAAGTGACACAAAACCATTACTAGAGGGGTTTTGTAGAAGAGTGGCTTACTTGACTTAACTGGTATTTTAGTGAGTGGCACTTGCATTCTTTTAGAATTAGAAGATTTAAACAGGATTCCCAAAAGACCTTATAGTGGTTTTATATCTGCCATACTTAGCAATAAAGCCTGAGATCTCTAGAAACCATTAAGACAGAGGGAAATATTACTGTCACAAATATCACAAATTGATGCTTTGTGATAATTTTGCAATAAAAAAACTCTCAGGCTGGTGAACATTGAGTGACATTCATGTCAATTGTGAAGTGAATTGTTTCTTCATCACATGCAATATTCCCTACAGTGATTATTTTTGAAGTATTCTTCTGTTTGTGTTCATTTCAGAGCTATCAGGCCTTGACTCCTCTGATTCTTCAAGACATGAGAATTACAGTAGGATAATAATACCATGAGAAACAGAATCTGGATTCACACTTTCCCTGTGATTCTCCTGTAGTTTCTAAGGGCCATGCCTACACTGCTTCCTCAGCACACCTGCTACATTGGAGTAGTCCTTTCCCATCTATTCCTGTTCATATGTATGAAACCCAACAATTAAGCAACCAGTAGCTAGATGATTAGACATCTGAACTGGGTGTTCATTGTGTTCTGGCAAAGACCTAACATGAAGAAATGTTTCCAACTATTTGAGTTGGTCTAATAAAAGATATCAGATTTACCCAAAGAACCTTGTCTGCCTATGTGCTTAGACCAACCCAGCTACAACCTATATCAGGGGTCAGCAACCCCCAGCACGCATGCCAAGCATGGCACGCAAGACCATTTTCCTTGGCACGGCACGGCCAGCGACGGAGCCCAGGCTGCTCCCAGCAGGGCTTGCAGCATCCCAGCTGCCTGCTGGGAGCAGTCCGTGCTCCCATCTGGCAACAACTCCCCAGAGCTGGGGCTGGCTGCAGCCAGAAGGCTGCAAACAGCTGTTCCAGGCTCTGGAGCCCTGGCATCAGCTCTGTACTGGCGCATGCACCAGCGCCTCAGAGCCGGCAGTGGGGGAGGGGCCTGAGGCAGTGCAACCCCAGTCTCTCCCCCGCTTCTGTCACCGAGCTGGTGACTGGGCTCTGGAACCCTGTGCAGCAGTTTGTAGCCAGCCTGTGCTCTGGGCAGCTGCAGCAAGCAGCGGGCAGGCTGCAAACAGCTGCACTGGGCTCCACAGCTCCAGCATCAGGTCCATGCTGGTGGTGACTGCGTGTGCATGGAGCTCATGCTGGAGCTGTGGAGCCTGGCACAGCTGTTTGCAGTCTGCCCTCTGCTTGCTGCAGCTGCCCAGAGCCCAGGTTGGCTACAAAAAGCTGCGCTGGGCTCCAGAGCCCAGTCACCAGCTCTGTGCCAGAAGTGGGGGAGAGATCGGGGTTGCACTGCCTCTGGCCCCTCCCCCACTGCTGGCTCTGAGGCGCGGGTGCATGCACTGGTACAGAGCTGATGCCAGGGCTCCGGAGCCCAGCACAGCTGTTTGGAGCCTCCTGGCTGCAGCCAGCCCCAGCTCTGGGGAGCTGCTGCCAGCTGGAAGCCCGGGCTGGGGGGCAGGGGCAGCAGGGCTGGGGGCAAGGGGCACAAACAGGGCATCCTGCCATGTACACCCTGCCCTCATTTTGTTTTTCTGGCATGCTGGCACTCCTGCACCTTCCAAAGTAGGCATTGCGGTCTTTTTCAGCACTCCGGCCAAAAAACGTTGCCTACCCCGACCTATACCCCTGAAGCATGACAAGTGTAACCCATGTTTACTCAGGCTGGAGCTCTGCCCCCCTCTAGTGGCTGACTCACATGTAGATGTTTATGAATCTGTTACAGTCGTTGAGGTAAGAAAATGGGTCTTTTTAATTTGGACAGCAGGGACCCAAGCTGTAGAGCAGGAGGTCTCAGGTTCAAGCCCTGCTGTCAGCAACTCACACTAGAGCACTGCATTAAAAACTTCTTCACACTACATCAAAAGAAAACTATTAGGACTACAGCTGCATAACACAGGGCACAGTTTGATCTACTGTTGTTGCACAGCAATGTTAAGCAGCTACAAGCAGTGAGTATTTTTGTAAATCTTTGAAGATAGTTGTTGGATAGTTTCTTTTAGCTTTTCAACTATGAAATAAAAGTTGCATTTTCTACCTTATTAAGCTCCTGCGTTACATATAGCACCTCCAATACGTACCAAAGGCCCATACATCTGACTTGCTGCTAAACTTGGTATAATGGAAAACTTCTGGTGCTGACCATTTTACTGGAAATTTAGTTCCTAGTGAACTTACATATAGGTCATCCAAAACATACCTGCAAAGCAAGATCCAGTCTTCAGGTTATGACAAACGTACAGTGATATATTGCTTACTGCATTTTCCTTTAATGTTACTAGAACAACTATCCAAAAAGTTTCAGATTAGGCTGAAACCCAGACTTTAAGAGGTGAGGACATAGAAACTCTAACCTTGTCCTACACAGGCAGGTTGCTACTACCAAATTATGGGGGGACCCTTTATATTGTATTGCTTTGTAAAGCTGAAGGCAACAGAAATCCAAACTCATGTGGCTATCTCAAAAAGGAACCATTACAGAAACTCTCTCACCTACAAAGTACAAATCTAGGGTTTCTTTAACATCACAATGAACACCCTGGAATGAGTTATAATTATTAACTCTCTACAAGACCTGGGGTTTAATTTTACTAGTAAACAATTCATTAGTTTTTTTTCATGGCAGCACTAGCTGATTAATCAGAATAAACCAAGTATGATTGAAATTACCGCACCTTTTGATAAAGATTCAGTCTGTAGCTTACCTAGCCATTCCAAAATCAGATACCTTCACAGTAAGATCTTTGTTAACCAAACAGTTCCTTGCAGCCTTTAGTGGGGAAATGATAAAATAAACTGAGTAGTCAAAATCCAAAACAAAAACAGGTGACATTACCATTTGTTTACTCAAATATAAAATGACGCCCCCAATAATTAGATTATATATATGGAAAATGTATAAATTTGATACATATTTCCAGGTATAGAATCTAAGTATTGGAGGTCTGTTTTGAACATGTCCCCTTCCCACTGCTTTCCCAACATGTCCCCTTTCCCAACAGGGAAAATGAATTTGGGATGCCAGGTAGCCCCTTTACCCTACACCCCACTTAGCTTCTTCCTCCTGCAGCCCTTTGCCCACTCCTTACTGTCAGACCCTGCTCTCCCTGAGTATATGCAAGTGAGGAACAAGTCTGAAAACACTGACTTTGAAATAAACATGATGGTAGCAATTTGGACTTACATGTACTACAAGGTTTTTTTTTTGCTTTTTAAAAAAATACATTTTATGTTCCAGGTCAAATTAACCAAATCAGTTCTGAATCCTACCAATTGAGCAAAACTCAATCATTCAAATCCATGTGGTGCTACCATTGGTAAGTATCCTATTTCCCAGACTTTTCAGCCTGGGACTTTAGATACTTCCAAAGCCATGGCAGGGATCCTACGTGGAAGCCCAAGCCCAGAGATCTTGGGGGGTTAGATACCTCCAAATGTCACTTGCCCTTAATCAACAGGCTAAAGGAGCAAGCTAGAGGGAAATGCCCCATCTCCATAAAATAGGTGTGTAGCTAAGATCCTTCTATTGGGAAGCTATAGTAGACTCGTAGGGAGTCCTGGCTGCAGTGTAAGACAGGTCTCCACTCCCTTCTACATTTAGTCATTCAAAGGTCAGCAAGAAAACAACCTGACTGATACTATCCTGGTACCTCCACTGCTAGGTATTTAAAAAAAAAATTAAAATAAACATCCTTCCCTCCCCCCCTCCACACACTAAACACATAACAGTTTACAGCACTTTACATAACATATTTGGAAACTAACATAAAATCTCCTCATTTATATGCTTTGACATCTACCGTTTCCTCCATCTATGTGCTTCTTATGGAAATGGGAGGCTTCTCCCTAGTTTGCTCCTGTGGCCATATGGCTGAGGGCAGGTGAAACTTGGGGTCATCCGAACCCCAAGCCTCCGGACTGGGGCCTGCACATAGGATGCCTGCCAAAAGACATTGGAAATACCTGAAGCCTCTGGTGGGGGTGGAGGATGTTTGCTGGTTGTAGGGCCACTTACGGTTCTGGACTAACTCATGGATTTGGACTTGATTTGGCTTGGAACAGGAAAAAATTGTTAAAAAAACAAAAGGGTTGCCATCAACAGCTTGGTCTGCAGTCATGGCATAAAAGGGAGGGTGTCAGGGTTCACTCTGGCCTGGTACTGCAATACAGCAAACCTGGTACCAGTTCCCTGTGGAGCACCCACATAATTTTTTTTAAAAGGAAAAAAACATGTTTCCCCATCAGCATATTTGTTCCATATAGGCCAGGAATGGGTTAAGTCTAGCCCAAAGGCCAGATCCAGCCCATGGCAGAGTCTATTTCCCAGTAGCCCCTGTGGCAGCAGCTCTTCTGGCTGCTGCTGCCAGACCCAACCCCACTGCCTAGGCACCCTAGATCATCCTCCCTGTACCCACCATTGGAGGCAGGACCCACACGAGCAAGGCAGTTGGGGTGGGGTAGAGGCTGGGAGCAAGAAAGGTGGGTGAGGCTGGGGAGACCCTGGAATTTTGGGGCTGTGACAATGTGGGGCTAGGACTGGGGCTGGGACAGAGCTGTGATCTGCTGCCTGCATGCCCCTGTGATGAGTGCAGGTTCCCTAGGCAGGGGCATGCAGGGAGCAGATTGCAGTTATGCCCTGGTTCCCTGCTGTAACTGTCCCAGATTGTTGGAGCAGCTCCCCATCCATCCCATGGGGCTCCTGCCAGTCTCCAATGGAGACCCCAGGAGCGGTGGAGCTGTGATAGCACAGGGCCTAACAGTATGGGGCTACACAACTGTGGCTCTGCCCCAGACTGGGCCCAAGCTCTGGGCCCAAGCTCATGACCCCATGCTTTCATGGCCCCATCACTCCCAGGGTCTCCACGGAGATTGTTGGGCAGCCACACAAGAGGAGGCTACTGGGAAATAGAGTGAGGCCACTGTGTGGACCAACCATTTTGTCCACCCCTGATATAAGTCGCATTTTATTGTCACACTCAGTGTTGGCTGCATTTAATCAACTTCATATTTTTTTTCCATTACTGAGCACATGCTGCTCTTAAAAGCACTTTAAAGATGGGCAATGTATTTAATGTGGTTTTGGTGTATATGAATGTAATATGAGGGGCTTCCTGCCCCCCAAATTGATTGAGGGGAAAACCCTTGTCTCATATTTGAGTAAATATGATATTTATTTTTATCCAGAAGAATTTCCCAGAACTAATGGAATCCTTCAGTTAATACATGATGAACTCGTTTCTATTTGTAGTAGTAATAGTATTACTATTACTACTATTTCCTCTACTGACTATCATTTATGCAACACATTTTGACTGTCAGTCTCAAAAAGCAGTTTACAGTGGAGGCCCATATCTTCATTCCACTCGTCCACATGGACGAAATGGACTTGCACAGGGATAGCCAGCAAACCCACAGCAGAGCCAGAAACTGAACTTCAGTTTCTCAAGTCGAGTCTTAGTCCAATGACTGTGTTGTTTGGGCACTCTGCATCAATATTTACCAGCTCATTCAAAACAAGAGTAACAAACTTACTGTAAGTGAATGCTGAGTAGGTTATTTATTATGCACTATAAATAGAATGGAATATAGAGACATTTTAAGCAGTAGTGGAAGTCAATAGGCCAATAAGACCCCAATTCTGCAAATGCTTATTTATGCTTGCTGTGTCTTAAGGCTATATTGTCTATCTGTATAATGATTAGGTCTGGACATTGTTTGCATCTGTAGTCTTCCTTTCAAAGTCAGGCTCAGTTTTTTTTCCTAGCTAGCCATGACTTGTAACTCTCAGGAGCAAATTTTCAAAAATTGCCTTTTTATTTAAAACTTGTCTTTTACCCATGTAAATTGCCTGGCACCTCAGATTTAAAAAAAATATGTCTATTTGCTTTGCACACACCGCTAAATTATTAAAAGACTTAAGTCTTGAGCATATGACAGTATTGTTGGAGACTCAGAGACTGGGTTGAAGGCCCATTGAAAAGTTACTCCTCACGTATAGATTCTCACATATTGTCTCAAGGAAAAGACGAGACTATCATTTGAACTTGTGAGTCTTGAATATGAGCCTCTAGGATTTAGGATGATTTTTAAAATTAGTTTATAAAATAACCAATTTCTCCAAGGCTCTTTTGTCATTATTTTTCAACATGCATTCCTGCATTAACTGGGAGTATACAAATTAAGGCCAAACATTCTTGGGTGCCAGCTCACGTACAGGGGCCTAAGTACCATTGAAACTATTTGAACCTTTACTTACTTGAAGTCAGTGAAAGGCCCCTAAATGCCTTTCAAGATCTAGACCTAAAGTCCTGATTCTGCTCTTAACAGAACTTACCAAGTCTCGATGTATGAACTGATGGCTTTCTAAGAATGTCATAGCTTCACACACATTGTAACATATTTCCAGCAGCTGAAAGGGTTGTAGTTGCTTTCCACGACTCTTCAAGTAACTAAGCAAACAGCCATTTGCCATATATTCAGTCACTATGTAGATAGGATATGTCTTTGTGCATACCCCATATAGCTTAACCAGTTTGGGATGGTTAAGTTTCCTGAAGAAATAAATAGTTAAAAACATATGTATGTTACTGTATGAACTTTGTTTCTTCAAACATCACATTGCTATTGCTAATAAAACACTTGAACAATATAAATTATTAATTATTAAATAAACTTCTATGAAGCTTAGTAATCAACCAAATCACAAATTTGGTTTTGATCAATAAACCTTTAAAACTTCCCTTTTCAAGAAGATCTTACTTTCTTTCTATTCATTATTATGAAGCAATGGCAAAAGGACTAATGAAAACTACTATTTTATATTTCAGTCTAGCACTGGGATTTGTTGGCATATTCTTTTGTATGCATGCACTAAACAAGCACCATAAATGAAGAGATCAGAGTGAATAGATTAGGGATTTAAACCACAAGGACTTTTACTAAAAGCATGTAGCCTGAGCGGAATCAGCCATTACAACTAGGTTAACTAATTAACTTCTAGGCATTAGCTTAATGAGCATTAAGCGATTTTTGGCAGATGTCTACACGTGCAGGGACTTGGCACTAAAGTTAGTGCACTTGATGCACTTAGTGCACTAAAGTTAGTGCCAGGTCCCTGCAGCCCTGCCATGTGACCCTAGTTGCTGGGCAGACCCGGCACTAAAGTTAGTGCTGGGTTTCGTCTACACATGCATTAATGCACTTTAACTAATCGTGCCTAAATTTGATACTGGCATTTGCAGGTATCAAATTCAGGCAAAATTAGACTAATTTCACCATTTTAATGCAGATTAAAGGCATGCACATGTAGATGTGCACCCGTAATGCTCATTAAATTAGGCTAATGCTCATTGATGCATCTCGTGTAGATGTGCCCAAAATGTCTCTGAATACAACTATTTTGAAAAAAAACTAGTATGGCACTGCAGACATTGGAGTAGTTACCTTACAATTGCCAAAGTGAGAATATACTGAAGATGCATTCACATCTTGCTAATTCATTTTCATGCCATCCAACTTGTACCAGAAAACAGGGAATTCAGTTTGGGTCCCAGAACGGTGAGAGATGCACGGATGTAAGCCCGTCATGCCCCTGCACTCCAAAAACCCCCAGCAACCATAAGCAGCTGCAGCAGACCCCATCTGCAGAGCTGGAGGTGAGCGGGGCCCGTGGTGGGAGGGGACTAGACAGCTTCAGAGAGGCAGCTGAGAGGAGCTGAGGAGGGTCTCACCCTGCCCTGGCTCCTACTTGGCTCAATCCCCCAGGGAGAGAGAGGAGGGGAAGAGGGTACTCACTGGTCCCTCTCTGGTTGGGCAGGATCCCTGACACCTTAGCTTGTGAGGTTTGCTGCCTGCCTGGAGCTCATGTCTGGGGTGTGATGGAGGGGATCCCCAAACTTGTCTAGCCCTCCAACCACTATTCCATGCTACTCCTCCATGTGGGCAGAAATGATATGGCATGGAGCAGTCCAGGCCAGGTCATGCATGACTACAGGGCTCTGGGGACTGGGCTCAGGGGTTTAGGGGCACAGATAGCTTTTTCATCGATCCTCCCAGTCACAGGACATGGGCTCCGGAGGGAAAGGTGCATTGGTGAAATGAATAGAAGTCTCTGGCAATGGTGCCATTGCGAGGTGTTTGGCTTCTTTGACTATGATCCGCACTTCAGAGAGAGTGGACTGTTGGGAAGGGATGGCCTCCACCTCACCTGGAAAGGGAAGAAGCACTTCTCAGCCAGAATGGCTGACCTTCTTGACAGGGCTTTAAATTAAGACTGCCAGATCCAAGGGGGGCTTGCCCGAGAGGGCCAGCAGAGGCCCATCACAGGATGGCTGACCCTTCCAAATGCCTACTAGGTAGAAAGGGATGATGGAGTCCTTGGCAAGACCAAAGGTGCCTGGGAGACAAGATCCCAGGAACCCGTCAGCAGACACTGACATCTTATGTTCAGTTTTACTTCTAAGTTGCACTTAACCCTGGACTGGGCTGTGTTTAGTTGCCCAGGCCTCAGTCCAAAGATGAAGGATGGTCTTGAGAGGGGTGATGGCCAAGCCAACCTGACACTTGGAGGTGGATGGCATGGAGGAGACAGGATCATCCCAATGCAAGACCTGCGGAGAGCAGAGTCTGCCCCTGGCTATGGATGTGGTGAGGGTGGGATAAAGGGGAGGTTGGAGCCCCACAAAGAAACCCAGAGTTGAGATCTCCTCCGGCCACCTACAGGGAACTGCCTCCCAAGAAAAGAACAATGACCATCAAAGATGTGGCAGGTGAGTAGGAACAGCACCTGAACTATCTCAGTGGTGCTGAATCCAGATCTCATCCTGACATTGCTGGGGGGAAAGGCATCAACCAAGAAGAGGCCAAAGCCCCATAACACCTACCAGCAACAGAGGACTGCTCAGCACTTGCCCACACCTGTAGGGAGCGGTCCAGAAAAGCCAAGGCACAAATCGAACTCAGGCTAGCTATGAGGATCAAGGACAACAAAAAGTCCTTCTTCAGATATGCGGGAATTCAAAAAAAGAACAAAGATAGCATTGGGCCCCTGTGAGATCAAATGGGGCAGCTGACATCTGACGTCCAAGAAAAGGCCAATCTCCTAAATGACTTTTTCGCAAGGGGATCACACTGTCAGAAAGGACACAAACCATCCTGGGAGCAGGTGGCAGGCCCAAAATTGATGTGGATCAGGTGAGGGAACACCTTGAGAACCTGGAAACTTACAAGTCCATGGGCCCAGATGGAATGCACCCAAAAGTCTTGAAGGAGCTGGTAGAAATTTCACCCTCCTTGGCAAAGATATTTGAAAATTCATGGTGTGTGGGTGAGGTCCCAGAAGACTGGAAAAGAGCGAATGTGGTCCCTATCTTCAAGAAAGGGAGGAGGGATGACCCAGGGAATTATAGACCAATCAATCTGATGTTCATCTCTGGAAAAATCCTGGAGAAAATTGTCAGGGGATCCATCAACAGCAGACTAGAGGAAGGCAATCTTCTGAAGGCCAGCCAACATGGCTTTGTAACTGGCAGGTCTTGTCTGACCAACCCCATCTCCTTCTATGACCAGGTGACATGAGCCTTGGACAAGGGAGATGACATGAATGTCATCTATCTGGATTTCAAGAAAGCCTTTGACCTAGTTCCCCACAATGTCCTCATGGCTAAACCAGGGAACTATGGCCTTGATCATCTTATGATCCAACGGCTAGGTAAATGACTATGGAGTCGGATCCAAAGAGTACTAATTGACAGGAGCAAATCAATGTGGTGCAGGTTGACCAGTGGAGTTCATCAGTGCTTGGTACTTGGGCCGGTACTCTTTAACATCTTCATTAATGATCTGGAGTCAGGAGTCAGATGCAAAGTGGCAAAGTTTGCAGATGACACCAAATTATGGGGGAGGGCAGTCACACCACAGGACAAACTGGGGATGCAGGCCAACTTGGACACGCTTTCAAGGTGGGCTGACCAAAACCTAATGGCCTTCAATGTAGAGAAATGTAAGGTTCTGTACCTCAGTAGGAAGAACCTTCAACAGACTTACAAGCTAACACCATGACCAAAAGAGACTTGTGGTCCTGATTGACCACAAGATGAATATGAGTCACCAATAGGATGCTGTGGCTGGCAAAGCAAACCAAACTCTGGTGTGAAGCTACCAATGCATCTCAAGCAAAATCAGGGATTATCCTCCTGATTTACTTGGGCTTGGTGAGGCAACAGCTGGAGTACTGTGTCCAGTTTTGGGCCCCCTACTCCAGGAGGGATGTGGAAAAGCTTGAGAGAGTCCAGGAGAGAGCCACTCATATGATTCAAGGCCTGAAGGGGAGGCCATACGAGGAGAGGCTGAGGGATTTGGGACTCTTCAGTCTGGAAAAAAGAAGGCTCATGGGAGACTTGGTAGCAGCTTACAGTTATATAAGAGGGATACATCAGGACCTGGGAGAACAGCTGTTCACCAGAGCTCCCCAAGGGATAACAAGGTCTAACAGCCATAAACTCCAGGAAGGCTGATTTAGACTACACATAAGGAAAAAGTTCTTTACAGTGTGTGTGTCCAGGGTCTGGTGCGAGCACTTACTCTGGACTCTTTCAAAAAACATCTGGATATTTTTCTTGATGGGATCACTTGATCCCAGCTGACTTCCTGCCTATGGGTGGGGGGGGAGGGGGGGACTGGACTCGATGATCTCATAAGGTCCCTTCCAGCCCCTAATGTCTACAAAATCTATGAATAAGCAATTCCATCTATGTTGGTTGAATGAAAGATATTCTTAAAAAGGTTCTGCAGGCAGGGAAGAACAGTTTATAGTAGGTGATTCTGCAGTCTTTGTGCTATTCCAGTGATACCTCATTAAATATGATTCTGTATGCAGTCACCTACTCAACTTGTGCCTAAGGCTGCTTGTGGTACTGAAGTTTCCCTTTTCAATGACTGCTTTATATTACTGACATGTTTTTGGGAAGATGACTGTTGGTGATGTCACTTAGTTAAGAAACACTAAAGCTTACATCATGTTATGAGCTTCCTCTATAAATTCATCTTCTGACATCGATCCCTCTTTAATCATCTTAACGGCAACATCATACTTCCCCTTCCACTTTCCCAGCTGTACAGTTCCAAACTGTCCACTCCCCAGTTCCTTCAGCAGGATGATTTCCTCACGTTTCAGCTCCCAGATCCCTAGCAGAACAGAAGAAATTCCTTATAGTGATCGTACTGACATATGCATAATAATCTTTTCCCCAGTAAAATATCACTATCTACAAGTTTCCACATTTACTGCACAGTAAATTAGTCTACTGCACAGTTACCTACTACCTGTAAATACAGGTAGTAAACTAACTGTGCAGTAGATACTGCACAGCAACACTTGTGTAGACACTGACCTGGAGCAAATTTGATCCTGGTCAGCCTAGGCAGCAGGGGACTACAGGTCCCAGGGAGCTCTCTGTCCACGGTCCTGGAACTGCTCAGCTGCTCTCAAGAGCTGGAAACTGATCAGCACTGGGACTGGGGATCTCTCTGTCCCCCCATCCTGGCTGCCAGCATGAAGCTGGCACTCCAGAGGGTGGCACTCCCAGAGCAGCTCTGTGTGGTGTGGAGCAGGCTGCTCTGGGGAGTGGGCAGGGGCATGCTAAGCAGGGCAGCTGCCAGCAAGGCCTGTGTCTCCCATCCAGCAGGAGGTTCACCGGCAGCTGTCCCACACCTGGGACAGCTCCCAGCAACTTCCTGTCAGGCAGGCAAGTCCTGGGGCCATGGCCAATCCCACTGGGCACAGAGACAGGAAAGCTCTGTCGGCTGCAGCAGCAGCTGTCTCCTGGCCCCATGCCCATTGGGAGGGAAGCCTTGCTTGGCAGGGGGATTGCTGGCAGCTGTGTGTCCCAATGGACATAGAGCTAGGAGAGTCTGCCTGCTGCAGTGGCAGCTCTGTCTCAGTCCCATGTACATCAGGTCCCTTCCCGATATGCACGGGGCCAGGAGACAGTTGCTGCTGCAGCCAGCAGAGCTCTCTTGGCCCCATGTCCACTGGGATTGTCCCTGTGCCCCTTGTCAGCTCCCAGGCTAGCACTGGGGGCAGCCTGGATCTCCTCCTGGTTGCTGCAGGGGGGAAGAGCAGGGTGGGAGCAAATTGCCAAGAGGGAGCACATATAGACATGCTCCCAGGAAGGCTTTGTGTGCAATATTTTACAGTAAGCTTACTGCAAATTAATAATAGAACATGTAGTAAGCAATAAAGTAAGATGTTCCTGGGTTGGACTTCGAGCTACAAATGGACAGTGTGTCTATAAAATACCACCAAAAGGACATTTGCTGCCACATCTGAGTTAGGATTTACAACAAAGATTCGCTAATCTCTAGCACATTGACTTTATGTTAATTTACCAAACTAAACAAAGCTCATGACGCTTGAGAAGGATTTTTTTAAATCCAACAATAGCTACTGGAACTATACATTTTTCCATCAATTTTGAAAACAAGTACCATTCTACCACAAAACTTAAAGTAAAATAAGAAGAAAGGGCCATATTATATGGAACCCTTTCATGACTTTGCAAGTGCAAGAGAAATGCACTTGATTTGACACAGGTCTGTGGGGAAGAAGAACCATGTCCCACAACACTCCCAAATATACACCACCCCTTGGATGAGGCTGCATGCTTTGATTAGCTGATACTGCATGACTTCATGAAACAAGTCACTCTGCTACACACAAGGAAGCTAGAGGAGCAATTGATCACCAAGAGACAACCCCTCCAAAAATTTCTTGTGAAGCAAGGAGCTTTGAAATTGCCCTTTACACACACCAAATGGCCACCAAAGAGCATAAGGTCAAGATGTGATGCCATGAGAATCAAAGCTGTTCTATTTTTGCTGAAAAAAATTACATTACTGGCAAACTGACAACAATTTTAAAAGGAAAAGTTGTCTCCATACCATCACCTAAGGATGCTGTGGATGGGATATTATTCACTTTGGTAGACACTGCATGTCGAAACCTTGTAACAATACCTACAAGAGAGACAGTCAATATATAACCTTTCTCTTAATTAAATGGAAAGTCAAACCAGCTAACACATGTGCATTAACAAAATCAGACAGTGAGAGAAGACCAAATTCAGAGTGCCATGTAGAGATACCTAAACTTGAAATAAGCTATCACAAGCAGCAGAAGCATCACATCTATGTTAGTATGTCACTCAACGTGAGCTAGGAAGCCCTGCAGAGAAGCCATTTAATCAGTGCATGGAGTAGCATATGTTAGCACATATTTCCAGTACTTAAACTAGCTTGTTCAAAGCTAACTTGCATATCTCAACATGGCACAGCTCTGTGCTTATAACTGTAATGACAGTCAAAGTTATCACAGTATATATACTTAGGGTCAGATTAGCAGACTTATATTAAGAAAAGATACTAATAGTTGAATGGAAGATAAAGTAGGGTAGTTCTGTAAGGGTGCCTGTACACATCATGGGTTTTAATCCTCATTAAATTAAATAGGTTTATAAAATTTAAACTTGTTTATTTTGGAGTGTTGCATCTGTGCTTATACACACTAGGTTTTCAAATTAATTAAGCCTTGGAGCGTCTCATCTATGTTTACACACACTAGGTTTTCAAATTAAGTCGGGTCCCTGGCCAGTGCCACAGGAGTGTGGGACAGTCCAGTGCTGCCTGCCCAGCCCAGGACCTCCACGCCCATGCCCTGCCACACAGCTGTGGAAGCAGTGAGTTGGCAAACCACACAAGAAAAAAAATAATAAGCTATGTCCGAGGACTGTTAGTTTAAAAAAGTGGAAGCAATTTGAAAGTAAAAGCAATTCAAGGAAGTGAACTACAAAAAAGTTGCAGTGCCAGCTGGTGGACAAAGAAGCTCATTACACATCTTTGAGTGCCTTTGTGCTTGCCTGCAACAAATCTATGGATGTAACACTTTAATTCCCGGTGAGCCAAACTGAACTATGTCTGAGGAGTTTTAGTTTAATACACAATGAAGACTTTTAAAGCATCGGGAAGTCCCACTTGTGAAAACAGACATGCAGTTGCAGTGCACGAATGGGCAAAAATTGTGGCATGTATATGAGCCCTAAGACTGTAATACTATACTAGCATGTCTGTAAATTTTGTAGATCAGGTTCCAAAGAAAGATACCTAAAAAGTAAAAAATCTATTCTTATTACCACTATTTAAACTAATCAGTATTCAAAAAGATTTACTTTAACTCCAAGCTGCACAGCAACCTGAGTCTAATCAGCGTTCTCATGGCATAAAGATAAAGACATCTTCATCTCAATCTGTGGTTGAGATTACACATTACAATTAGATCAAGGTTAAGAGCACTTAAAACTTGAAGGCACTTACACACATGTGGGGAATCTGCTCCAATGCACTGGAAATCCAATGCATTGGCACAGACTTGATTAATCGAATCTGCTTGAGCACATAAATTGACTCACACTGGCAGCCTTGTGTATCACGTGTATCCTCAGTGTAGTGCACATCAGTACTGAGAAAATGGCGGCAGTGCTCTTTGAACTAAAACACATTCCATGTGCTTTAGTTCAAAGTGCACCACCACCATTTTCTCAGAACTGACGTGTGCTGCAACACTGATGCACCTACTTCTGATGCAGCACCAGGAGCTTTTAATTAGCATGCTTGCTAAATAAAAGTGCTTGGCACCATGTCAGGAACACATGTAAACATGCCCTGAATGATCACATGGTAAGGCTCATTAACAAGTGCTAAGAACTCTTGAGCTTTCTTAAAGTTACACCACTTGGGGCAAGGATTATCTTTAAACTGTGCTACCTAGCTTGAGTTAATTCCTTGGTGTTCACTGGTACAGTCCTCCAGTAACCCAGGAGGCACTACTGCTGGGGAGGACTAGCTATCATCCAGGACTCTACTGCCCTCGACTGATAGCTGGGAACATCTTAGTGGGGTGGGAAGGATGGGGATGGGGTGAATGAGGAGGGAGGGAGGGAACGAGTGAATGGGGATAGGGGAGACGGGTAGGAAGCTGCCAGGTTGCTGCCCCTTGTGCTCCCCAATCTTCAAATTGCCCCCCTACTCTTCCTACCCCAGATTCTTCTGGGGTTCCTGCAGACCATGCTGTCCTTGTGTTCCCATATCCAGCCCCTGTCAGGCCCTGCAACTGAAGGGGAGGCAAAGGAGAAAGGGTGAGGAGGTGGTGGGGGGAGCTTCCAGGCAGCTCTGGAGCCCAGGGTCTGAGTGCACAAAGCAGCAAGGGCTGCAGGGAGCCCAGAAGCAAGTAGGGAGGCCCCCCTCCCCACTTCTGTCATGATGATTGTGGTGCCAAAGCAGCGATCCAGAGTTGAAGGGGCCAATTAAGGGGTGGGGAGAGTGATCTTGGTGTTGATGGGGACATCAGAGTGATTTGGGAGGAGGAGGGGAGAATCCAAGTGGCATGGGGGGCCCTTCCTTCCACTCCTCCCCAGGGGGGCCCTTCCTCCCCCTCCTCCCCAGCCTATGCTGTGGCTAGAAAGGTGGTGAGCAGAGCAGGCATGGAGCAGACTTGCAACCCTTAGCCATGGCCCTGCTCACCAGCCTTCTAGCTGCAGATGTGAGCAGTGTACATTAGAGAGGGTTTTAGTTCTGAACATGCTACTGGTCACTAGCACTTCTTAACACAGACTAATATTCCTTAGAATCAGCACCTCCTAACTCTAACATGTAATCTCACCTTATCTACATGGCCACTACAGTCACTTGATGCACAGATGGTGTATTAAGAGTTCTGCAGAATGTAACTGTGGCAACTCTGATCAAACTATGCACCACATAACAACACTCTGCACTCTATACACATTTGGCAGTGACATTGCAGAGATACATTCCCTTTCCTCAAGAGCATTAAACTGGTTAACTAACCTTAAACTTGACTTATAATTGTTGTTCCAAGTCAGTTGTATGGAAGAAGAAGACCTTATCTACAGCAAAAACAGTATGTATAATTGAAGAAAACACATGCAAGGGCATTATAAAACCAAGGAGAAAATGTTTACCTGCTGAGTTATGCTGATGATAGTGAATAAGCTTTGGAATTGAATTGAAGCAGTAATTTTCAGCCAGATAATATTTGTTTTCAGAATTTGTGTGCACATGATAATGTTTGACTGCTCCCTTTTTATCTCTGAAAAACAGTATGAAGCCCTTTATGATAAGCTCTGTACTAAGTCAGTTAAATGAAGTTTAAGCCTTAGGTAGTTCATTAATTGTGAGATTAATAATAAGCCATTTACAATTTTGATTTTTTTTTTATTATCCACTGTGATTTATTTACTGCCCCCAGAAAAAGGGAACTCTTTGTTTAATGTGTAATAGCTATGAAGAATAAGTGCTACTTAAATACTTACATACTACAAATCTTCCATATTTCCCTATCAAAAAAGTGGCCATTTTTATTAGGAGATATCAATCCTCTTCATGTTGGCATAAAGCAAACTTCCATTGCCTGGGGAAAAGAAGAAATTCTCCCCACAAAAAAATATAATCTCTAGATGTGTAGCAAGACCCCCAGTTTTTCTTTTTTTATTTATTTTAAAATGCATTCCCTCCCCTTCCCCAACCATTTCTGACTTTTTCTCTCCCTCTCTATTCCCTATAGATAAGGATAAGTAAGCTAGGATGTAGGATAAGCTTTAACATTTTATTTTAGGTAGTAAGCTTTATTTTTCTCTCCCCTCTTTGCAAATAAGTTCCCTGCTATTTTAATATCGATACCCACTGTTTTATAAGTGATAATTATTATGTTTGTACTGCTTTTATATTGTGTGATTACAGTTTTAGGCCTATATATGTAAGTTAGCGTAAGTCATGTCAAGTTTATGTCAAGCCTCCATCTTGTGTCCTCTGCCCAGGCATCCTCTGTGTTGCAACTGTATGATTCATGTACCCCTCCCATGTAAATTGGTTCCTGGATGAATGAGAGTGATTGGGAATGATTGAAATGCAGTGGTAGCAGGCCTCTACTGAATGGCCTGTAACGACTGGGCCATCACCTCACATTGATTCATCCAGGTACTATGGACCTCACCTAGGAACAGAGCCAAGAACCCAGCACTTGAAGACAAAAGACCCTGCAGAATCAGCAACTCTACCATTGTACCCCACCATTACAGACACCCGAAACTGTACATCCCTGCATAGATTCATAGATTCATAGATGTTAGGGTCGGAAGGGGAGTGCTGGGTCTAGATGACCCCAGCTAGATGCTCATCTAACCTCCTCTTGAAGACCCCCAGGGTAGGGGAGAGCACCACCTCCCTTGGGAGCCCGTTCCAGACCTTGGCCACTTGAACTGTGAAGAAGTTCTTCCTAATGTCCAATCTAAATCTGCTCTCTGCTAGCTTGTGGCCATTATTTCTTGTAACCCCCGGGGGCGCCTTGGTGAATAAATACTCACCAATTCCCTTCTGTGCCCCCGTGATGAACTTATAGGCAGCCACAAGGTCGCCTCTCAACCTTCTCTTGCGGAGGCTGAAAAGGTCCAGTTTCTCTAGTCTCTCCTCGTAGGGCTTGGTCTGCAGGCCCTTAACCATACGAGTGGCCCTTCTCTGGACCCTCTCCAGGTTATCCGCATCCCTCTTGAATTGTGGCACCCAGAATTGCACGCAGTACTCCAACTGCGGTCTGACCAGCGCCCGACAGAGGGGAAGTATCACCTCCTTGGACCTATTCGTCATGCATCTGCTGATGCATGATAAAGTGCCATTGGCTTTTTTGATGGCTTCGTCACACTGCCGACTCATGTTCATCTTGGAGTCCACTAGGACTCCAAGATCCCTTTCCACTTCCGTGCCACCCAGCAGGTCATTCCCTAGGCTGTAGGTGTGCTGGACATTTTTCCTCCCTAGGTGCAGCACTTTGCATTTCTCCTTGTTGAACTGCATTCTGTTGTTTTCTGCCCACTTGTCCAACCTGTCCAGATCTGCTTGCAGCTGTTCCCTGCCCTCCGGCATGTCCACCTCTCCCCATAGCTTTGTGTCGTCTGCAAACTTGGACAGAGTACATTTCACTCCCTCGTCCAAGTCACTGATGAAGACATTAAAGAGTATCGGTCCAAGGACCGAGCCCTACGGGACCCCACTGCCCACACCCTTCCAGGTCGAAACCAATCCGTCCACCACGACTCTCTGGGTGCGACCCTCCAGCCAATTCACCACCCACCGGACTGTGTAGTCATCCAAGTCACAGCCTCTTAACTTGTTCACCAGTATGGGGTGGGATACCGTATCAAAGGCCTTCCTGAAGTCTAAGTATACGACATCCACCCCTCCTCCTGTGTCCAGGCATTTTGTAACCTGGTCATAAAAAGAAACTAGATTGGTCAGGCACGATCTGCCTGCCACGAACCTGTGCACACATGCTCAGTATGTCAGGGGCTGACCCTTGCCTGGGCATGCCTCCTGTCACTAGGGTAAAACAAGGTCTGCCCCTATAAAAAGGGTCAGTGAAGACAGACCCAGTGGGAACACCATTTCCATCCGGACCAGACCAGCTTCACATCACCTATCCACCCCAGAGGCCCTGCCGGCGACCCCCTCTGGAAAACACCGAGCTGAAGGAGACCCAAAATGGCCTTCAAGTATCAACTTCCAGCTTGGGACAGGTAGATATTACCTGCACACCTCATCATACAATTTGGACTCTCTCTGTCTATGTCTCTCCTCCTGGACTTCAGTGGACTTCAGCCCTTGCACCAAGCCTCTCTAACCCCTGCCACCATTGTGTGTGGGTGTGTGGGTGGGTGGGTGCAAGGGAACCAATAAGATATTTTGTCACCATCTCCCCTGTTCAATAAAACCACTGTCATTTGTAACCCCGAGTTGGGTTATGTTTTACTGAATCCCAGTCCCTTCCTTATCTTAAATTCCAGCCTCGTTCTCTCTCTCTCTCAGCTTCAGCCCTCACCTCCACTAGTTTCCTGATCTCCTCCAAATTCTGTCTCCCCTTTTCTGCCAGCTCTCAGCCTCTCCTTGCTTTCCTGCTGTCCCTGCCACCTTTCAGCCTCGCGTATCATCTACTGCCTTTTCCCTGTGACTTTCTGCTGCCTCTCCCTGCTTTTCCACTGCCCCTGCTACCTTTTAGTCTCTCCTGCTCCTTTTCCTGTGATTTTCTGCTCTTCCTCTGCTCCCCACGCTCCTACTGCCTTTTCCCTGTGACTTTCTGCTGCCTTTTTCTGCTTTCCCACTACCCTGCTACCTTTGAGTCTCTCCTGCCACTTTTCCTGTGATTTTCTCCTGTCTGTCTCTCTGTTTCCAGGCTTCCCCCGCACCTTCTATAGTCCTCCCCTCCCCCCCCCCCCAGCTTCCCAGCGCCTCATGGCTGTCCTGCAGTTTTCTCCAGTAGCTGGAGCCTTTCTCCAGCTCCCAGCACCTACTACCACTCCCTGCAGCTTCTCTAGCTGCCCTGGAGCCACCCTCTGGCTCCCCACACCCCGAGCCCCTCTTTAATGCCCACACTTTCCCTTAGTCCCATTTTCCCTCTCCCCACCTACCTTTTCAGCTTCCCCGTAGCTCTGGCTCCAGTCCCAGCCTCTGTGCTGGCATCGCTCCCCTGTTCTGCAGGCTTTGGGTGTTGTTCTTTAATCAATTAAGATCAATTAACCTAAAGTTACCCTGAGTATGGGCTTAAACTGGTGATAGGTGTGCATGAACCTAGACTGGTTCTTTTGAATGTGTGCGTATCTGAGTTGCTAGTGTCAGTGTGTATGCTTAGTAGGGGTGTATGCACCTAGTGAGTGTATGTGTGCTTAATTGATTTTTATGTGTGCATGTGCAATTGTGCACCATGCCCTCCTGTCTAACAGCGCGATATTGAGATCCTGAGCATTGGCCTGACCCCCAAGGGCAACAGTACGGCACATTTCTATTCCTAACCTTGCTTTCCTTTCCTCTACCTCTGCCAGCCTCTGACTCTTTCTCCTTCCCCATTTTTTTTCTCTTTCTAACCAACCCAGCCATTACATTAATCTCTGATAAAACCTATTCTTGAAGACGATGTTCTATGTTCAGCTGGCAATGAAACCAAACTTCTGTAGGCCCTTCTGTGCTCTGCCTCCTGCAAGGAACACTTTTCAAAGCTTAATGTCATACCTCACTACGCTCAGTGCAGGGGGATAGCAAAGCTAAGGCATGCATGAATGATGTTTTGAAGCTGCTAATTCAAGTTGCCCAAAGTTAGTTTAGGTATGATAAATAACTTCAGTACTGGATAACTGCCATAAGGAACACCCATAAAGCAAGCAATAGAAATAATACAAGTCTTCTGAATACTCACTCAAGGGCCATGCTGAATACAGACACTGTGTACTTTCCTGCTTGGCTAGATTTTCGAACCATAAAAGCACCTTCTTTTCCCTAAGAAAGCCAAATGTAATAAGAAACATCAACTGTTGGCAAACATTTTGAAACAGCAGTTTTGCCTTGGTACATTTCCTTCTATAGTGTCTTAAACTCGCATCATTTTTCAACACCCACCATAGAGTTGAGTGACTGAACAGCTAGTACATTTACATCTTTAGGCTATTTTTAATATGAACTACAGTTAAATTCTTTCCCTCCCTGCTACTCTAGTCCCTACTCAAGCTGGCATGATCACTTTCTGCTGCTGTGATGGTTTATCAGGATTCTGATTTTCATTTTGAATTTGTTAGGAGTATGATTTGCAGCTGCCTCATTCATGTGCTAGAACTGTGTATGTGCATGTGCTTGTGTGTGGATGGAAGTAGATGCTCCTGGGTCCAGGTGCACAATAAAATTGATTTTGCAAGATGAAGAGCAATCTCGTGCATGAGTGACTGCTGCCTCCTGAACCTGGGAGGGGCACCCACAGAAGCCGCTGACCCTGTCAGGGGGGGCACCAGCCCTACCAACAGCATCAGTGTCAGCCATCAGGAGGTGCACCGGCCCCGTCATAGGGGGCATGTACCCCCTACCAGTTGCCTATGACCTCATGTTTCATTTAAAAACCCAAGGGTGTTGGGATTGTTTGGCACTTTTCAGTATCAGGCCTTAAGTTGTTAGTCCTCCTCCTGACCTCTAGTTGCCCTTTAAGTGGGACTGTCCCTTTCCTAATTTATAGTTCAGACAGCTGGGAAGAAATGCTGGGCTATGGCTCCAGAAGAGCTGTGCACTACAAAAACCTCAGAGGCAGGTGCCAGTATAATGGGCAGTACGAAAGCAGTGAACTACAAAGGATCTATGCGGATCCATAGTGATGTGTACTACTTGCAGCTGCAAACCTGAGTTCAAAACATTTTTCATATTGGGCTTTCTATGAACAGGAGCCTAGCATTGTGTACAGAAGCCTCCATTTGTATATACAGCGTGAAACCAACTTGAAGTATTAAATGACTGGCAGTCACACCCAGCTTGAAAAAGCCCAGCGTTTGGAATAGCAGTTTGGTTATTCAGATCAGAAGTGAAATCCATTGGCAGACTTCTACATGAAGATTTATAGTTTCTGCATATCATTTGCAGAAATTAAATTAGTGACATAAGATACTTACATATTGGAATGCTAAAATTATTCACAAACTTCTGGAAACCTTATTATTGCCCCATCTTTGTACTAATTTACTATAAGTGTCTGGTGCTCTTACTATACTATGAAGACCATTAGCATCATCTACCTACATGGAGTAGCAAAGCCAACAATAAATACCGAACCATTTCCAGAACAGGTTAAACCCAGTGAATAAAGGATATTTAGTACCTTTTGTCTCAGTAGTTGCTCTGACTGGGCCCGGGAGATATTACCTGCATACCAGCTGCAGCCAGAAATATTGTGCATGTTATTGACATTATGATATGTGAATAATATATGAGCAAAGCAGGCTGATAAAAAAGCCTTACAGGGTGATAATTTTAGAATCTTCTTTTAAAAGCCAAGCTCTCTCCTTTGTGGTATATCTACATAGCACAGAGCCACACAGAAATACCTACCATACTTTTTAGCATATAACCCACTCCCTGAATATAACAGCTTATTTTTGGAAGGCCCCAAGAAAGAAAAAAATCTAACCTTGGCATATGTATAGGTATGTGAAGTCTGGGATCTCTGGAGCTTGGGCCATGTGACAGGGCTGGAGGATGGGGTCCATATACTGGGGCTGAGGACTCAGGAGTTGGGGGCTACACGGTAGGGAGTTGGAGGCTGGAGGACATGCACTGGGGCTGGGGGCTGGGAGGAGTAGGTTTGCATGCCTGGGCTGGGAGTTGGGGGCCAGGACTGCATACCAGAGCTGAGGGGCCACTGTGGTCAGAACAGGTCTGCCTTGTGGCTTGCAAGCCCCTGGCACATGATCCCTGCATCCCAAGCCCCCAGCTCTAGTGTGTGGCCTCAGCTAGTCTTTGCCTTAAAAGAACTTACAGACTATATGTAAAAAATCATCTGCATACTCACTCATGCTTATCAATACTGTCTTCTTCTGATGAATCTTTACCAATGCTGAAGTTTTCCCTACCAAGATAAAATGCTATATTGAAAAAATTAATGTTGATGCTGCCTTCCTCAATTTAAAAACTATATTATAAATATTTTTACTGAGTTAGAACTATGGTTATGTCTCAGCCCAAAGTGGATTTTTTTTTCATTTGGAAAATTTAAGAATATACTGTATTTAATTTTATTTCAATTTCTATGAGTTCAGTTGAGGCCAAAAAAAAAAAAAAGCCTTTTTCCTATGATAAAATAGTCTAATCCAAGGGTTGGCAACATTTTTGGGCACAGTGCCAAAAACACCTGCAAGCTTGACTTGTAAGATGTTGGGATACCAGGGGCGGATGGTGGAGGAGAGCAAGGGGCCTGATCCTTGTTGTGGCAACACAGCCCTGGCCCCTTCCCCGATGTGCAAGTCCAAGCAAAATGGCTTTGTATGCCACACACTGGCACATGAGCCAGAGGGTTGCTTACCCTAAGTCTAACCTCAGCTAACTTCTAGCCTCCTTAGCCTTTTGTGATTTCCTGTAGTGAGCCAGAGAATAAAATGTTCTGTCTACTTATCTTGATAAACTGGAGGCCTGTGGATTTCAGCTGCATTTTTAAAAGATATTTCATTTGCCTCATTGGAACTTATATGGAAATCCTACAAAACAACAAAAACTAAGCATCCTCCAAAACACGCCTTTACCACTATGGGTAGAAGAAAATTGCATATGCCAAAACAAGTAAACAAATAGCATCCTAAAATACCCCTTAGAATCTGAAAAGGCAGGGATTTTTAGCTGTTACTGCCTTCTCCAACATTCAGAATTTCATAAAATTACATATTCAAAAACACATTAGGGGACTTATTCAGCTTTGCTTCCTCTTTACATGCTATGGGATTATTTTAATGTCATGAAAGGCCTGTTCCTAGCAAATATGTGCTTAAATTTATGTAAAACATAAGTTTGTACAAATTTTGGATCAAACTACAAAATAGAGGAAAGCAAAGTTTGATCTGAAAAGCTTTACTTAATCAAAAGCACTTGGTTTTCTACAGGACTGCTTATATGCATAAATTGTCTTGCATGTCTAAGTTTTAGAATTCTAAAATTGAAGTAAGACTATACAGGGTGAAATTCAGGCCCCACTGTAGTTGACAGAAAAATTGTCATTCATTTCAGTGGGTCCATATTTTTATCTGACTTTTACACATTAAATACATCTGCAAAAAGCATAAGAAGACACATTTTCTTCTGTATTTTTATAGCACTTTATGAAGAGAATACAGAAATATATTGAATATGTCATAAACAAAATATTATGGAAATATAGATGAGCCTTTCATAGATTTATAGATTCCTTAAATAGTAGGAGAAGAATAGCTGGAGGTTGATTTACCTAAGTTCATCATCATTGATGGATATGGCTTTCAAAAAAGTACTTGGTACAATGCCTTCCTTCCTGAAAGAGGAAACATGTTATATAATTTAAAATCTGTTATTTTAAAATAGCATATGGGATTAATCAAAGACTTCTGTCGTAGGGTCATAGAGATTTTCATGTTTAATTTTTAAAATATTTTGGCTTTCCCTATCATGTAGAAGAATGCATAGGCAATGTATGCTGTTTTAGGAAATTACATGTCGATTAATTAAAATGTGTATATCATTGAAATAATCTTTGCCTTGGTGATTAACTTATTTGTCAGGATTGGAGCACCCAGTTCTAGGGTGGACAAACATCTTAATTGTTAAAATGAAAAGCACCAACACCTAGTTGGCAAACAAACCACAGTTGATCACAAGCTTTAGAAAGCTAATGGTCTGCAAACCAGTTTTATTTAGGCTCAATACAAAGAGCAAGGAGGCAACCTTTATGTACTAGAAACAGTTATGGGTTGCGGGGCTAACTCCCAAGACTTTCAGCATCATAGCCAGTCAGAGAAAAACTACCTGGATTGATGAATATCTCAGTTGAAAAGAGATAGCTAGGATATTGCTATACTTCAGTAACAGTGTGTGAGAGACCCAGCTCAGTATGTGCCTACAATGAAGAAACAGAAAGACAGAGCTTCTTGGGCACAGACTTCACTGTAGTGACAGACTTGAGGATTTCTGAGCAAGGAAAGGGCCTGATGCTTGTTTCCACTGAGTTCAGGGCAATAGGATTGTGTATGCCTTTTTCAAAATAAACACAGTAACACCATAAGTAAATGTGACTCTCATTGTTTATACCTCATCATAATAGAAACTCCCATATAAGGTCTCAAACTCTGACTAAACATTTGGGCCAAAGAGCAAGTATTATAAATAATTTTCTTTTGTTCACTTATCCTTTGTTTCAACTCAAAACACTATTTTTGACCTCAAAGTATAATTAGCTACCTGTATCATGTGTGTGCATACCACTTGGACCAGGGGTGGACAAAATATGGCCCGTGGGCCAGATCCAGCCTGCCAGCTGATTGGATCTGGGCCAGATTCAGCCTGCCAGTTGATTGGATCTGGTCCATGGGGGGGCACCCACAAATTAATTGTATCTGGCTCAGCCCATATCTGCCCTTGCTGTGTTCCACATAGGGCCAAGCCCTGTCTGCTCTCATCTGGGACAGTGTGTGCTGCACTCCCACCCTTGCCCACTGGAGGGCCCTGGATTTGCTCCTGCCAGCCCTGGCCCCAGGCTCCAGCCCCACACTCTTGCCAGACCTGTCCCTGAACTCCTGCTGGCCTCAGCTCAGCCTCATGCCGCCACTGGCCCTGGGCCCAGCCCATGAACACAGCCCTTTCCTGGAGGGGCTGCCCCATTCAGCTGCCCTCAGGTGTGTGCTGATCATGCTGGGAGGTGGGGTGGGCAGAAGGCAGCTGGGAGCTAGACCTGGGGCCCTAAGTGCTGGGGCAGGAGCAGCCCAGCTACAGCTTCCCCCCCACCTACCACTGCTTTCCCTCTCTATACTCCCCACCCCATGTGTTGGGGCTGGCAGGAGTGTGGGACAGGCTGTCCTGGGTGTGTGAACACCATGTGCTCTGGGATACTGGAAGGGCACGGTGAGCTTTGACAGGTGGAGGTGGTGGTGCTGGCGGCAGTAGGGGGTGGGGTAGCAAGTACTGACCAGCGGTTGGCGACCACCTGCAGACACCACCAGCAGTGTTGGCAGCAGCCAGCGGCAATCACAGACTGCCCGCAGATGCCGAAGGTGGGAGGCGGTGGCAAGCAGCAGTCACTAGTGCCTTTTCGGAAGGGGTGCACTGCCACGCTCAGGGGGTTCACGTGCACCCACATGTACCCCCTATACGTTGTCAATGCCTGGGTGGAAGTGGGCAGGGCTCAGCCCCATGTGGAGCACCAGGGAGCAGCCACAGGCCAGAGTGGAGGTACAGACTGTATCTGCACCACCCCGGTGAGCTCCGCTGAATGTTTAGAGTATTTATACATTCATATTTTCTTTGTTTATATGTTTATTATTTACATATGTTATTCTAATCAGTGAATTAATCATGAAAGCTTAATTCCACTCAGTCCAACATCCCATGAGGCCTATCTAGGACCTCTCCCAGCTCAAAATGTTCCCTCCCACATTTTCCAGGAAGTACTTAGCTGGGTTGTATCTCTAGTCAGGTATTCTCAAACATTTCCTTTTGCTGCTCTGCTTTTGCCCTAGCCTGTCCCTAAAGCAATTTCCCTTTTACATGAGAAATAAACTTCTTACACTGGCCCTGGCTGGATACTAACAGGAAAATATCCTTCTTTTTTTTTTCAAATTTGTTGACGGGAATTCCTCCCTTTTGTGAGCGCCAAAGGATAGAACTAAGGAACCCTCAGCACTATGTTGAGAGTAACACTGACCCTCTTATAAGACACTATGGTGAAATATGCGTCTTTCCTAACAGTCCACATAAACTCTGCCGCTGTTACTGTTATTGTAGGCATATATTGAAATAAAAATAAATAGAGACTATTTCAGGTAGTGACTATTTTAAATTTTTCCTAATAGGGCAGTTGGCATTTGAGGAGTGGGATGAGGTGAGCAGGGAAATCAAGATACTTTATTTCTTTATATTTTAAGTATCTACTTAAGGGGTAGATACTTAGCTGCCGTAATTAATGTAAAACCCTCTGTTTTTTGTTTTAAAAAAATTATTATAATACAGTTTGCAAGTAGTTGACTTTTTGTGGACCTGGGTGATAGAAAATGGCGTTCATTCTTTCCCCTAAAACAGGGTGTGTCAACCAGGGATACACATACCCCTGGGGTACTTCGAACAGTCCTAGGGGGTACGCGTGGGTGGGTGGGGATGGAGGTGCCCCCACTTCCCAGAACCAGGGCTGGGGTGGGGTGAGGGCAGTGATGCCCCTCTGCAGGAGGGGAAGCTCACACAAGGTGGCAGCTGCTGCCACACCAGCCTGGTGAGCTTCCCCACCCTGCAGAGGGGCACTGCTGCCTCCAGCCCAGGCTGGTCAGCTTTCCTGTCCCACCCTGGCCCTGCTTCTGGGAGGTGGTGGCGCTCCATCCCCACCTGCCCATGCACTGTCCTGCTTCCCTGCTCCGTGTCCAGCTGCACGCTACCCCCCACACACTCGGCGTTCAGCTGTGCACTATACCTGCCCCCACTTGGCCTTCAGCCTTGAGCTATTCCCCCCTCCCCCTCCTCCCCCACTCAGTGTCTGGCCGCTGGGGGTACTTAGACTAAAAAAGGTTGAAAACCCCTGCCCTAAACCTCCATATCACTTGGTTACATGAATCTGGGTACATGAATCTCAGAGCTACTCTGTTGTACCATCTATGTCTGATTGTAACAAGGATTCAGGGGCAAGATACAGAGGCAAGAGAGAGAAAGGCAGTGTATAGAAAAAACAAGCTCACAAGATTAGTTAGAACAAGTTTAAAGAGCCACCACAATAGTTATCGTTAGATCCTGAAACGTACCAATGGCAGCAGGAGTGTTTGAGTGTGTGGAATCAAAGCAGTCACTGAACAAAAAATCTTTGTGAGCTTTGAAGACTAAACTTACCCTTCCATGTCCCTCACTTTCCACCGCTCTGGATCTTCTTCTTTCAGAACATAATACTGGCTGTTCCTGACAAGTGGGATATCACAGTCTTCCTGGGGTTCATAGTTATACTGAGCCACAGCAGTCTTCAAGTATGACATTGCTGGTGTTAGAACCTGAGGCAAACTACTATGCTTCAGCTTTTGAAGGCAGAGAACACAAAATGACAATGAAGCATGTTATGGGTTACCATAGGAAAAAATACTTAGTGTTTAGATAGCAGTTTATATCTTCAATGTGCTTCATAACTGTGAGCAAATTAATTTAGAATGTGTATGGTTTACTATATGTGTATGTGAATATTTGTTCATCTGTTTAGAAATACATTCAAGCATCTGCAGTCCAAAAATAGTGAAATACAAACTAAACTTGGTTAAAATGAGGCTTGGTCCTACTGTGGCACATATAGAACTGCATATTTTATAAAATTAGCTCTAACAAAGTCCTTACAAGACACAAGAGACATAGTTCTGTATTATAGCTGAGAAAAGAATTGAGTCCAACAAATTAAAAATTGCACCAGAAGGAAGGACATTATGAACGAGGTCAACCCTCTATGGGTTTGCATTGTGAAGATTAGATATTAGAGATGTCTCACAATAGCAAATGAGTTTATACAATGGGTTTTAACTCATATTTACACCTCTTATGCTTTGTGTGTCATGAAGTGTTGGTGTATTTTGCCCATTTAAATGTCCTGATAATAAATGGTTTCAGAAGGCCCCAGTGTGCTTCCTTCCTTCCCATGCCCTTGTGACAAGGCATTTAGCAGAATTTACAGATTCATTGGAACCTGACATGACTACACCATGAGCACTTCTGCTATGGCCTTGAATTTGCAATCTCTAGGCTGTCAACTGTACACCTTAGCACCCACACCATCTAGCACCTGGCCTCAATATACTACAGTATAACCTCATAAATCTGGCATGTTTAGGACTGAGTACTTGCTGGAAATTGGAAAATTCTGGATTTTTGAAACTGGACCAGTAGCCAGTCGCAGAGCGGGGTGGGAGAGTAGCAGTGGCTAGTCCTGGAGCAGCGGCCACACACAGAGTGGTGGCATGGGGTGGTGGGTGGTAGATGGCGGCGGCAGGTGCCACATGCTAGTTTCCCTCTCCACTGCTCTGGGACCAGCTGCTGCTACTCCTTGATGTAGTGTATTTTTAAAAAGTGCCAGATTTTCAGGAATTCTGGACTTTTGATATCTGGATTTATGAGGTTATACTGTATTACACAATAGGATCATTTTAAAGAAAACATGTGCATTGACCAACTCTTAACACACAGATATGTTTTATTTCTTTTTCTAAAGATGATAGGCAGAAACTATGACAAAATAGATAATCAAGTCTGATTATTTGTAATGCAAAACTGTGGGAACTATAAGGGCTACGTTTCATAAGTGATGTTTTTGGCTCTTTCACTAAGACATCCCTAATACATTTATAAAATGGAAAGTGTAATTTCTTTTGACCCATTGGGGTTTCATATTTTATTATATTTTATTTATGTATTTATTTGTTGTGGTAATAGTAGTAGTAATATTAGCCATAAGTCTGTCTCATGAGACAATAAGATGATACTAAGTAAGACATCAGCTCTCTGAACATAATCCTCACTTGAAAAATAAAGCAAAGCTGGAGTGACCTTTCCAGGGCACAAAAAACTGTGCAATTTATATAGAGACCCTGAGCTGTCCACACACCAGTGTCCCCCTCTCAGTATGGAGGTCACAAAGAAGCATGCTATGCGTCTTTACAATTTGCTTTAAAAAGGGTATAACATGCCAGAGAGCACTTGGCATTTTTCCCTGATTTTGCTGCCACTGTACATTTTTAAAAAGTAGGCAAACAGATTAAAATGAGAGTCCCTCCTGCTATTTCAGGCTTCCTAAATCTTTATAATCTCTTTCTACCCTTTGCTGTGCATAATGATGGCATAATTTTTCTTTCACTTGAAGCAGTGGTAAATGTGAATTTTGCAGCTGACCTCTTCCTCAACACGTGAGGCCAGTAAGACTCAATACTTCAGCCCTGCAAAGTTTATGTATTATAATAAGTACACATATTATGCCATTAAAGTAGGCACTTGTGACTAGACACAGAGGTAAGGAGGGGGTTTTCCTGGTATTTATAACTACATCTAGCTC
Organism: Alligator mississippiensis; assembly: GCF_030867095.1. NCBI lineage: Eukaryota > Metazoa > Chordata > Crocodylia > Alligatoridae > Alligator > Alligator mississippiensis. The sequence continues at coordinate 322,786,195 of NC_081824.1, forward strand.
CTCTCTGAACCAGAGCTCTGAATTTTTTACTAGCTGGACTCAAGACATGTCCAATGTAATTAAAATCTCCTCACTTTAATCTTTTAAACTACTTGTTAAATGTCATTATATCATTTTAAACAGTTATTTGTTTTTTTCAGACCCTCCTCCTCCAGCTCAGACTGGGAAAACCCCAGCCTGGAGCTCCCTTGCCTTCCTTCCCCCCCTCCCATCCTGCAGACAGCATTGGAGTTGGGGGGTGGGGGCAGAGCTAGGAGAAGAGGCTGCAGGCAGGCAGCCTCTTTCCACTGGATCAGGTCCAAAGTGGAGCCTCCTCCCACCAAACAGAAAAGCTAGCAGTTCTATATGTGCCAGCAGTTCTATATAACATATAGCTGCTAGATTAGATGCATCCTGTTATGTGACAGCAGTATTAACCTTTGTAAGTGAGCTGTCATGCAACTCAGACCAGTCAGTAGTTATTATACTTTTAATAAAGGACTTGCATAGAATTTGAACTCTATATAACATATAGAACTGCTGGTTCCTCCTACCAAACAGCAAAACCTGTTGGGTCAGGGTGTGGGGGATTCACTCTAACTTATGGCACATTCTCTGAAGTGCCATGAGTTAGAGCTCCATGCCTGTAAGCACCCTAAGTGACTGATACAGTGAATCTTGTTGTGGCAAACATGGCAGGTAGGAGAATCAGAGGAGGACAAGTACATCAGACTCGTCTTCTCCCAGATCTTACCGCTGGATATCTGGCTCAAGATTATGGAGGCTGCAGAACATAATATTTTCAACCTTTTGAAGTTCATGTTTTGTTTTACAAATGCTGATTTACATTTTCAGAAAAGCAAAGCAGCATTGCCTGAAAATGGAAACTCTTTGGACTTCCTGATATGAGTAGAGTACAGTTTTTTGTCTCTGCTCCTTCATCATGCTACCATCTAGAATTTTATGCAGACAATGCCACTATGAATAAGTACAACTGTTTTCCTATTCTCTCAGGGATTCACAAGTAGAGAGCTGATGTGCATGTATGTATGGTCAGCGGATATACCCCTGCCCTCCTACTAAATGTTTTGGACTGTCAGGAACCACAGCTGCTAGTGGCAAAGGGTGCACAGGGCAGTTAGCAGATTCTAAAATATGGTTCTTATTACAGGAAAATCCTCTTACTTTCAAAAAGTTGGAAATATATCCTGTGGCTCCTCTGAAGGCACATTAATGCTCATTCACCTGCCTGATGGTGCACAACCTTCAGAAGGACTCCTTGAGGAACCTCTTGTACAAGGCAAGGTAGATATTCACTTTTATAGACTAACTAAATTATACACACATACACACACACTACACAAGCTTTCATGAACCCAAGTCACTTCAGCATGCTGCAAGTTACAGGATTCATCAGACATCATCTGATGAAGTGAACTTCGGTTTATGAAAGCTTGTGCTCTCTCTGTCAATCAATCAATTGGCACCATTGTTCTTACAGAGCACGGCATATGCTCCGATGAGTTCTTTGATAGCTGCTGAGTCCGATGTGCAAGTGACAGTCCCACATATTGGACTCAGCAGCTCTCTCCATATTTAATTAGTCTATAATATGCATATGTACCCTGCATTTTGACTGACTTCAGACTAATACAGCTAACAACCTCTCTCTGCTCATGGGTAGCTTCTTTTGTCAGCCATCAGAGTAAATGCCTAGATGTGAAGCTGAACAGAAGAAAAGGGTAATGACATCAGACGCTCAAGAGGGATATTTAAGGAGAAGGCTGCACCACCAATAACTTGGAGAGACAGAACTAGGGCAGGGGGAGGGCGGGAGGGTAGGTAGAGTGTGTCAATAGAGAAATGGAAGGAAGATTAGGTGAGTAGGGCTTTGATTTTGATGGGGCATCTGAGTAGGAAAGAGGAAAAGGACAATGTTTTTTAAAGTTGTTTTGAAGGCTTGTGACAATAGCTGCTGGGTTAGATACATCCAGTTATGTGACAGCAGTATTAACCTTTGTAAGTGAGCTGTCATGTGAATCAGACCAGCCAGTAGTTATTACACTTTTAATAAAGGACTTGCATAGAATTTGAACTCTGGAGCCCATCTGGGTATTGTCATGTCCCTGCTTTTTAAATTTCCCTTTCAAAATATCTCCTCAGGATTAGGGATGATGAGCTATAAAGTCTTAACATGAGTCAACTTGCTCAGCAGATGATTTGCATGACTGATCATCTCTCTAGATAGACAAAGCAATCCTTTGACAGAAACCAGGATGGGCTATGATATTTGAAACAAGTTCTACTCTTGCTTGGTCATAGTAAAATTATCCTCAAATGTTATGGCCAGAACAGGTGTCAAAAACCTTATTGATATAACAAGCGCCTAGCCTAGTTTTGGCAGCTCTTGTAATTTCTATCAAACTTTCTAGTAGTAACCTGAGACTTTCCAGGTTCTGCAGTGTTCCCTACCCAGAAAATCCAGGGGCATATGGACAAGGTAGTGGGTGCATGAAGAATTGGATGGACTGGAGGACATACTACCATCTGTATTTTTCTTTCCTTGCCCCTGTTTTGTGTTGGGTGCCAGGGAAACTTCAATAATGTCAAAGTACCTCCCACTGAAGAGCTGTCTAGAGCTCTTCTCATTATTTCCCATGTCACCCAGGTGCTGAAAGAAGAATTTGTCATATAAACAGGATTTACTGTAAGCAGACAGTAAAAGCTTTTTACCTACCAGTGGTTTAGGGACAGGAGGCAGTGGTTTCACAGAACTGGGTGTGCTATGTAGAGTTGTATCTATTGTGAAAGAGAATAAAAATAAAGCAATGTGAAGCATGAATATAAGGCCTTTTTCACTGATGTTGTTCAACTGGTGGCTGAGAAGGTGAGAGCACTAGTGCAGAAAACCCCCTGACCACTGCCAGCATTTAATCTCCATGTTTGTCCTCTCCTGTGTGAGAATAACAATAGTTAAAATGCTGGAGGCTCCCTGGAGTTTTCTTACAGGAGTACTCCCACAGATGCTGCTGTTAATTGTTTCTAACCACACTCAGAAAGAGACACAACACTTTTTGCAGTTATTGGTATTTAAGAAACAAAAAGAGCATTTGCTATACTGTTCCCGCATTTGCTATACTGCTTGCCTCTCCCTTTCCCTTCTTCTGCATCCTAATGTGCAGACAAGCTTACTGACAGCAAAACAATTGCTTCTTGTATTTGTGATGGTATATGGGTTTTATGGTGTTATTTGCATGTATATTTGCTTCTGAAGGAACATAATACCATTCAAATTACTATAATAAGTTAACTGGCAAGCCTTTACAAGGATAATACATTATGTAGAGTTTCTGTGCCCTCCCCATATATATAACACCTATATTCACACTACAGGGTATCATTAAGGAGTTCACCATCATTAGAACCAAATTTTGAAAAGGGGCCTCTAAATGTTGGTTAACATATCAGGCATATAGATTGGGTTCATAGATGTTTAAGCCTACATTTTCATTCATTTCAAATGATTCCATTTTTGAGCACCCATCTAGAAACATGTCAGGCCTGATTTTCAAATGTGCTGAGGAATCACAGTGAAGTCAATGGTCCACATAAGTGCTCAGTACCTCTAAAAAAATCCATCTTTCAATGTCACTTGCTCAAATTGGAGGCATACATATCTTATGCCCACTTCCAGAATGTAGGTCATAAACAGGGAAGGAGAGTTGCTTTCCCCTCGCTGTCAAGTTAAAACCTCTAGTACATGTATTCTTAGATCATTGTAGTTAATTTCTAGTCACATAATCTAAAAATGTAAACCTAAAGAACAAATGAAATAAAAGACATGACAGATTCTATTTTTAATTAAAAAGAAGAAAGTTAAAAGAAAAAAAGTGAAATTCCAATACTATGGCATGGTCTGAACATACTGCTGGAGTCTCTGTTCTCAGGTGTGTTGTATGTACTATCCCAAGATTTCTAGGCCTTCCACTTCAATTAATATATATTTCTATTTCAATTTTTATTTTACATTTTTGCCAAATGGTGCTGGAAGGGTGGGGTGGGAGGGGAGGGGAAGGACTCATGAATTGAGTAGTGTAACTAGGGGTGGGCAAGAACCCCTCCCACCCCTCCAAAGCACTAAGTTAGGAGAGGTGCCAGAATCACTCCCCAACCTTGTGCAGTCCATGCCCTGGCAGCATTCTCATGCCAGGTCCCAGCTGCTGCTGTTGAAAAGCAACAGCCAGGGTTGGCAGAGCACATGCAGAGGCAGCAACAGCTCAGCTGGGACTATATAGGAGTTCCTGGGGTGGACAAGACTGCCGCCCCCTCCCCACTGTTTTCAGATCCTTGCCCCCCACACCAAGCTCTTAGAACTGGTGCCACCTCGCTCCCATGCCTGCTCTCAAAACTGCATTCTCCACCGGCTTTCCCACAGAATTGGCCCCAGGTGCCAACTCTGCTTGTTAGGCAGCTGCATTAGTTCATGCTATATGAGAATTTGCTTTACTTTAAATAATATCAGGTTCCCAGAACTACTCATCTTTTGAAATAATCTGATTGGAACTTTTTTTTTTAAAGTAAACTTGCTAACCAGCAGCATATAGTTTAATAATGGTTAAAATTTTGTTTCAACTATTCTCTTGAGTCCGCTGTGCTTATTGCAAACCTATTTTTTTAAAATGCAGATTCCAGAAAATAGCCAAATAAGCTTAGAAAGGGGAAAATATGGGCCTGTTTAGAAATATTGTCCAGTTTATAGATGTGATGAGAAAGGTCAGTTTTACTTTGGAGTAATATCAAACTGAATCCTTTAAAATAGATTCACTTGTTTTCTGTGCTGAGTTTGTGTTGTTTGTAGCTAATCTGATTATTCAAACTCTAACAATAAAGAATTTTGGTTTTATTTTCCTGTAGCATAACTGTATTTTAACCAGAGAACTAAAGAAAGAAAAGAGTGAATTTACTTTTGCTGTCTCGTGAACATACAGTATAATATTGCCATTATCTTTTTGAGCAACCATATCAAATCAGAGTATTTCTCATCTATCACATTATTTTTCCCTAAATGACATTGCAGTATTATTAGTGGAAGTTAAGCATACACATCAAGAGGAATAGTAGACAGCTTTTATATCTACCAGTTGATTAGAACTGTATGTACTGATTATATGGATTTAGTAATATAATGAAAAACACCATTAAAAACTAAAAACATATTCAAAGGGAAACACAAATGGCACATTACATTTCTCCCAAATGGTGCATCCAGGAGCTCCTTTACAAGTCTGGTTGCAACAGAGGAACTTCCCATTGGTGAAGAAGCCTTTGTGATACTTGTTCAGTAAATCAGCATTCCCTCTAATTTCTGGAAAAACAAGGAGGAAAAAAGAACTTGAACAGGCTTCCTGATAGAACATGACTTGTAAGTAATATGGACGAGTTGACTCAGTAGTTGTGATTCAGGATTATAGGGGAAGACAATGACTTTAATAGACTGTTAGAAATCTTATTTAACTAATTGTAGAAGGAACAAATAAAATATTTAATATTTAAAAATAGGCAAGATGATTTTGTCCTCTAACTCTATGCAATTAATACATATTATAGAAATAAATGAGATAAAAAAAATAGCTACCCAGTACACCAAATGGCAAATTGATTGTGTGAAAGAATGGAAAGCGTATTGACTAAGTCAAGAAGGAATAACCTCTTAAATAAACACTTTATTTTGTATTAAAAATACCCCTTCATTCTGTAGAAATGGTTTCAAATATTGTAAGTGACAATAGTGACACTGTAGTGTTTGAAGCCAGTGCTTTAGGGTTCGTATTGGAAAGTAATTAAAAAAAAATTTAACAGTACAGGGTGAGGTTTTAAAACCAGTTGCTCCATATTTATATATTCAAGAATTCTGAGAACCCACAAAGATAGGAGCTACTGTGTGTTTGTTGAAACTCAACCCCCAGCTATTTATTAATGCTTTTATATCTGTCCTTTCCTTAAAGAATCATAAGCATTTCACTACAGTGCACCTTGCTGGCTTTCTACAATATTACGCTACTTCTCAGCAACCTTATTTTAAGAACTATACCTTGCTAGATTGCCATCCTTGAATATAAATTCAGCTGATGACAGTGAACCAAATCTTAGAGTTACTTCTTACAATAAAGGCAAATGAACAAAATTATGGTGAGTTAAAATATGGCAGGAACATACTGCACAGAACTTGATATGTAGTATCTATTCGCCCTCTTTTACCCCATGGTAAGTGAAACTGTCCTGGGGCAGCTTTACTCCCCATGAAATAGGACTACGTTACTAAGTGTTAGCTTCCATTTACTTCAGGGTAAGAACAGGCATGCAAGCTGTTACCATGTGTGGTAAGCCCCTGTCTCCTATTAACTCACTGTAATCTGTGCTTTTGTCCATACTCTAAAGGTCAGACCCCATTCTGATATGTCGAACAAAACCAACTTAATGGACAAGAAACTCTGTGAAGAGGAAGTCCAGGAGTTTCTATCATGTAATACTGTCAGGCAAATAAAATAGGCAGAGGATACATCTATCAAAAACGTCATCTATCAAAAACCAAGACTCTATATATGAAAGCCCTCCAATCATCCACTGGCCTTCTGCACCACTCCTTTATCTGTCCACTTAGATCCCTGCTGGCCTCTGCCTCCAAGCTCTACCTAAGAAGGATTTAAATAAAAAAGCTATTTTCAACAATTTCTCCCAGTGAAAAAATGGAGAGAAAATCTGTGGGCTCATTTTATTTTGACTTATTTTTAATGAAAGGTTTTAACTTTTTGAAAATTTCTGACCAACTCCTATAAAAACTTTAGATTTCAGACCACTGTTCTATAGAGGGGGATTGGGACTGAAAATTACTGATAAAAATATTGCATGAAAACAATAAAATTAGAGTGTTTTTTTTTTATTTGCATGAATTCTATGAACAAATCTCCTTCATTTTTAAAACAAACACACAAAACATCCCTCACAAGTAGTAAAACTAACCTCACCTTTTTGTAAGGCTTCCAGCCATCGACTTTGGCTCTCTTCATTAGCTGCGTAGACATAAAGAAGGCCATCCTTGTACACTATCTAAAAATACAGGAAAAGCAATTCACTGTACAGTCAGTATATCTCAGCTGGCTCAAAGTCCATTAACTGTAATGGGGTGGGAAACAAAGGGTATGGGAACATGTATAAGGAACCCAAAAATCAAGCTCTGCAGAGCAGCTGACACCAAAAGACATGAAGAGCCAAAATATCTGGATTCACAGTTAAATAACTGTTCCCTGATTTTCTATGAATATGAAGTAAGGGCCTTAACCAGTAGTGCTTCAAGTGGCCAAGTTCTAGCTGGGATAAGACCACAATTTCACATCATAATTAGAAGTAAAAAGCCTATATACACTATGGTTCTTCATAGAATCATAGATTATCAAGCCAGAAGGGGCTGTTGTGATCACTTTGGCTGGCTTTCTGTCCCATTAAGAGGCATACAACTTCCCTGAGTCAATTCCTGATTGAATTAGGGCAATACTTTAAGGGAAAAAAAATCACTGATTCTTTTAAAGATTAGATGGAGCATCTATCAATGGCATATTAAAACAAAAGCATGTGATATCCAAAAACACACTTTTCATGTTTGTATATAGCATTACAGAAAAATAAACTATTATACACACTTGAATATATTCATAGATTCATAGATGTTAGGGTTGGAAGGAACCTCAATAGATCATCGAGTCCGACCCCCTGCATAGGCAGGAAAGAGTGCTGGGTCTAGATGACCCCATCTAGATGCTTATCTAACCTCCTCTTGAAGACCCCCAGGGTAGGGGAGAGCATCACCTCCCTTGGGAGCCCGTTCCAGACCTTGGCCACTCTAACTGTGAAGAAGTTCTTCCTAATGTCCAATCCAAATCTGCTCTCTGCTAGCTTGTGGCCATTATTTCTTGTAACCCCTGGGGGCGCCTTGGTTGTACACAAGATCTCATCTACATTCCACTGAAGTGAATGAGAAGGCTCCCGTTACTTTCAGTGGTCTTTGGTCTTAGCTTATAATAGTGGTCACTAACCAGACAATTGCAATTGCCTGGTTGATCAGGGAGCCCCTGACAGTTGATCACAGTCTGGGGAGGGAGGTTAGTCCCCCCCAGACTAAGATCGACTGTCAGAGGCTCTGTAATCGTGAGTGGCAGGACACATGTGAGGAGTGGCTGGGACACAGTCTGGGAGTGGCAGGACATAGGAGCGGCAGGACGCATGTGGCTTGCCCCATTCACAGATTGGGGGGGCACGTGCCCCCCCCAAATGTGGGGCAGTGCAGGCAGCTGCAGCAGCAGTACATGAGGGAGTGGGGCTGGAGCAGGAGCAAGCCCTGCAGCCAGGGTGGGGAGGGACAGAGCCATGAGAGGTTTGTTCGGGGGGTGCGGGGAGGGGGGTATGCACTCCAGGAGGGCACAGGGGGCATGTGCCTCTGGATCTGCACATAGGGTGGGGTGAGGTGGGCTTCAGCTGTGGGCTGGGGCCAGGCTCTAACCAGAAGATGAGTTGCTTATGGCTCCATTCCACCCCACCCAGGCTGCAGGACTTGCCCCTGCTCCAGCTCAACTCTCTCCTTCACCACCATTGGCAGGGGGCACAGATCGAGGTCCCAGCAGTGAGAGAGGGAGTGCAGCTGGGGCTGGGGCCTCAATCTGTGCCCCCCCCCCATGGCCCTTTCCCCTCCCCCCACCCCTTCCCACACAGACTTACCTGCTGGGGGGGGCGCACCCCTAAATAATTTTTTATCCCTCTGCCTTGATCTGCCCCCCTCTTCCTTCCCCACAGACTTTCTTGTTGCAGAGGTTGTGGGGGAGGAGGGGTTGGCAAGGGGTAGAAGTAGATCTTGGTTTGCTTTTAAATTCCAAAAGGGATCTCCTACTGAAAAAAGTTGGAGACCACTAGTTTATAACAGTATGGCTTCATTTTCAATCTGCTACAAGTTTTTGTGACAGTCAGGAGTGCCACAAGATATTATTCTCTACAGTTAAGATCCTCAAAATCTGCAGGAGGACTTTTGTTGCCCTTGATATTTTGGAATCTCACCTGAAATGGATATTTTCTCTCCAAAGGAGTTGGTTCATCAAGATTCACAGTTTCAACACATCGTATTTTCTTAATATCAATTGATCCCTTTTTGCTTCCTTTTTTCTAAGAACAGAAATCAAAGTAAAATGCAAGTTTGTGCTCAGAATTTCAAACACAAAAATCAAATCAAAATTAATTGATCAACATGAGTTTTACAAACTGATGCTTAAATGTAAGCAGTAGGGTAATTGCATGTTTCACCTAGAATGAGTATTTTCATTTCTTCACTTTTATTAATATTTTTGGAAAGGTATTAAAAGACATTCATGGCATCTTATCTTGTATTCCAGACATGGACAAAATTCCCTTTGAAATTAAAGTAAAAAGATTACAACACTGAATCCATCCACCAGAGAAGAAATAAAAAAAAAAAGTTCTTAAATTGGAATGCACAAATGAGGAAGGGGAAATCACTGAAACATAAAAAAAATAGGTCTGGAAGGGATCTGTGGAGGTCATCTAGCCATCCCTTGCCACCAGCAGGCTTATATCTACTTAGCATGCAGCAGACCCTAATAGAAAGTGGGAGTCTGGTTATTGTCTTTATTACTTTGTTAAGATACATGGGCCCAATCATGCAACACTTACTTATGCAACAATTCATAACACAAGCGTATGCTGTTCAGTCACAAGGGAGGACACTCTTCTGAGTACTCATTCTATGATATGCAGACATCTTACAGAGCACAATTGTGCTTAACCATTTACTTTAGTGTGGAATAAACTCTACACTGACCTGTATACATTAATTCTGAAGAGCTGTCAGATATGCAAAGCAGCTCAGAGGCTGTCAGTAGGAAAACATGCCTGTTCAGGACAGTATTTAAGTATGTGCTTAACTTTAGGCATGCTTAAGTCTTATTGACTTCTATGGGAAATAAGCCTAGCTCTGAGGTTAAGCATAAATTTACATGCTAGCCTGTAAAAAGATAGACTTATACATGGACTTAAATGTTTTTCTGGACTGAAATTAGAGTTTGGGCCCATACCATTTCTAAACAGAGCTTTGAACAAAGTATACTAGCATCCCTGCTACACGGTATCTACATTGATGAAGAAAAAGAGAGGAAATTCAAAGTTTTGGCTTTTGAGACAGACAGGATCTCTGCCCCCTGCACACATGCAGTATTTTGTGTTACTATATATGCTAAAAAATACAAGTCTTAATATGCATGTGCAGCTATGACTTTGAATTGCTTGAGTCTTATGCATTTAAATTGTCATGGTATAATTTCAGTATTAAAGAGTCTAATTTTACACAGCTGAAGCAGATTTTATAAACAGACTTTGGAAAATCTTTGATCTACATAGTTAAGAAAAATGATTTCATACCTGTTTGTCATATTCATGGTAAGAGAGATGTGTTTTTGTCAGAACAAACAGCCTTTCTTTGTAATTATTTGGTGACATTTTTTTCTTCTGTTGCGACTTCTTTAAAAGAACTTCTTCCAAAATTGAATTGTTCTCCATTTTGTTACCCTAAAAGAATTGCAAATAGTCACTTTTATTAATAATAAGACAAATATCTTTAAAACAGCAACAAGATAATTGCCCTTATTAATGGATTATAAGGAATTTTAAAATCAAATTGTAATGAATTTCTAGCATGCTGTAACAAGCTGCTATGAAGACTGTATTTCATATTTTATGAACATGTAAAACAGATTAGTTTTTTCACAGTAAAAAATAAACAGATTACAGGAAAATTGAAGGTTAAGATAATGCTTCAAGTAAGTCATTCTCTATCCCTTTGTTGCCTGAACATTTTTCTTTTTAAATTCTTGCTTTGTGTCTTCAAAGGAACTGAAGCTATGTTAAGTACAGATATGTCATACTTGAGAATTGTAAGGAAATCATTCTAGCAACAATCAGGAACAAAATCTTCAGGTTGCTGACCAGAAAAGCATGTCCTTGTGTTGGTCAGATTGGACATTTTCAATTTCGTCCTGTCAATGCATATAAACAACAGTCTCACTTATCATGTAAAGAGAGGTAGTTGGCCACCTTAGTTTGAAGTCATGCACAAGGCAAGACAGGGTAGCATTTTAGAGACTGACTGGTTTAGACATGTGCTGTCATGAAAGCTTATGCCCTTCTGAATGAACAAGTCTCAAAGTTGCTACCTTGCCCTGCCTTACCCTGTAAAAAAAGAGTCAAAAGGTGAAACTATTCAATTACAGTTTGTATTAATTAGTATGTACAACAGTACATAGTAGAAGGAGAAAACCCTTTGATTTTTTAAAGCTTTGTATTTTAAGTTACCTCGTTCAAATGTTGCACTTGCAGGAGAAAGTATGTCCTTTGTAAATTGCCCTCTGTTTGGAGTTCCAAAAGGAAGTGTCCTGCTGAGCTGTAATGTGCATTATGTTCCTTTAAATGCAGAGAGTCTATCAGAAAAAAATACATTTGCATGCCATTCATCACACCTACCTCCTCTGTCCCTATCATCATCAGACATCTATGCTTGTTCTTCTAGGTTGGCACATATTTTCCATAATTCAATTTTAAACCTTTCTTCTCAATACCCCTCAGTTACCAGCTGGTATCTGACCCAAAGCATTTTGATCCTCTGTCCCAGGTAGATCCCTCCCATCATGAGATAGGCTTGTTCAGAAGTAGTGGAGTGGTTAGTTCAGAGGTAAGCTAACTTGTAATTTCTCTGTCACCTTTACAATTACAATGTTGTGCCCCTTTCATTCAGAATGATAGGGTGTTTGGCCTTTTTACCTTGGAGCTGGACTGAATGAATGGTGGTCAGACATTCTCCATATTGCTGTCAATTCAGCATAAGCACAGGCTTAAGTTTAAGCATCTGATTCATCTCATCACTCTTCAGCAAAGCACTTACATATTTTACTTTGGGAATCAGGACCTCTGACTACTTAGTAGCTTGAGTTCTGACAATCTGTTCCAGAATAGTTAATTTCCTTTTTTCTTTCTTTTTTTTTTTTTGACTAGGGGTTACTGGTAATTTTAAGTTAGATATGAAGGATTTTTAATTAATTATTTTATAAAGACCTACTTGAAAAAATGGTGGGGGGGAGGACACATGAAAAATGTTGAAATTTCAAATGAGTTTTAAATACAGCTCTCAACTTGAAATGAAGCATTTTTTGCTTTTAAAATATTTTTAATGAAACAGCTTTTTAAACTTCTTAATGTTATTTTCCTCCTCCTCTTTTTCTTTATTTTTTTCTACTCTGTGACATTTCATTCCTATTTTTTCAGTATTACATCTTGGAAAAAGACAAACAGGCAAAAGAAAAAAAAATTCCTGGTCCCAAAATGCCTGGGATATACAGTTTTAATCACGCCCTTACTGCTCCCAGACCATCTTTAATAATAAGCCATTTTGCACATTCTGTTAAATAAGGGGAGATGATTTAGATATTAATTTTGAAATGAAAAGAAAGATTACCATTTGAAGACAATACTAATAGTTTGAGCCAGTGTCTAATGACTTTAACAAGGAACATTAATAATGCTTGTTGGATAATTTTGACAACTTTTTACTTGTTGAAAATATTAGTTTGATTCAAGTAAAATTTTTAATCGGAAAAGTACAATTGTATGGGTAGTTTTTATTCTTCATTTTTAGGTTTAGAAATTGTCAAAACATTTTATTTTGTTTTTAAATGAAAAACTTCAGTTTTCTGAGTTATAGTGACTTTCTTTTAGAAATTTAAGCTAAACATTTGAAAAATTAAAAACTGTTCCTAAATGAAATATTTTGAAGTTATTAAAAAAAAAATTGTCAAAGAATCCATTACTGATAGGCTAACAGAAGGCAATATTCTGAAGGATAGCCAACATGGCTTCATTACGGGCAGGTCTGACCAACCTCATTTACTTCTACAAACAGGTAACTCGCCACCTGGATAGTGGAAATGAGGTTGATATCATATATTTGGACTTTAAAAAGCCTTCAACCTAGTCTCCCACAATGTCCTCATGGTAAAATTGGGAAAATGTGGCCTTGACTACTTTACGGTCCAATGGCTAGGTAGCTGGCTCTGTGGTAGGACCCCAAGAGTATAGATTGATGGAGCTGAGTCAACATGGTGGAAGGCAACCAGTGTTGTCCCTCAGGGTTCAGTAGTCAGACCAGTGCTTTTCAACATGTTCATCAATGATTTGGATTCTGGTATTAAAAGCAAACTGACAAAGTTCATGGACACCAAACTATGGGGGAGTGTGGTCACACTTGAGGACAGGCTGGCAATACAGGCAATCTGGATAGGCTTGTGAGGTGGGCAGACCTGAACCTGATGATGTTTAATATGGAGAAATATAAAGTGCTCCACCTGGGGCGAAATAATCCACAACACACATGCAGGCTCGGCAGTGCTACGCTTGCCAGCACTCCAACTGAATGAGACCTGGGTGTTGTGATAGATCACAAAATGAACATGAGCCACCAATGCAACGCTGTAGCTGGCAGAGAAAATCAAACACTGGCATGCATCTACCAAGGCATCCTGAGCAAAGCTAAGGATGTCATCCTCCCTCTCTACTCTGCCTCAGTGAGACCACAGCTGGAGTTCTGCATCCACTTCTGGGTGCTGCAATTCAGGAAGGATGTGGAGAAGCTCAAGAGAATCCAAAGGAGGGCTATGCACATGATTAGAGGCCTAGAGACCAGGTCTTATGAGGAGAGGCTGAAAGACTTGGGACTGTTCAGCCTAGAGAAGAGCAAAGTCAGAGGGGACTTGGTGGCAGCATATAAGTATATCAAGGGCCCAGGGGAGCATCTGTTTACCGAGGCCCCCCCCAGGGGAGGAAAGAGAAACAATGGGTACAAACTGATTGACGATTGCTTCAGACTGGACATACGGAAAAACTTCTTTACAAGTCAAGTGCCAAAGGTTTGGAACAGGCTCCTTGCAAAGGGGATACAGTCACCCACCCTGGTGATCTTGAAAAAACATCCTGATGCCCACCTTGCTGGGGTCACCTGACCCCAGCAGTCTTTCCTGCCCAAGTGCAGGGGGGCTGGACCTGATGATTCCTTCCAGGTTCCTTCCAGCCCCTATCATATATGAATCTATGAAAACATTTTGAATGAACTGACCCAATTGTTTTTTATTTTGATGTTCAATATTTCAGCATTTTTTAGATGCTGTCTTTATTCCTATATGAAACAGTAAAGTTTTGAAAAGTCTCAAGAATGTTCTAATACACGATACTGTTAATTTCTTTCATATGGAAGGGAAGTTGCAATGGCTAGTGTGATGCCAAAAAGCTACTAAAGAATTTTTAAAATCAGCATTTAAAGTAAGAGAAATACGTTTGGATGTATTGCAGTAGGACTCTAAGTTTCCATAATGCTTGGAAAAATGCCTGTTCTATAGGTATGTAATCCAAAAAAATGCACATCTGTATAACTTTTGGTATTTTGATGAACAAATGCAAAGAAAATCTTTAGTATTTACTGTGTATGGTTTGAATTAGGCCAATAAAGAAAACCAGAAAAGTTTGAGCAACAACAGAATGTAGTATTTATTTTAAAAGGTTGTTTTCTTGCTTTAATTTTCCCTGATTTATAACATCCTAAAAATACTTTTTTGTGGAATTAAATATTTGCTTTGATCTCATTTCTCTAATGTAAATACAAATGATGTATAAGTACATTTTATTGTTTCAAGAGGACAATGAAGAATGCTTGATCTGGAAAGAATCTTCAAAGGGTGTTGGATTTAATGTGACCATCCTGTATCTTCTGAGACAGTCCCAGTTTCTGGCAGTGTATCTGAGTGCCTGTAATGGGTCCCTGAACCCCTGAACACTTTTGACTTGAAATTGGAAAATTCTTCCTAAATCAACTCACTTCCCTCAATGCCATATCCCTCTAAAATATTCCTGTGAAATTAGGTATTCCCAATGTCTGGCTACATCTGCTGAGAGGTAAAGCTAATTTGCCTGGGTACAGTATGAGATGAACAGTTATACTGCTTCTAGTTTGGTTTTCTATCCACTAATTCCTCACAGCTACCACTCACAGTGTAACATTAAGGCAACTACCCTGACAGGCCCTAAACATTGTACTGACTGCTCCCATTCAAGAGATGCATCAAGCATCTAGGACTGAGCTGATCGTTTTAAGTGCAGGGAGTTTTTCCTTGGTTTTAAACTGCAACAGAGTGTTCTGTGCCTCAACACAATCCCCATTGCTTTTTGTGACCCCATGCTGGTCATGAGCAAAGATTGGGAAACATAGCTCCAATGAAGCAAAGGCATTAAGTCCTTTATGCTTTTCAGTTGTGGATCCAGTATCTTTTTTGGAGAGTAGCAGCTAGACATGCAATAAGAGAAGTGGTTAGTTGTGTTAGTCTGGTCCAGCAGAAAGCAGGGCAGGATGGCACCTTAGAGCAGGGGTGGGCAAAATGTGGCCCATGGGCTAGATGCAGCCCACCAGGCCCGCGGAGCCCCTAAAAAATTTAGAAAATTAAAATTTATCTTCCCCTGGCTGCCTGTCATGTGGCCCTCAATGGCTTGCCAAAACTCAGTAAGCGGCCCTCCGCCTGAAATAATTGCCCGTCCCTACCTTAGAGAGAAGCTGGTTCAGAAAGGGATGAGCTGACGGGCATGTATCTGGCATGGTTTGGAGTGGTCTCTGACCAGTGCCCTGTTTTTGATCAGAGGGAGACCCTGGCACACATGTTCTTAGAGTGCGCCAGGCTGCAGCCCCTGTACCTCCTCCTCCAGAACCTGCTGCTCAGGTTCTGGCTGCACTTCTCCCCACACCTTTTTGTTTATGCACTCCCTATCCGTCGCCCCACCAAGGCCTGGGACCTCCTAGTCAACCTCCTCCTGGTGCTGGCCAAACTGACTATTTGGCTAACCAGGTGGGAGGCTCTGGCCGGGAAGGTTCCCGGGGACACTGGGGCGTTTTTCCTCGGTGTCCTTGCGCACATCTCCAGGTGGAACATCGCTGGGCAGTAGCTGCCGGCACTCTAGCAGAGTTCGAGTGTTGGTGGGCGCTGTCCGGCATGCTCTGCTTGGTGTCCCCCAGGGAGCACTTGTTTTGGCTCTATGACCTTCACGTGTACACCCTGTTTTTCATTCTTTGACCCCGTATTTATTTGATTTTAATGAGGCTCTATGCCGCCTGACAGTGGCAGCACACATGATTTTAGTGGGCTAGGCCCATGGCCCATTGCAATCAACAGGTCAGAAAGGGATGAGCTTTTGTAGGCAACAAACTAATCACACCTACAAAAGCTCATGCCTCTCTGAATCAGTTAGTCTCTAAGGGCACTTGTACATGTGATGGGGGTTTAGTTCCCTAAATTGAAATGGTGGGTTTTTAATTGTGCCAGTTAAAAACTCACCATTTCAATTTAAGGGCTTCCATCACTGTTATGGCAGGGAGCCTAATCCTTTTTTTTTTTTTTGAGGAGCCTGCTTGCATCTCCTGTGACCAGGCGGTGAGCTGCAAGTGGGCCAAGTGGCCCTTGAGCTGTGGGGGGCCCCAGTCCCACCTCCCACAGTGGCAGTGCCCCCCGAGGGCTGCCCAGGTAGGCTGCTAGCAGGTGGGTGCTGCTCCAGCTCAGGGAACAGTTGGATCAGACCAGGTGCTGCCTCTGAGCTGGGGCAGCACCTGCCTGATAGCTGCCTGCCTGGGCGGCCCCTTGGGGCACTGCTGCTGCGGAGGGAAGGACCGGGCCCCTCCATAGCTCAGGGGCTGCACAGCCTAGCAGCAGCTTGTGTGGGCAGACTCTGCCAAAAAAAAAGAAAAAAAAAAGTGGTGAGTGGCCTGATCCTTCACCTCCTCCCTTGCTGCTTCCCCCCCCCCCGCACGTGTACAGCGTGATGCAATTAAAGCGCAAAAATGGCCAATTTTCATCATGTGTACAAACACCCCAAGGTGCCAGCCTGCCCTGCCTTCTACAAAACTGAGTGACACAAAATGGGCCTAACATCTGTGCTTTGCTTGAAGTGTTATTTAGCTTGTTTGCTACCTTCTCAATTTCTTTGCCCCTTGTTTTTGTGGAGGCCTAAATTGGCTTGCTTCACATTTGCCCCTCTGGGCTGTGTCAGGAAGGAAAAAACAGATATATAGTCCAGGGAAAGAGAAATGAGGGCCTCCCAAGGACACCCACTAACATGCGCAGCTCCAAAGCAGGTTTTCCAGAGCAAATTATGTTATTGGTCACAGGGAGGAAGGGGGTAAGAGGAGGGGAGTGTTTATGTGCAAGTGGATGTGCGTATGTGTGTGTGAGAGAGAATTTGTGTGTATGTGTAAGACAGAGGGGAGCGTATAAGAGAGGTTGTGTGGCTGTAAGAAGATGTGTGTACATGTGAGAGGGTGTGTGTGTAGGTGTAAGAAAGTGGGCTGTATAAGAGAGGTTGTGTGGGTGTAAGAGGATAAGTGTATGTGTAAAAGAAGATGTGTTTGTATGTATAAGAGAGGGTGTGACTAAAAGAGAGAAGTTGTGTGGGTGCAAGAGGGGGTGTGTGCATTTAAAAGGTATGTGTGTAAAAGCATGTGTGTGTATAATGGGGATCCATGTGTGTAGAAGAGAGGTTGTGTAAGAGAAAAGGGATGTGTATAAAAGAAGTTGTGTGCATGTATAAGGTGTGGGTGTGTAAATGTGTGTGTAAGAGGGGGTGCACATGTGTAGGAGGCATGTGAGAGAAAAGGGATGCATGTAAGGGTGTGTGTGCATGTGAGAGGTGTGTATAAATGTGTGTTTAAGAGGGGGTGCATCTGTGTAGGAGGTATGTGAGAGAAAAGGGTGCATGTAAAGGTGTGTGTATATGTGGGGTGGGTGCATAAATGCATGAGAGGGGGTGCACATGCATAGGAGGTGTATGAGAGAAAAGGTGTGCATGTATGGGAGTGTGTGGGGTGTGTGTAAATGTGTGTATAAGAGGGCATGCACAGGTGTAGAAGGCATGTGAGAAAAAAGGAGTACATGTAAGAGTGTGTGTGCATGCGAGGGGGTTATGTAAATACATGTGTAAGAGAAGGGGTGAATGGGTGTTGGAGGTGTGTGAGGAAAGAAGTGCATGTAAGGGTGTGTGTGTGAAGGGTGTGTGTGTGTAAATGAGCATATAAGAGAGGGGTTGTATGGGTGTAGGAGGCATGTGAGAGAAGGTGCATGTAAGGGGTATATGCGTGTGAGGGGTGTGTGTAAATGGGTGCATAAGAGAGGGGGTACGTGGGTGAAGGAGATGTGAGAGAAAAGGGGTGATATAAGGGTGTGTGTGCATGTGAGAAATGTGTGTGTGTAAATGAGTGTGTAAGAGAGGGGTTGCACAGATGTAGGAGGTGTGTGAGAGAAAAGGAATTCATGTAAGGGGGGTGTGAGGGGGGTGTAAATGCGTGTATAAGAGAGGGGGTGCATGGGTGCAGGAGGCGTGTGAGAGAAAGGGGGTGAGCTGCAAATGTGCAAGAGGTGGGTGTGTATGTGTGTGCAAGAGAGTGTGTGCATGTGTGCTGGGGACAGGGTCTGTAAGAGAACAGGGGGATGGATGTGTGGAAGAGTCGTGTGTACAAGAGAGGGGATGTGTGTATGAGGGAGAGTGTACGTGTGCCAGTGTGTGCATGAGAGAGCTCATGCCCTGCCCTCCGGGCTCTGGCTAGGGGTGCGTGCAAACGCTGGCAGGCTGCAGCCCTGCCCGGGCAACCCTCGCCTCGCCCCGCGCCTTTCTTTCCCTGTGAGATTTGCAGCTGAAAGGCCCCACGTTCCTCCCTGCATTGCCTTCTGTTGCAGCTGCTTGCTGCGCTGGGATGAGATTGTGCTGCGTCATGCTGAGCTGGTCCTCCCGGGAGAAGGCGGGGGGAGGCAGAGAGAGGCAGGCTGGGCTTGGCCACACTCTCGCCCTGGGCAGCTAGAGAGTGGGTAAGAGCCAGGTACTATGTCTTGGGGGTGGCGGGGGCATTTGTGGTCCTCAGATCATGTCCAGCTGCGGGTTGCTTGGGCTGGAAGAAGCAAAGAAAAGCCAAGTCCCTGATATGAACTTGTGCTCTGGTTTTGGTCTCTTGCTGCTTTCCCATCTCCCTTTGCAATGGGGTGTTTTGATCTGTTAGCTCGTGTGTGTGTGGGGGGGGGGGGGTGAGGGGGGGGGTGCTCTCTCTGCTTTCCAAGATATGCTGGCAGCATTTTAAAAACAGGATCTCTTTCCTTGACAGCTTGTTTTGTTTTGGGGTTTTTTTGGAAGTCCTGGAAACCACATCAGCTCGGAAAAAGAGGGATGGCTGCTGTGAGGCAGGTTGTCAAAACTGTCATGAGCAAGGAACAGATGGAAGGGGTCGGGGCACGTGTTCGAAGAAGCATTGGCACTCGTGAGGTAGGCATTGCACTAACTGCCTCTCCCCCTGAGGAGATGGGATGTTGCATTGAATTGTGAGCCTTTCCTGGTTTTGCATCTACCCTTTAACCTAAGCCACAAAATGGACTGGAAAGAATAGCATCAGGAACAAGTGGTAAGTGCCCAGACCTGGGTTAGGGTGCAATGTGGCTCATGTCTCGTAATTCATGCATGATAATTTAATTCATGATAATTCATGCACCAGGTAAGGGGTGTTGAACTCGTCTTGGCCCTGCAGCCTGGATGAGTGGTATGGGCTTCATGGGATGTATTGTGCCCACAGACAGCCTGGTCTCCCTATGCTGGATCTAGCATGTGTGGCTCTCACTTTGGGACCCATGCCAGATGACACTGGTTTGGACACATTGAGACCCACGATACACGACACTCCGTATGGGGAGTCCCACAGTTCCCCCCACTTTCTCCCTTCCCCTGGGCTGTTTGGGGACTGCACCTTATGCAGTGTCCACTCCAGCCACTTTGGTCTGGAGTGGGCAGGTCCCAGACTGGGTGGGGCGGACACTGTGTGGCATAGGTCTGGCATCTGTTGGTGAGGGTCCCGGGGCGGTGGCCATGTGTAGAGTGGATTCGGGACTGGTCAGTGTGGGTACCACATGCAGCATTTGTCCCAGGCCCTGTGTGTGAGGCCTGTCCAGGGGTGTATAGGTCAACACAGCCCCAGGGGCAGAACTGGGGGCCAGATGAAGGGGTCCCTGGACAAGATCTGGTTGGGGGCTATATCTTTGTCATGTCTGCACTAAGGAATACAGTCTCTTTGGACCTTGAGGAACCTGTGGAGGTTGGAGCAAAGGTTTCATCCAGTGAAAGTCCAATCCCCAAGCCCTTCCTTATCTTATATTAGTTGATGGAATTGAAAGACCAGGAGGGATAAGGGTCTCATAAGCTTGCAGGACTACTGGGTCCAAATACTTTATATACGGGGCAGGAAGAAGAAACCAGAGAGCTGAGGATGACTGATGCTAGCAGTCAAAATGTCATGTAAAAAGACATCAGGCTATCCTGGGATTGTGTTTGCACCCTGGAAGGAAAGAACTTTATTTTTAAACTGTATTTATTCCCTGGAGGAAATGAACTGGGAGGGCTGGAATTTGAGTCTGGATAAGTCAATCTGTGATAGCTGGGAATCCGCATAGGACTCAGTCATAGAAGCGTGGCTTCAGAAGGATATAATAATGAACTTCACTGAGAGTATTTTGTGAGATTGGGGCTTAGCTCTATATCTTTAATGTGTGGAGTTTGTTGACATTTCAGTTGTCTAGGTGAATCTAAGGCCCCCCCAAAAAGGACAGAAAGGGATGCTCAGCCAGGTAAGATGGAGATGATGCTGTGAAAACATCAGGAGGAACTGAGAATGTCCATACCAGCTTCTATTACTTTTTAATTCCAAATTTAGTCAATCAGTGTAATAAGTGGATGACATGTTGGCAGAAATTAGTGATAACTAGCTGCAACAGGACTCACATCCAGTGGAGCTGTAGCACCCTCCAGTGGACACATTACTCCTGCCTCCTCTGCTGTCTTCGGGTGCCCTGACTTCCTGCTTGCCTGTCACACCTTGATGGTGTTTAGAAAAGTTTCATAGTTTCATAGTTGGTAGGGTTGGAAGGGACCTGAGCAGGTCATTAAGTCTGACCCCCTGCCATGGGCAGGAAAGAATGCTGGGGTCAAACGACCCTGGCAAGGTGATTATCTAGCCTCCTTTTGAAGACCCCAGGGTAGGAGCGAGCACCACTTCCCTTGGAAGTTGGTCCCAGATCCTAGCTGCCCTGACTGTGAAGTAGTGCTCCCTGATGTCTAGCCTGAACCTACTCTTAGTCAACTTATGGCTGTTACTCCTAGTTACTCCTGGTAGTGCTCAGGGGAACAGGGTCTCTCCCGTTCCCTGCTGGTCCCTCTTGGTAAGTTTATAGACAGCCACCAGATCCCCTCTCAGCCTTCTCTGGTGGAGGCTGAACAGGTTCAGGTCCCGTAGCCTCTCCTTGTAGGGCCTGCCCTGCTGCCCTCTGATCACGCGAGTGGCCCTTCTTTGGACCCTCTCAATGCTGTCTACATCCCTCCTGAAGTGCGGTGCCCAGAACTGAAAAAGAAAGGCTGGGAAGCTGCCCTGAGGCCCAGAGAGAGTTCAGTCTACTGCCAGGCTGCCTGGGTCTGATCTATCGTGGCACCTCAACCCTATCAGTGTCCCAGGATAGGAGGTGCCTTAAGTTCTGTGTTCAAGCTTTCTTCTACCCCTATAGCCATGCCTAGGCCTTATAGATGTTACCAGTTATATCACTGCAGCAGGGTGGCTTGCCTCAGTGCAAGTTTTGTCCTACTTGGGCCTCCAAACCTTTGTTAAGGGCAGAGGTAGATTAAGATTTATTGGGGCTCTGGGAAAACAGAAAATTGGAGGCCCCCTATGCCCCATTATAAACATGAATGTATTAAAAAGCATCAATAGATCCATTAAATGTTTACATGGTACATTAATAAATAAAGTACAACAAATAATGTCAAAATTAACTACTTAATTTTGCCATCTATTAGTGTCCTGGTATTTCAAAATGGTGGCAGGGGTGCTTGAAGTAAAGTTTTTTGAATGAGCTTTAGTTTAAGTGCTGCCACCACCATTTTTAAGCATGGGGACCCTGACACATGAGAGACTGTGGCACTTTAATTAGAGCAATTCTCAGAGTCACTCTAATTAAAGTGCCACCCCACACCCCCACAGCCAAGGGGCCAAGGGGCAGCTTCCTAAGCCTGCCCAGCAAGGTTGAGGCTGAAGGGGAAGGTGTGAGCCTTCCTGGCTGCCCAGGGCTGGGTGGTCTCTGGGCCAGGCTCCCAGCTCTTCTCCCTCTGCCCAGGGCAGGGGCTATTAAAGACTATATGGCTACAGTGTTTTAGACTAAGTACAGCCAGTCAAAAAGTCCAAAGCTAATTGATTCAGTCTTTGCAGGTTAATCTAAACTGCAGAGATTAAATTGAAAAACAACTGGACAGACATTTACATTTGATTCAGGTAATGCAGCCAAATGACTGCAGTAACTCAGGCCAGAAGCTGGGGGCAGGGGATAGCACTAGAGCACTGTGTGTTCACTTCTTCTTTCTGCTGCCCCGAGGTCTCTGGGATTTGCAGTCCAGAATTACAGTAGCAGGACTCTGCAGGGTTGCTCATCACTTCCTCTTCCTGCTTCCAGGTGCCTCTGGGAGTTGTAGTCCACAGTCGCAACCAGCAGTAAATTTGAGCTGGAAAAGGGGTGTTTAGACCCCAGCCAGGGTTTGCCTGGGGGAGCATCCCCACCTTTTCCTGCATCCCCATATGGGTTCCCCTCCCCACCTCCCTCTTCAGCCAGCCCTCACTGCTTCTGCTAGGGAGCAGAGGAGCAGGGCCAGCCCTGCTCTCCAGAGCAGACAGCACACCCCAGCCCAGGGCTGCAAAGCATGCTGGGATGCCAGGGGACTATGGTTTAACTTGAACCAGGAAAGGGTCTGGTACAGAAGTTTCATAAACCAATTGGACCCAAATCAGTTAAGTCTGATATTTATTACATTCAACCAGGTTTATCTCAAACCAATTTCAGCCATTTTGAAACTGAGCTTCTGTGCTAAGTTTCTGGTCACTTAAGCCAGTTTATGTGTAATTTCTGTTCCTAGCCTTAGGTACCTTGGGACAAAAGAGGCAACAAATGTTGGGTTTTGTTATTTCAAGCCTCCTGCAGTCTCATCAGTGGGAATTTCTTTTTTGCTTTGAACACACTGAGGACATCAGTTATCTGACAATTGGTTAAGTACACAGACTACTTAAATGTTTTAATATTTTTCAGCCCAACTGTTTATTTTTTGTATTCAGTAAGTTGGTGAAGTGAAGTTCATAGGCGCGTTTTCAAAAGGAGTTTTGTAAATTCCCTTTGAGGCTTGGATTTATGGCACATTATAACTTGCCTAACATCTGATACCCCAGGTACCTCTCTACACTTTACTAGCTACAGGTACATTTCAAAAAGTCAATTTCAACAACCAAGACTAATTTTAATATTTATTTTATGCTCCCCCCCCCCTTGGTTGACATCTGATACCTTGATACCTACAGGTAAAGAACCTGCTTTTTTTCCCTGCATCCCTCCTAAATTTGCATTTCTGCAAAACAGGTTTCTAAAGACTGGCTTTTTTCATACCTGAGGGATTTTGACCATCTTTCATATCTCTCACCATTTTTTCTTTCCTTTTTTTTTTTTTGCCTGAAGAAGGACATGTGTCCAAAAGCTTGCAAATAACAACTTTTTTTGCAACTATTTAGTTGATCTAATAAAAGATATTGCCTCTACCCAAAGACTCCAGCTATAGGTCAACATGAGCCTCCCTCCATCCCTACCTGTTTCTCACCCATTGTCTGCCACAATTTGCATTTTCACTGACTGGCATATTGCATTTTAGCTTCTGCGATAAGCCATCCAGGAAGAGCATAAAACACCTGCAGACTCTTCCTCTGCGTGAACAACGGTGTTTGTACCTGAAAGCTTGCAAAGAAGATTTTTTCCAACTATTTTAGTTGGTTTATTAAAAGACAGATTATAGTTGTGGTTTTACCAGCCTGACTGTATTTGCATTGTACTGAGCTACAAGGACAATGGAGCATGCCTCCTGGCCAGTTTGATTCTTCTTTGATTCTGTCTGTTTGTGGATAGCCTTTTGGAGGCTGTCCCCTTTTTTAAAACTGTACATCTGCATTTTTTAAAAACACATAGCATAAATTTAGGCTTTAAAGATTTTGGGTATCTAGATAAGCGGCCTGAAGATTTTTCAAGTGTGCTAAGCACCCCATTCACTTAGGAGCCTAGCTTCAGACATGGAGCTTTTAAAATAATTTGCTCAACTGCTTAGACTAGTATTTAGCTTGGGTCTTTTTGCACTGCTGCCTTTGCCCTGGGGCCCTGCACCCTGTCTGGGCAGCAGGGCAGGGCAGAGCGATCTGAGCAAACAGTGTGCAGACTGCCTCCACCCCGTGCACAATTCTGGGGGGCACATGCCCCCCCCTGTGCCTCCCCCTACCTGGGGGTGTGCACAGCAACAGGGAGCTGCCCCTCCTTCCACTCCCAGCCCCATGGACGAGCTGCCCACGACTCCGTCCTGCTCCCTGCCCCAGGCATGCACTGTTATGGCTAGGGCTGGGCAGCACCATGCCCCCAGCCTCAGCCTTAGCCCCTGCCCCCTCCCGTAATGTGGGGGCTTCAATTTGCCCCCCTCCACATGCCTTTTCTTCCCCTCCACAGACTTACCTGCACTGTGCATGGACTTGCTCTCTGCTGGGCTACACAGCTGCTTTCTGCCAGCCTCCTGGCCACCTGCATGCCTGTGGCTGGCTGTGCATATGCACGCTATGCTGCCTGCTTCTCGTTCTCAGGGCTCTCATTTGCAGAAGGCCCCTGGACCAGTGCCCAGCAGGTCCCTGAATTAATCTGCCTCTGGTTGGTGGCTTCAGCCTTTTCGACTTTGGCTCCTGTTTCTCTGGATGGGCCTCCCTTTAGCCAAGGTCCACTGTGCTGGACTTTAGCTCTTGGGCACCAGCCCTGCCTCCCATTCTGGGCCTCTGGCCCCAGACACCCACTTTGAGATCTTGGCCCCAGTCATCCTCCTTGGGCTCTCACCCTAGCCCTCAAAGCCCTGGGCCATCTCCTATTTCAAGCTTTTGACAATCTTGGTTTCCATGTGCCTGTGTCCTGAGCCCAGGCTCTGGTAGAGCTTAAATCTCCATGTGCCCCTTGGGCACCCCTGTGGCCTCTTCAATGCTTTTAGCTACACCTGGTGTGCTGGTATAAACTCAAACAGTGGTTCTCAACCCTTTTTGTACAAGGACCCACTTGTAAACTTCAGTGGTCAGTCTTGACCCAGTGCCCCTCACTTCTGTCCTGCTGTCCCACACTCCCAGGCCCTAGCCCCCCAAGCGTGTAGGGCAGGATGGGTGTGTGGGGGACAAGGGCCAAGCATCCCCTTGCAGACGAACTACCAGCCTGCAAGGGAAAAGCCAGTTTCCCACATTTTTCTCCTTTAAAGGACAATCCATTTTTAAAGTTTGTTTGAGACCTTTCCTATATTCTTGCAACCCCCGGGTTGAGAAACACTGAACTAGAACATGAAGGCAAGCTGTTACTTTAACTAAACCAAACCCACTCTGGGTAAACAAACATTAGAGGAAAAAAAAGGCAGGTTATGGCTTTAATGAAAACTTCCTCCCATGCTGGGTAAATGAACTTAGAGCAGCCCTCATTCCTTGGGCTCTCCACACTCTGGAGCACTTCAGCACCTGCAAGGGGTTCTTGTGCAGCTGCTTTCCCCAGAGAACTCTGCTCCCTGCAAGGTGCCTCTTTTTCCCCAAGGCACCCAGCTTATCTTCCCAAACTACTGCCCTATTTGAGTCAGATGACTTGCTAGCTCACACAGATGTTTGCCTTTAGGTCTAATGAATAGCCCAGTCTTCCCTGTTGCTGCTTAGGTCTGCTGCATGCAGCCTCTCTCTCAGCTGCCTATCTGCCTTTACAGCAAGTGTGTGTCCCCCCTTTTTAGTAACAGAAGCCTCTGGTTCCCTGTTACACTGGTCTTAAATGAATGAGTGGCAGTTGGATTAAAAATATACAGTATTCCCGCTTTGGTGTGGAGATTGTGGCTTTCAGATGAGGAGCATACCAGATATATATGTCATAGGCAGACATTTATCATGCCACACGTTCAGGGAGTTTATAGTGGGATAAAATGGCAAACAAGCCAAAAAGATGTTCCCCACTGGATCTGTGCTCAGGGACATCCAAACCTCCATGCTGAAGCTGATGCAGTCACATGATTAGGATCTGGCATGGCAGGACATACAATTTTTGAGGGATTGGCAATAAAATTCCTAAGATCCTAATCGCGTGATCATATTAATGTCTGCCAACAGTGTCAGACTCCCTGAGACTGGTTTAGTACAGTCAACACTACTGAGGCTACCCCTAGGAACTTGAGAAAACTGCTGTTGAAGAATCAAGTTGTCTACTTGCTTAGTGCAGTCTCACACAGAGTTCATATTACACCTGTGCTCTCCAAAGCTTGTGCTGGCTCCTACTTTGCATCTAGCTACAATTCAAAGATGCTGGTTCATCTTGCTCCTAATAGAGCTCTAATGTGTTTGGCTACTTGCCATCTTTCACCCTGCTGCTTTAACTTTGTGTTAGCAGTTATGGTGAGCTGAGGCAGGTGTTGGCAACATACAGCTTGTGGGGCCACCGAATCTGCCCTATGGAGCTGAAAGCCTTTGGCTCTCTGCACCAGTATTGGGGCTGAGCAGCTGTGCTGGGGCTGGGTAGCTGGAACCTGCATCTGCATTGCCACTGCTTTTTTCGTTCTCTGCTCCCTGGCTGTAGCACTGGTGTAGCTGCCAGCTGGTGGGAAATTGAGCCAGGATTGGGCAGCTTTCATCCATGCCTATGCTGAAGCTGGAAGGGGGAACTGAGGAGAAGTGGCAGCATGGGCATAGTTTCCAGAAGCCCAGCCCTAGTGCAGCTGCCCCCTTCTAGAAGTTGCCTTTGTAATCATCCTGGGGAGCCAGGGACTGAGAAAAGCAGCAGCACAGCTTCCTGGTCCTGGCATGGATACAGAGAAACTCCCTTCCCTGCTGCCTAGCTACCAAAATCCCCAGCTTGCTCTCGACTGTCACTGGGTTGTTCTGACCTGTAGCTTGAAAATGTTGCCAGCCCCTGAGTTAAGGCTTTCAATTTTTTTCTATGATTTTATACCCAGAGAAGTTGTGGAATCTTCATTCTTGGAGGCAGTGTCGTAGCAATGAAGTTTGGTGCCTGGGGCAAAGCCCACAGTGGCAGCCTGCCCTCACCCTATGCACAGATCTGGGGGGGCACATGCTCCCCTATGCTTGCCCAGGAGTGCACGCAGGGGTGGGAGCCACCCTTGCCCTGTCCCCATGCCCCCCCCCCCCCCCCCGAGCCACTCACAGCTCTGTCCCATACGCTGCCCTGGCTGGGCAGTGCCTGTTGGCGCCCCTTCGCTTCGGTGCCCTGCTCGTCGCTCCCTTGCTATGTCACTGCTTAGAGGTTTTTAAGACCCAGTTAGACAAAGCCTTGGCTGGGATGATCTGGTTGGGGCTGGTCCTGCTTTGAGTAGGGGGTTGGACTAGATGACTTCCTGAGGTCCCTTCCAACCCTCATTTTCTATGATTCTAATAAGGGACTTTGTGACATGGGGTTATCTTGACTTTGGGGCTCTTGAATTCACCTAATCCTTCAGAATCAGCATCCATAGACCTTGCACTATGCCCAGAAGATCAATCTATTTATTCATGCTTTGGTGTGAGTGGATAGTGAGGTTGAGAATACAAGGCTCTTTTTAGTTTGTTACCACTCTATAAATATATTTTAATTGTTTTAAAACTAGTGCGTATAAATGTTAAGAAAGTGTTTTGAATGTTATGCTTTGCATGGGAGTAGTTGAGTTTCTACAATTTCATTTTTATCAGGATTCTTCTCATTTAATCGAGAATTTTGAAGGGAGATGAGTGAGGGACAGAATGCTATCTATGATAGTCAGTATTCCTTACAATTTCATGATTTGTGTGTGGCAGTAAAAGCAGAAATTGATTAAAAAAAATCTGTGTCTAAGTGACCTAAATTATTTTTATTCCAGTTAAGAAATTTGGATCCTTTTCTGTTGCTTGATGAATTCAAAGGTGGGAAACCAGCTGGCTTTCCTGATCACCCCCACCGAGGTTTTGAAACAGTAAGTAATTCTAACTGGCATTTATGATGTGCATGTCACAAGTGAGTACTCGTTAGTGTTGCTGCAACACATGATCTGTTACTGCATCTATAATAAAGCAAGTATAGATTGCTCTGATGTGTTATCTATAATACCTTGGGCACTATTAATTTTTATCACAAATTTGGGGTGCAAATCTGCAACCTTCCCCAGCTTTCCATGTCTCTTCACTAAAAAAAAAATGAGGGTGGGCTGAGTTTTGACACTGTTAGTGTTTTGTATTTTTACATTTTTTATTTTTAAACTGACATTTTTGAGTCCTTTTCATGTTGTGTTTTTTAGACAGGGTTACATATACTTCCATTCTATTATTTTATCCACAGTTTATTACGGTCTGTATTAATAATCTGTCTTGACAGCAATGCTAGTTTGTTTTTTACTTTATAATGTGGCATGAAACCTCTGTAAGGTGGGGAGAAGCCTTGCTACACCTATGCCTAGGAAATAATAGGATGCTATCTGCAGGATTCTTGAAGGAAGGGAATGATCCTAGAATAATACCTCAGGACCATGCCAGGGAGTGCCACGGCGGTGCATGCTGTGTTTATTTCACATGTACTGCCTTCTAAAACAGAAATAACATAGAAGTGCTTGGCATTTGCCAGTGAGCTCTCCCAAGCTCTTCTAATGGCGAGAACTCACTGGGGTGTGCTCAGTGCCACATGAAAAGACAACTACATTATTTGGAGGTAGTGTAAGCAGATTATCTCACTTTGGTGCTTCCTGGCATGCTACTGAATTGGCATGGTATCTATATAGGGTTTTTTGGGGGTGGCTGGGAAGAAACAAAGTCTTACTATTTCTTTAATGACAGGATTCGAAGCTTCATAGTGTAGGCAGAGGCAAGACCTCTCCCTGTCTGCCACATCAGGACAAATTCTGGTAAGGAGAGAAGCGTGTAATATACCCGCTTTCCTCATAGGAAAAGTTGCTGGCAGGAAGAAAACTGCTTGCATGTCCTTCTTAGAACAAGAGGAAGAGAATGAATTGTTTTGACCTTGACTCCAAGCTTTGCAGGAAAACTGCAGCCTAGAGAGGAAATGGCTTTGTTCTGAACTGTTGTAGTTTGGGGTTTTGCTTAATTGGAAGGCTTTACTGCTGCTCTTAACCGATAGCTCCTGGAGAAGAGCAAGTGTTTTGCCCCACGCTGGGCAGCCCTTTCAGCGGGAACTCTCTTAATGGACTTGCCTCCTGTTGCACCCTCAGAGCCC
This sequence comes from Alligator mississippiensis, assembly GCF_030867095.1. Lineage (NCBI taxonomy): Eukaryota > Metazoa > Chordata > Crocodylia > Alligatoridae > Alligator > Alligator mississippiensis. The sequence continues at coordinate 322,815,645 of NC_081824.1, forward strand.
ATCTGGATGGCACCTGTATCCATCCATGGGGCTGATTCCATGGGGCATTGGGATGAAGCGTCTCTGAGGGCTTGGTTTCGGGGCAGTGCCACATGGTGGCATGACTCTGTGGGGCAGTGATGCTGGAAACCCGGGCCAGGTGTCACTGGGGGCACCCAGGATGGAGGGCTCAGTGTGGGGCAGCACTGTGGCACATGGGACTGTATGAGGGGTGTCTTGCTGTGTTTCTGGGGTCACTTGGCTTGGTGAGGGGCAGTGACAGAACCAGTCTTGCTCTGGGCTCCCAGGACTCAGAGCCGGTGCAGGCATGCAGGTCCTGGTCTGGAACTGCTGGGCAGGGCCAGCCCATGGCAGGGGCATAACTAATAAATGTTATGCCTTGGGTAAAGCTCCACTGTGCCCTGTGCTGTGGGGGTAGGGGGGAGCTGAGTGCCAGAGAGTGAAGAGAGAGAAGGAGGCTCTTACCAGTCTTACCTCAGCCAGCAGCATTGAATGTTCCTGCCCACCCCTCCAGCGGGGCTCACTTCACCATGGAGCAGCAGAGAAGGTGAGTGAGGAGAGTGTAGATTCCCACCCAAACTTTCCCCTCCCCAATTTGCTCAGAGCTGTGACCCAGTCCCACTCCTACCATTGCTCCAAGGCCTCTTCGCTTTACTTAGAAAGGTGAGAAAAGCATGAGCATGCCATTTGTAGCATGCATGTCTTGGGCTGGCTACCCCTGCACTGGACCAGCTCTGGCCCATGGAGCTATATCATCCAGCCTGCAGGACTCCTGAAAGGTCCAGAAATGTGATGGTGGGGGAGTGGTAGCAGTATTAATTACTACTGTCCTGCTGCCTAATTTCTGAATCTGTGGTCTGGATGAAGTGGCCCTGCACACTGCTCGGTCTGGTAGGCAAGTGATGCAGGGCTGAATCAGGGTTGTGTGAAGCTGGACCAAGGTGCTGAGAAGCAGGTGGCCAGATTGGTGTGATGCCAGATTGGGCCCACGGCCATGAGAGGGATCCGGTCTATAGACTGACCCTATGCCACTTATCCAGGATGCAGGCCCAGAAGGTTGGGTACCACTGTGCTAGGCTATTCATTGCTATCAAAATCCTGGGCAGACAATAAGCATGGAACCCTACAGTGCATCTTAAGCAGTGAATTTCTCATTCTGCATTTGTTTTTTCCTTCTTGAGTGAAATTCATTTTTGCACAGTCCACATTCCAGGTTTAAGTTGGCATGTAGGATCTGTAAAGGTTGTAAATACAGGTGAATTTCATTCTTATAGAATGCCTGTGAAGGAAGACGCTGAGCAATGGGATAACTCTTCACTTACAGTTCAAGAGCCAAGCAAAAAAATGCCATTGTTCAATTGGGTGACACTGGGTGTGAAATTCAGACTGTTGCACAAATTGGGTTGGTTGAATTTTATGCCCTGTTCGCCATGTGATTCTGGGAATGGGACATAAGATCTTTTTTTTTTTAAAGGAGGACAAACATATTCACCAAATGTTTAAAATTTACTGCAATTTAAGAAAGTGAATATTTTGTTAAAAAATCCTATATACAATATAAGACCTAAGAATATACACAGTACGGCCAGTTCCAAGCATTCAGAAATCCTGAGTTAGGCATCAAAGACTCCTGAGATTTTTCAAAGCGAACAGACCTGCCAGTCTTTTTATTTGCCTTTTGGTTTTATGCCTCTGAGGCTTGCTCAGATTGCATTTTCAAGGTTTTCTTCCTACCCTTGAGGGTTAGAACCTTTTTAATTTCAGAGAAAACTGAAAGGGTTGTTTATCCATTTGCATTTAGGACCTGGAGCTTTCACGAAAGCACCAAATATCATGAGATTCACAGAAAGAACAGAAAAATCGGCAACTCTGAATGCCTGTTTTAAATAACTGATTTGTGACAACAGTGCTCTGAATATGTAAATCTGCCATTTTTATCCGTGCTTTATCATCACATTGTATTTTCCAGGGGAGCCAGACGATGGCAGTGTTTAGTAGCCAATAAATAAATAAAGCCTAAATAAGAATTCATATCATACTTAACAGCCTGTGTCTCTGGGAGTGTGTGTTTGGGGCATGTGGGTGGCGGGAAATAAGAAAAGTATTTGGGGGTTGGGGGCAGCAGTGGCAGAATAAGAAAAGTATTCTGATAAGGAATAACATCCAGGGCCTGCTGAAAGGCAAAGTGGTCTTTGGACATTGGATCTGGACCTTTATTTCATAAACAACTGTCTCCTATCTAACTCAGTGATTTTTTTTTTCAACCAACTGCTCAAAAACACATATGATTCACAAGACAAACTTGGAGATTAAAAATAGGAGTTCATAATGGCCAGAACATTCTGACCTGCTATGGGCTTTCTGAGCTCTTTGAAACAGGAGAATTGCTCTGTTATTTTCCTGTGGTTCAAATGAGAAAAAACGAAAAACTTCCATTTTCTGAAGGGTGCCTTGAGTTTCAGAAGGTTGAGAACTACTGATCTAGCTCAACATTTGGCTTAGAAGGGTGCGAGATCAAGGCAAACACTTCCAGTGTCTTTGAATGTGCTAATTGAGAAATGGTATTTATTTGCTCTACTGGGATGGGGATTATACCTTACTTTGTTAAGGTGTAATTATAATTGCAAACTTGTTATTACTGCTCATTTTCATTGCTTATTTTATTATAATATGTCCAACTTTTGAGTTGCCAGGGTCACACACATACCATGCCATGCTGCACCATGTGGGCAGTGCTCCACCCCATGCTGTGCAGCAGATGCCTCAGCCACTGCACTGTGCTGCGTACCCCTCCTCTTGTGGCACGCAGAACCCTTAGGTCTACTGCTGTCGCTACTACAGTCTCCAGGTTCCCTTGGCCACCCAACCCTGCTCTCCCCCACTGGGGCAGAGTCAGAAAACAGAAGCAGGAGGAGAGAGGGGGAACCTGGAAACTCCCGTGGCTGCAGCAGTAGCTGGAATGGCAAAAGGAATGGCACTGGGACTAGGAGTCCAGGGGCTGCAGCTTAACTGCTTGGGGCCCAATTGCATTTTGTAGGCCACCGGTTGAACAGCCCTGCTTTAATGCAAGACACTATTTCTAGTAGAATGAGGCATGCATTCATATCTGGAAATATAAAGAAGAACACCTACTGGTAACTAAAAAGATTATGTTATATCTACTACAAGCTACTGCTAGAATTTCTGCTTGTAAACATAAGCTATTAAAACAGAAGAGAGCACTCCCCCCAAAATACAGATGGGTGCAGAAAGCTCTTATGATCTGAAAAAAGAACGCAACCCAAATAGCGTTTCAAATTATGGCCTTGTGGCTGTTTAGAAGCATTATGGAAGAAGTGGGGAAGAAAGGAAGCCAATTGGTGCCAGTCCAAGCTAGGAGATGCAGGTTCATTTCCCTATTCTGCCACTGAAATCCTATGTGGCCTTTTACATAGGCTGCTGTATAGGCTGCTGCCAGTTATATAGGCTGCTGCCAGGCATTCAGATCATTACATAAATTGAGTTTGAGGAATGTTATGCCCTGTTCCCTAAATCGTGTGACATGGAGGATCATGCAATTCTGGGAATGGGTCATAAGAGTCCTCAAACCCCAGTTGTAAGATGCCAGCATGGGAGGAGAGGACACCTGCATCTAGGAAGTATACAGCAGGAGCTGGATAAGCTCCCTCATCCCCAGCTACTCATGTTGGGTGCCCTTCCAAGGAAGCACATGCAGCTGGGGGCAGAGGAGCTGCTAGCACTGGGCAGCTCTTTAAATGAGCAAGAAGAGCTGGCGCTGAAGGAGCTTTCCCATTCCTCACTGCTTGTGTTGGGTGCTTTCCCATTCTCAGTTATGTGCCCAGCATCTTCTGGGGATAGAGCAGGGGGCAGCCAGGTTTGGGACCCAGAGCTTCCCCTAGCCAGATCCAACCAACTGGGCAGGTGGTGGCTTTATCCAAGGCCGTAGAGCTGCCCAGGCTGTCTACTATCTGACCCTCAGGATCAGGCAAGGGAGAACTCTCTGCCAGGGCAAAGCTCTTTAGGGTTCTGGGTGCTGGCAAACTCACAACCTGATGCCAACAGTCAGCTGATTGTCAGAATTGGGACCAAGGCATCGCCCAGCCAGGTTCCTGACCTGGGACTGCCCAAGTCCTGATGCTGAGCATCAGCTGATTGTCGGTATGGGGGTGCTGGGACAGGCTACATGTTCAGTTTATGGTACTATACAAATGAGCCACAAAGTTGCTACACATTTTTTTTAGTAATATTTTTGTGACTGGTTTGCCATTTTATGACTCCATAAATTCAGCGAACTTGTGGTGTGATTAACATGTTAATCCTGCCAGAAATATAACGTGCATGTGAGGAGACCCATGGAAATGTGGTCATTGTGGGTTTTGCTTGTAATTTGCAATGTAACACAAGCATTAGATTGGTATGATGGGTGCAGAATCCCTGGGAAAAGTCAGCTTGGAGTTTGTTGCAATGAGCTCACTTAACTTCCATGGTTGTTGTCTTTGCTATTATAGGATACAACAGTATCCTATGTAACTTGCAGTAAGAAGGTGTGGTACAACTACCTAAAGAGCTTGAGGGGCTTGATGGGGTTTGCTCATTGCTCCCCCTTTCCCCCTTCTATATGTGTCAGGGGGGTTTTAAGCCTTCCCAGAGGCACTGAGTGTTGGCAATAGCCAAGGCTGGGGACTTCAACTGGGGTGTGGTAATGCTCCTGCTGTGAGAAAAACCAGAGGTTTCTGGTTACATAGTCTTGTCCCTCTGCTCAGGGTCAGACAGATTGCCATGTTTGCAGCTGGAAAGAGTTTTACCTCATGGTCAGATTGGTATGGACCGGGGTTTGAGGGGTGGAGGGGTTTGCCTTCCTTTGTACCAGGGGGCATGGCCCTCTACCTATGACCTCCTGAGCTTATACTGAGATCATTTTATAGAAGTAGGACACTGGCTGTTACTCTGCTTTGCCTGTGGCAGGTTAGGGTGTTGGGTATACGTTGTGTCAGAGTTGATGGTAGTCTTCTTATGTAGAAATTAGATTGTGGTTGTATGTTATGGCTTGGACAGGGCTGATCCTACCTTAGCAGGGGGTTAGGCTAGATGTCCTTTGGAAGTCCCTTCCAGCCCTATTTCTTTATGACTATAATGTTAATAGGTGAGGTGTCCTGAGGTAATAAGTAGAGCCAAATAATTTTTTTTTTTGGCAAATTATTTGTGTAGTCTGGTTAGATCTAGCAAATACAGGTTTCCCTCTAGGCTGTATGTGTGTTCCTGAAAAACAGCCCATAACTCAAATTTGCATAAAGGGAACCCACTTTACAATGTAACAAATAGGGTTACTTTCCAAGACCTCGACTATACAGACCCCCAGACCCATTTCTACCACTTTTACAAGACATTTTTGGTATTCACCAACAGCAGACAGTATATACAAGCCCAGGGTGGTGGTGAATGTTTAGTTGGTGTGATGAGAGGGTGAACAGAAAATTGTGTTGCAGACAATGAGCGAGGAGCACAGATCCACACAGGAGACTATATTTTGGTGTGCATCACTCCCACAATGCACTGCAACAAGCAGCTGACTAGGCTTCCACCACACCAATTGCATGAGAGTGAATTTACCTTGCATATAACGAATTTTTGGTATAAAAAGGGTCATTGCATAAGATGACCTTTTGCACCTACAGAACCTGCATAAAGTGTGGGAAACCTGTAGTTTTAAGTGTGTGTGCATGCACGCGTGCGCGCGCGTGCACACACACACACACACACACACACACACACTTAATGGATTGCATTTCTTTTACAAAACTGTATTAGTGGTAGGACCCTCAGGAAGAGACTACTCATCTGGAAACTGGGTTCAAATACTTTCTGCTTTAATCAGAAAAGGGATTTGAGCTTCAGTCTTCTACCTCCCAAAAGCATACCAGGCTAAGAGGTATTCTTCAGCATGTCTCTTTCTCACTGAAATTGTCTGTGTGTTGCAACTGGAACCCAGGTCTTTCACAGTCACCAAACCAAAGAGTCATTCTTGTCATGTGCAATGAAATCAAAGTATTTTATACAAAGTAAAATGGGTTCAACAAGATAGGTTTAGAGATTCCTTCCCTAAAATACATCTAGTAGCTTGGGTTCAGATCCCTATTTTAAATCAGTCAAATAGGGTTTTGAATCCAGGGCTGCCATATGAGTATCCTACCAGCTGAGCCCTAGAGCATAGAGATGGGAGAGGTACAGCCTCCTGATCGTCTCTGTTTTTTTTAATCTAATCCTTTATTTTATTAAAAATTGCCTGAAGTTGATTCACTTTTAGATTGACTCCAGCATTTATTTTTGGAGGGGAAAGAGTTGGCCATTGAACCAAAAATTCATTATTCTCACAGCCTTCGTAAATGTCCTGCAAAAGAATGATTTCCTAATCAGCCTTGTCCTGTGATGGGAGACTAGCTCCCTAGGTTAAAAAAATGTCTAGACTGGAATTTCTTGGCTTAGGATGTGGTTATTACTGTGCCTTTTTGAAGAACATGGTGAAATATTTTCCTCTCTCCCTGCCTTCCTCCCCCTCACTCCCTGCCTTTTGACTGGCCACTGTGAAGAGAATGTGTCCATATTCTCACACCATAAGCTGACTCAGGTTTTGACCCGCACACAGTAGTGTAACTAGGCAGAGTGACTGGGTGCTGACTTGTGGGGTGGAGGCAGAAAAAAACAGCTGTCACCACAGCCACCCAATTGCACTGGCAACATGGTGGCAACTGGAAGTTGCTGCTAACCCTAGGTATCCCAGCTGGCCAGGTGCCGGGCCGTGTTACACCTCTGCCTACAGCCTCATTGTTGCCCCGGCCAGCTTCAGTTTTCTTAATATCTCCCCACTTGTTCTTCCTTGCCCCAGAAGAAGGTTTAGCCCCATCTTTTCCTCTTGACAATAATTCCTTCATGGACACTATCTGTGAAGCTGCTTTGTAGCTGCCTAATATCTGGTGTTACAAGGTTACAGGCTAAGAAAAGGATTAGGCATTGAGGGAGCTATGTTTGTTGCCAGGAACTTGCAGAGGAGGGCCTTTACAAAAGCCAGAATGCAAGAGCAAGAGGAGAAAGAGGATGTTTCACTCTAGCTCATCAGGAGAGTGGAGCCTGTTGACTCATTAATAACTGTATCTTGTGCTATGAAACTCTTTGCCCTAGGAGTGTTGGAATTTGAGGCAGACATGTTTGTGCCTGACTTGTTGAGAGTATGGATTTCCCTCGCTTTATGCTGGTCCCGTATGTGCGAATTCGCTCTTATGCGATTACCCTTTTTATACCAAAAATTTGTTATATGTGAGGTAAATTCACTCATATGTGATCAGTGTGGTGGAAGCCTGCAGTCAGCTGCTTTGTGTTGTGCATTGTGAGAGTGGCACACCCCAAAATACAGTCTCCTGTGTGGATCTGTGGTCCTCACTCATCTGCAACACGTGTTTCTGCTTTGGCCATCCCCATTATGGTAACGTTCACCCTGTGTTTTTGTGTACTGTCTGCCATGGGCAACTGGTGCCTCCCACGTCTGGGGCACCAGATCGCCGACGGAGGGTGGGGAAGGGTCCCCCAGTGGCCATTCGCCAAGCCCAGAACCACCAGCAGCAAGACCGGCAAACTGGAAGTGCACTTCTGCTAGCACTTCTGGTATCACAGCTGGTGTTTCCAGGGGGTGCATGGCCAACCTCAGGGGGTGCATGTGTACCCGCGTGCACCCCCTACGCGTTGCCAAAGCTGTCTACTGTTGGTGAGTGCCAAAATTGTCTTGTAAAAGTGGTAGTAATGGGCCTGGGGGTCAGTACAGTCGAGGTCCTGGAACGTATCCCTATTCGTTACGTTGTAAAGTGGGTTCCCTTTATGCAAATTTGAGTTATGTGCCATTTTTCAGGAATGCACGTACAGCATAAAATGAGGGAAATCGGTGCTAGCCAATCATAGCAAAGACTCCTGCATAATTACATATGGTTATTTTCAGTCTAAGTCCTCTTAATATAAAAATACAACAGTAGAACAAGGAAGCTGCAAGTGCTTGGCGGGGTTGGTAGCATATGGCCTCTGAAATATTCTGATGCTTAACATGGCAACAGACTACTGAAGCTTTAAAGATGCAGTCCACACAAAATTAATTCACACTTGTTGAATAGCTGCACATACTACAAAGAAAAATATACTAGATAATAAAAAAGGTCCAGATTGTATAGGAACACTTCAAGGGAAAGAGCAGCCATGGCTTTATCTGATATTTCTGCCTTAAAATAGTTTATTTTATCTTTAAAATTTGTGGAAATAAAACCTGAATATAAACATTTGAGTGTGCTTTCTGCTAATTTAGTATAACTTTTGGGTTTAAACACATCAGGATTTAAGACAGGGCAGTCCATGGGCTGGATATGGCCCCCAGGGGGTTAAATTGGAGACCCTAGGCTCTTGCCTAGCCGCTGCTACCCTCATTGCTCTAGCTGCTGTTGCAGGTGGAGTCCCTGGGTTTCCCTTTCTCTGACTGCCGCTTCCTGCCTCTGCCCCTGGGGATGGGGCAGTGTGGCATACTGCATAGGAAGCTGAGAGCAGGTCCAAGGTGACATGTATGCATACAGGGGAGAGATTGTGTCAATAGGATGCGGTGGTGGGGGTTGGGGGGCAGTGTCTTGTGTGGGTACTTGTTGCAGTGATGGAGTGCACAGCCTGGTGGCTTGTGCCTTGGGTGTTGCATCCTGCACATGATGCAATCCCTGGGCTGGGTGGCCCCCAGGGAATTTAGCAATTGAACAGCTCTGATCTAAGCATTACTTTTATCAAGAGTTAATTATTTCTGTGACTGTTTATTATGACAACATCCAAAGGTCCCCTACTGGCATCAAGGCTGCTTTTGCTAAGTACTGTGCAGACAAGGCAGGCACAGCTCCTGCCCCAATACTCACAGGCAGTAAGGCACCATTTAAGGAATTCATGTCGTTCTCCTGCAAAGTCTAGTAACTGTCTTGCTGTTTTGTTAGCATGGTGATGTCTACTGTTTTTCCTGGGCTACTTCATGAAACACTGCTTTTAATGGTTTAATAGCTTAGATTTCATATATAGTATCCAAGTGTTTTCCATTCTTTCTGTGCAAGTTAACAATCTAGTTTTATCATTCTTGTTGACTGCCTCTGGGATATCTCAATACCCTTCCTAGAAAAAGCTGCCAAATGTTTATAGGAGTATTATAACTGTTTTAAGAGAACTAGATGAACTGCCTCCTTGTTTATTTGCAGCCATTCATGGGCACCAATAAGTTTCATGGCTTTGCCTCAGATCCGCACTTTATGTTGGTGCAACATATGGGGCTCTCGGTTTCCATGGCTGGTGCAGCCAATTGGAAAGTGACTTTACAATCTGTTTGAAACAAAGTGAACTTCATTTGGTGCAAACACGTAAAAAAGCATAGGCTAAAAGCTTGCTGAATCTCCTGCATGCTCAAACCAGTGTTTTTTGTGCATTACTTTTCAAACACCCCATTGGTTAGATTATTTGGACTCTGTTTTTATTTATGAATTGAGACTCAGTTACACAACTTCTTTGCTGAACCAAAATTATATTTGTTTGTGTAAAAACATCTTTTTAAAAGGTCTCGTGGTGTATTCTCTACTACTGATGTCGCAACCAGAATTTCTAATTACATGGAGGAAGAGGCTAAGGGCAAAATCCAAATTAGATGCTTAAGCGCCTCCCTTAGTCATCAGTATGCCTTAAAATTTAGTCACTTCCCGGTAGAGGGGTGATTCATAGAAAGAGGATGAGGCCTTTCCTCAGTCACTGATGAGTTGTACATCTCCAAAGTAAAGTTCAGAGAGCCCAAAGGCTGAGGAGAAGCCACCTAGAGCTAGCTAATAGGAAACTCTGTAAGAAATGCCAAGCCTAAATAAAGGCTACATGTTAGGTGCCTTCATCTGCTGAGGGTCCAGAGTCTCAAGTCTGGTCCTAATAGTAGGAAAGTGGTAGCAGGAACTCTTTGTACAATATCCTACTTGTTAAAGCATTTGTGTTCACCCAGGAAGTGGAAGACCTGGGCTGTAGGCTCTACTCAGCTTGAGCAGATTCATTCCCACATTTCCTCACTCCCAGAAGCATGCCTTAATCATCAGGCCAAAGTACATAAAAAAGGGGAAAGGAGTACTACTTGCCTCCCCTGCTTTATCTGAGCCACTGTACAGAAAGGAATCCAAGATGTATAGGTAGGGGTCTACCAAAGTCAGGCAGCGGCCAGGTGGTTTAATGGGCAGACTGTAGATCTAGGAGCCAGGTTTGCAGGGGGAGCATGGAGGGCCCCCCATACCTCTGATTGGCTAAGGGGCCTTAGTGGCCCCAGGCCTTGTTGTTTTTTGGCTGTGAGGACTGTCTGTCATATGACCCTGCCCCTCACTACTGATTGGTGCATTGTGGAGGCACCACCTATCTTCCTGTGTTGGCAGCCCCCTTCCCCTTACCCCTCTGGTGGGCTGCATAGACAGGCAGCAGCAGCCACAGACTGCTGGCTCCCTGGAGGGACATAACATTTTAAGTGAGGTTTTTTTTCCAGGGAGCCCACCAAAAGCGTAGACCCCATGCCTTTTCTTGGAGCCTTTGCTTTCTTGTGGGGCCTGCCCAAAATTGCAGTGAAAATTGCAAAATTATGATTTCAGTAGGTCTCTATTTATAGGACAGCATGGCTTTGTAGTTGAATGGAGAGGCTATTCTTTGGAGAGCTCTGTGTGCATTTTGGGGAAGAGTCTTGCGTTCTTGCCCTTGCTTCCAGGGTTTTTTTTTGGTTTTGTTTTTTTCAAATCAAATTATTGGCTACTGTAAAATTCATAAGCAGTCCCAGAGTAGGAACCAGAATCCAGAACTTGCCCTCCCATAGGAGTGCCCTCATCACTTGATTAGTCATGTTGACCCTTGCTCAACCAATTTTTTTTTTTTTTTTTTTTTGCACAGTGGCCCAGGTTCAGCAGGAGTGATGGAGGGTGCCCCCACTTGAAAGACTACTTTGGAGCTTGTAGATACACCCACTTTTCATAAGAATATCCTAACCAACATATGCAATTAGTGCAACACAATAAACTCTGGTGCTGTTCACATCAGTTTATTGTTCCCAGGCTCTGTGTTTGCACATGTGCCCAGGCCCACAGCAAATTGAGCTGGGTTGAAGCAGCCCTGGCTAGCAGGGGTTCCAGGGGGTCAGTTTGCCAGCCCAGGGCTGCTCCAATCTGTCTCAGTGTGCTGCGGAGGGGCTGGCTGGGGCACAAGGCATGCTCCACTATGGGGCTAGGTGGCAGGCAGCAGTCCCTGTTCTGTAGCATCCTGGTGCCTGTAATGGGGACGTGCTTGGGGCTGACTTCCCAGTAGTCCGCCTACCTGTTTCTGGGCTAACCACCTGCCTTCTTTCCCGCCACACCTTGTTGTTAATTATTTAATAGATGTTACTAAGCGGGAGGCTCCCCATTTCCTGCCCTGATGCCAGGGGGCACCATCTGCAGCTCCATTCCTCCCCTATACCATAGCCCAAGCCTTGCAGATGGCATCTAGGTGTTATCATAAATCACCAGCCCCCACACTGGGCCCCAAGATCCTCCTGATTGCCTGAGGACAGGAATCCAGGCGGGGTTCAGTCTCATCCACCTTCATACTAGGCAGCATAGCTCCCTGAACTGCTTCCCCTTCCGGGTGTGGTCCCCCCACTGGGACCTCTGGCTCACTAGCCCTGGCCCACCTCCAGGCCAGTCAGAACCCCAGGCACACAGCTCTTGGGCGTTCCTCACGGTGGGCCCCCGGCCCTTCGACCCTTCCGGTCCTGGCCCCAGCATGGACCAGTCAGGGGAAGTCCAGACAGGTCTGAGTCTATGGCCCTTTTCTCTCTCTCCAAGGGTCCATCCTCTGGGCCCTCCAAACAAGGAGTAACTCACTCCGTCATGGGGGCTAGGGGTTAAGGCACCCCAACCTGCCTTTCACCAGGGTGGTAACTGGCCTGGCATTTCCTGGGGGCTCCCGCACCACTGAGAGCCCCACCAGGGCACCCACTCCCAGCAGGGTGCAGTTTTAGGTCATGCCCAGGACCAGGAGCCTCCTTACCATCCCCTACAGCTCCTCCCTTACCTCCAGATGATACCAGCAGCCCTCCAGCCAGGCAGTGTTGTTGCCTGGCCCCCAGCAGCAGAACTGCCCTGTTTATATGGGCAGCCCCAGATCCAAAATGGCCAGCTCCAGGCCCTTGAAGTGGCAGGCACAAACAGTGCCCTGCCACAGTGCCCCTGCCAGCTCCAACAGCATCTACAGTGTGTAATTCAGTTGCAGTGCACTAAATAACACTGCTGCAGGATATTACTTGTGTTTACAAGTACTAACCTGTGGGGTATTTATTAGTTTACTGCTGCCTAATAGGGCCACACATGTTGACACTGAGACTTCACTGCAGAGCTAATTAAGCAAGTGCATGGAGGAAGTGCACTTCTGTTTTTGCTGGTTTCACCGCTGGTGGTTCTGGGCTCAGCAATTGGCTGCTGAGGGACAACCCCCCCCCTCCCCCCCACCGTCGGCAATCTGGTGCCCCCCAGACTTGGGCGGCAGCAGTTGCCCATGGGTAGATGTACTACCCAGGTGTTTGAATCCCTTTAGGCTAAGAGAATCTAGCACTTAGGAATATCACCTTGTGGGTGAGTGCCCTAACTAGTAATAGACCCTTCTGCAAAAGTAGCAATCTCTCCTTTGGCAGTGTTTTTCATTGTTATCATCCATGGCTGCTGTACTATATGCTGAACTCCATGCTGTTGAGGTGTGTTAGGTATGTGTAGAGTATGCTGAGTGGCTTAAGCCTTTTCAGGAAGTCAAATAGAGTTCAGGCTCTGTGGGTGCATCTACACGAGACGTTTACTGCGGAGTTGCCTAATTAGCTCTGAAGTAAAGTCTCAGAGTCTACCTTGTGTAGTCATGTGCAGCTTTGAAAAATCAATGTCATAATTCAGCCAAAATGGCAGAGTTTAGAGCATGAACTCTTAGTGAAATTTAAGCATTTGAGTAATTTTTCTTATTTGTGGAGAACTTAAGGCATGCCTATACTACTAACTTACAATTCACATTGTGCTTCTCTGTGTATGCTAGCTTCTGAGCTGAAAACAGAATAGACTTATTCACTTGGCACTATAATTAGCTCAGTCTCTTAGCAAACATAATTAGTTTTCCTGCAGCATCATGCTAAGGCAACTGTACTACTTCTGGTTCAAAAGGCAGCATATGTGGAGCAGTGTGACATGCCTCAATACAGTAGTGCCAGGCAGAAAAAGAAGAGCCTTGGCACCTACAGCCAGTTAGGAGCCTCAAAGATTAGGTGTTTTCTTTGTGGATTGTTCACTTGGATTTAGGTGCCTAAGTTCCACCTAAGTTGCACTTCCCAAGTCTTTTTGGGTTCTGGCTTTAGGTGTTGGATACGGTGCTGCTTCTTTTGGGGATGCAGCCTTGACAGTATGTCTGGGGAACAGAGATGTGACGCTGGCTTTACATCACCTTGGCACTATCGGGATCATCCAAGCTGTTACAGCAGCTAAAAATGCTACAGCTGCTCACTTATAGCAGCCACCCTTGGCAGCCTATGTGCTGTTCTGCAGCCAGAATTCTCAGACTGCTACCGGCTTTCCCATTTTATCCCCCAAAGGCTGTTCCCTTATATGGGTCCTGCTACATTAGGACCTGCAGTGGGGCAGCTAGTGTATGCCCATATAGATCAGACTCAGGCTGAAGAAAGGCTGTGTTGTCAATCCAAACATTGAAAATCATTAGCGTGGCTCAAAATCATGATATTTTAGAATAACAATTTTGGTATTCTCTTATTACCTTATTTTATTGAGATGTTAAGATACATTTAGGTCCCATTTTCAAACTTTTTTAGCCTTTCTATAGACAAACACCCTGTTTTCTTTTGTTTTCCTTTTTTTTTTAATGATTGCTGAGATTCCCTTGTGATCATTTGTACTAGGAACTAGGCATTTATGTAAAACATCAAATACTGCACGACTTGAGGAGGAGTAATGAGACTTAGCAATACCGTGAACTGTCCTTCAGTGTGTTATGGCAGGGGTGGGTAAAATACAGCCCACAGACTGGAATTAGCCTGCCAGCTGATTGAATACTGCCTGCAGGTGGGAACCCATGAATTAATTGGATCCAGCCTGGCATGCAGCTGCCCCTGCTGTACTCTGTGTGGGGCTGAGATCCATCTGCTCCATCTTTGGCAGCATGTGTTATGCTTCCAGCCTCTCCCTGCCAGAAGGTCCCAGCTCTGGCCAGTGGGCATAGCCTCTGAGCTGGTTCTGTCTGCAGCTCACTTTGGTCCTGCTTGTGCATGGCTGGGTGGGGGAGTGCATGGATGGGGGGAGGGGGGTGTGAAGGAGTTTGGCTGCTCACAAAGTCCCTCTGGGCAAGTGCAGGACAGGCAGGTGTAGTGGGAGCAGCAGGAGCCAGTGTGGGCTTGGCTGCAGCTCTGGTTGGCAGGTGCAGTACAGCTAGGTGGGGTGGGAGCAGCAGCAGAAGCAGGAGCCAGCACAGGCTTGGCTGCAGGCCCCTGGGTAGGTGTGGGACAGAGCCCAAGAAAGCCGGTGGTGCCAGGCTTGGCTTGGTTTGGCTTGCCTTCCTCTCCCCCCCACTCCCCAGGGGCTTCCCTTGCTGCCTGCTGCTGGCAGCTTCTTTCCTCCCCCTTTGCAGTGCGGTGTGATGATTCCCCTCTCCCTCCCCTCACCTGCAGAGGGGCTGGGCTCAGCCACATCCCTAAGAGTGGGCAGGGGGGGGAGCCAAGCAGGGGGAAGCCCCCATACACACACAGCCAACCAGCCCACACACCCCACCCCTCACTATACCCACACACACACCCCAACACCTTCCCACACACCCCACATCCCAACCACCCTCCACCCCTACCATACCCATCCACACACTCCACAGCCCCACACACACATCCCATACCTGCCCACACCCAGCACCTTCCCACACACCTCACACCCCAATCACACACCCCACACACCACCGTACCCACACACAAACCCCATACCCTCACACTCCCCACATACACATCCCACACCACACACATCCCAGCCTCCACACACACACACTCCAACCACATACTCCCCAACCACATACCCTGCACACATCCCCCAAATACACCCCTTTACCCCATACCCCACACAATATACAAGAGTATGACTTTACTTTGAGCTATTGTGCAATTGCCTCTATATACGCTATGCAAACACAAACAAATCAGGACAAAAATCTTTTTTGAAGTAACTATCTACCATAACATATTTTTAATTTGATTTTTTAGTATATGTTTTGTTTTATTTTCTGGTTCCAACGTGACAAGGAGTGCTTCCAGGGGAAGGGGAGGGAGTTCTGGTGACAAAGATCAGGGGTTAGGGGTGGGACTTCTGATCTCAAGATGGTGAGCAGGCAGTGGGGCACCTGTCAAGGCTAACCTTGCAACCCTCGACAGCTTACTAAAACTTAAGTGGCCCTCCAGCCTAAATAATTGCCTAATCCTGAACTATGGTCTCTCTAACCTATTGGAGCAGAATGGATACAAGTTGAAATTTGAAATTTTTTACAAGTGATTTCCAATTAGGAACCACAAGCTTTGTAGTCACGTGGAGTATCTTAGGGAGAATGTATAAGAGGATACCATACATAAAAAGTCTATAGGCATTTATGTCAATGTGGGTCCAATTAGAGTTACTGTAGAGAGTTAGTTAAGAAATTATAATTATACCTAGAAAATATAACTATTTATCATTTTGAATCAGTAGATCTTGAAATACTTTATAAATGAGGTTCATCTCATTATCTTAGTGCTCTATAAAGAATAGATTTCTAAGTTTTTTGGACAGAAGTTGCATTTTGTTTTACCTACAACAAGTGTTTCTTTTTGTGTGTGAGGTTTTTAAAATATGTTTAAAATAAATCTAGGGTAAGGTTTGAAATAAATCATTTATGAAATTAAATAATTGAAACGTTTGCATAAAAAAGTCAAAAGAAATCAATTTGATTTTTTAGAAAATTTTGAAGGTTTTTTTTTTTTTAAATCCAAATAATTTAAAAACAACATGAATTCATGAAAGGTTTGAATGCCCTGAATCTTCACTTTTCAGGAAAAAGAAAGGTGTTTGGTATGATTACATTATATTATCCTCATTTTACAGATGGGAAATCTGTGGCATAAAGAGGTAAAATGAGTAACTTGAGGTCACTCAGTTGGCCAATAGTGGAGTGGGAATAAAAGTTCTGTATTATTGGCCCCCAGTGAGGACCATAGCTATTAGACCACACAGGAAGGGTTTTTTGGATATTGGTGCCCAATATGTGAAGAGATATTGAGCAAAATCAAAGTTAAAGGAATGTGTTCATTGAAAGAATCATAGATCCACTTGGTCCAAGCTCAGGAAGACCAAATAATGATCAACTACATCTTTAATTAGATTAAATCATCAAATATATCTTGTATTTAGAAGAGTGTATTAGATTATTTTTTTCACAAATGTATTCAGTATACTTCTCAAAGCAAGAGGCTGGTCTTCAAATAGGGCTTTGGATACTTTTCTCCTGTTTTTAAGTGAACAAAATTACTTTTTTGCTTAATTCAGGATAAAGCCAGAGACCTAACTCTTCATTAGATTGCAGCTGTTTCACAGCTCCTTCTACGTGTAGCTATTTACACTTGAGCAGATTTTAGAATAAAAATGCATTTGTTTTGAAATATACGTAGACTTATACAGTACATACAGACTTTCAAGGAGGTTAGTGGGAGGTTAGATCATGTTAAGAATGGCCATTCGATCTAACTTAGTTTGCCTAGATGCATCCCTTGCACTTAGGTCCCTAGTTAGGTTGATCTAAATGGGAACTGTACAAAAAGTCAGGAAGGTTAGATTGGTGTAAAATGGCCAACCTGATCTAAGTTAACTCTGCCTCTGAGATAGTCCAATTTAGATTGGGTTGGCCATTTTTAGACTTATCTACCTGTCCTGATCTTCTATGCAGTTCCCAAAGCAGCCCCAGGGCTGGGAAAGCCCAACTGCTGGCCCTAGCCCCAGTGCTGCACTTTTCCTGCCCTTTCTCCTGGCATTAGGCTATTTTTAGCCCCACCCCAGCCCCTTCCCCAGATGGACAGCCCTCACCAGAAGACCAGCTAGTTCCCTTCACCCGACTGCCAGCCCACCAAACCCCACCATCTCCACCAAACCCCAGGCTGCTCCCAGTGGTGGTTCAGCAATGCCAGGAGCATTCAGCAATGCCAGGATGTGAGGAAGTAAGTCCTGGTGGGGTCTGGGTGGAAGGGATGGGGTGGGGGGCAGGTTCACCATGGGGGGGAATTGTTTGTTTGGGGGTAGAGAGTTGGGGAGCCAGTAATAACCCATTCCCCCAAGCCTCCCCCTGCAGACCCCACAAACCCCCTGATCCTGCCAAACACTCCCAGAGCCCAGCAACCCTCCTGCAGATCCCACCTGCCCCCCGATCCCTCCCGCAGACCCTGCCTGCCCCACCCTTGATTTCTCAGTCTCCCTTGTGGACCCCGCCTGCCCCTCCAGTCACCACCATAGGTGCTACCTGTCCTCTTGATCCTCCCTGTGGACCCCATCTTCCCCCCAGTCTCCCTGCAAACCCCTCCAAGCTCCCTTCCCACTAAGCCCCACAATTTACCTTAGATTGGACAGTCATTTTTAACTCAGTCTAACCTCCCCCTAATCTCCCTGAATGTCTGTACCCAGCCATACAGATACAGCCATTATGCAAGCACCAGGTATAGAGAAAGCTATCTTGAGTTAGACCTAGTCTAGTGCAGAGTGAAGTTTTCCAAATTTCAAGCATTCAGTAAGCATGAGTAACCAGGAGGTTTCCTTCTTAGAAAATAATATATATTGGATTTTTCTTTTCCTTCTTGAAGGGTTTTTTTTTTGGCATTAACATTGCAATTACCACCACTCCAGGATCTGGGGCTACCACAGAAACAGCAGCTATTGTAAGACTTGCAATAAAGCTGCAAGCATTGTGAACACAGAGAGTCAGCAGCTTTACCCCCAGCCTTGATGGGCCCTTTGTTCCAGATACTGACCCCTGAGATCACACAGTGTGATCACCCTGCATTTGTGTCTCACATGGACTAGAATGTCAAGCCTCACTGAAAGGAGTTGTTCCTCGCCAGAGCTGGCCAGAGAATAGATTTCTTCTTTGGGAGGGAAATCAAAGGTTTTTTGGAATGATTATTTTTGTCCCCAGTTAAGACATAAAGTAAAACTTCTGCATGCGTGTGTGTGTGTGTGTGTGTGTGTGTGTGTGTGTGTGTGTAAGGGAAAATCCTGTTTTGGAAGAACTGAAACAGAATTTTGCCACTGGTTCTCTTGCAGTTTCTGGCTCCTGTGAAAGACCTAAGGAGCTGCTCGACTCTGGGTTACAACTGCCTGAGAAGTGGGCTGGAGGAACCTGGCGTGATAGGAAACTACACTGACTGACTCCCTTTCTTGCCTGGTTTCCTTGTCCCTTCTCACAGAACAGTTTGATTCTGTCGACTCAGCATTGCCCAAAGTATTACTGTGAAACCTCAACCCTACAACATGTTTAGATGTCTGCTGCTTTCTCTGGTTCAGACAGATTAAGGAAAGGAACTGGCAAATGACAGTGTGCCTGCTCCATAGATCCTCCTGAGCACATTGAATGCATTTAACCAGGTCATTCCTCATAGTCAATACATTAATAAATTTCAAGAGCCAAATAGTGGGAAATTGGTTATGAGTCTGAGGGGTTTGGTGCTTCAGGAAGGAGTCCTGTACCAAGTGGTATCCAGAATAGGTTCAAGAACTCACCAGACTTTTTTTTAATATGATACCTTTTAAATTAGCTCAGAACACATAGTAACAAAAATGTCTCCCTAGTGTCACTGATCTGAAATAGTGAATTTGAACTAAAAATATCGTGGTACATCTTAATATTGTCTGTATCCCTGAGTTGTATTTCTAATATGGAATTGGATACTGTGTTGGGGGGGAAGGGAGGGGCAATTTGCTTATTTTCATAATGCCGTATTTTTTAAACCTTTTCATTGCAATATGCATAAGATCAATCTTACCTGTTGGGTATTATTTTTATCATCACAAACTTCTACAGAAAAAAGATTTCTCCTGTAGTTAAAAGGTTATATATCCATGCAAAATTTGGAATCACCCAGGAATCCACAAGTATTTGAAGGTCAGTTATATTAAAGGTTTAGTAGTACCAGGTAACTCTTTTTAGGATTCTCATAAAGAAACCAGATAAAGTAATCTCATCTGACTAATGTCCCAAGTAGTGTGCTCTCCTCTCATTGGGGTGGAGGCCTTTTGGCTAGGAATGTTGAAGCGTGCATATGTCCTGGACTTCAAGAATGTGACCCCTCCCCTTCCCCCCATCTTTCCATTCCTCTAAAAAGTATTTAATTTCAAATTATCTTAAAAGTCTTGGGATTTTTGTTGACATTGTCTCAAGCAGTTATTTTCCATTGGCAAAAAGATCCTTCATTCTTTAGTTACTATTGTGTTTTGTTTTTTTTTTCTTTATTCTGGCAGAATCTCTTGTAGAGTGAAACAGGCATGCTAGTTAAACCTACAAATGTTGTTGTGGGCAGAGTTCTGTATGCCTGAGTTACTGCAGATGCTCTTATCCTGCTTGTGTTAAATTTGGATATTGTCAAATAGAATTTGCATGTAAACAATTCTTTGACTTCTTCATTCATATTAATCTCTCTGGCGAGATTAAACTCTCATTCATTGCAGTAATGTCACTATTAAGAAATAAACACTATTGCAAGATGAAAAGTTGGCCTTACGTGGCAAATTTTATTTGGCATCTTCCTTAGAATAAGGCTTGGCACTGCTTCCAGCACCTTTTAAGACAGAGCAGGGAATGCAGTTAAAATTGGCTGAAAAAGGGCTTTCCTCTCAGTTTAGTTTGGCTGACTCTAATGATTGATAAATGCCATGAAATAGGACAAAATAAGTGAAAAGAACATGTCAAACTTAATTATTGTTACATATAGCAGGCTCTGGTTTTTAAAATGGATGGTCACTTACCTAGAAGGAGTCTTCAGTAACACACTGGCTGACTCTGCAAAGCAGCTTCTCACATTTCCTGCCTCATCTTCCTAAGTGTAACCAACTCTTTTCCACTCTAGTAACACTAGCATGCACAAGGTCAGCCTTTGATGCTTGGGGAGGATCAGCAAGAGATTTCTTCAGAACAATCAATATAGAGCTGCTTCCCTTTTGAGAAAACAAGAGGTTTTTGGGTCACCTGGAACTTTCTGCTGAAAGAAACAAGAAATTTGACCACTTAAAATTAAGCACACAGGCCTGTGCTTCCACCTCACCACAAACACCTGATGTTAGCATGAAGTTTTCTGCCTGTGTACCTGCTCTTGGTAGCCCTACCTTTTACCAGTATGGCTGCTACCTGCATTTTTTCTTTAAATGAGCAGTGACCAGTGCAGAATCAATCCCCTTTCTAGAAGGAAAAGTTTTTTTGTATATCACTTTTGCATAACTCAAAAATGGGTCAACTGGTTACTCTTGAACTTCCACAGAAAAGTCATGTCTGGGTTCATAATAGGCCTACAAAAGCTTTCACAAGAACAAACAAGATCTCTGGAGAAAGTTAAAGGTATGTGTAAATTCAGGCTTACAAGGAAAATGTTGAGCTAGTTTATATATACAATACCAAGCTATACTGTCACACTGTTGACAACCGTTTCCTGGCCCCAGCTGCATTTTGGAACCCAAATTTTTCAGTCTTCAGAAAAATCATGGAGCAGGTCCTCAAATAATCCATTTCTAAGCACGTGGAGGAGAAGGTGATCAGGAACATTCAGCATGGATTTACCAAGGGCAAATCATGCCTGACCAACCTGATTGCCTTCTATGATGAGATGATTGGCATTGTGGTTGTGTGGAAAACAGCAGACATAATATACCTTGACTTTAGCAAGACTTTTGATACCATCTCCCACAACATTCTTGCAGGCAAAGTAAGGAAGTATGGGCTGGATGAATGGATTTAAGGTAGATAGAAAGGTGGCTGGAATGTCAGGCTTAACGAGTAGTAATCAATGGTTCAGTGTCTAGCTGGCAGCTCATATCAAGTGGAGTACCTCAGGAGTCAGTCCTGGGGCCAGTTTTGTTCAATATCTTTATTAATGATCTGGAAGATGGGATTGATTGCACCCTCAGCAAGTTTACGGGTGACACCAAGCTGGGGAGTGTAGTAGATGCACTGGAGGATGGGGCTAGGATTCAGAGTGACCTAGACAACTTGGAGGTTTGGGCCAAAATGTATCTCATGAGGTTCAACAAGGACACGTGTAAAGTCCTGCACTTAGGACAGAAGAATCCCATGCACTGCTACAGGCTGGGGACAGACTGGCTAAGCAGCTCTGCAGAAAAGGACCTAGGGGTTACAGTGGACAGTAAGATGGATAGGAGTGTGCCCTTGTTGCCAAGAAGGCTAACAGGATACTGGGCTGCTTTAGTAGGATAATTGCCAGCAGATCGACGGAAGTAACTATTCTGCTCTGGTGAGGCCACATCTGGAAAACTTGTGTCCTGTTTTTGGCCCCCCACTATAGGAAGGATGTGGGCAAGTTGGAGAAACTTCAGTGGCAAGCAATGAAAATGGTTTGGGGGCTGGGGTATGTGGCTTATGAGGAGAGGCTGAGGGAACTGGGTTCTTTAGTCTGCAGAAGAGAAGACTAAAGAGGGATTTAATAGCAGCTTTTAACTTCCTGCATGGTGGTTCTAAAGAGGATAGAGCTAGACTGTTCTCAGTGGTGACAGATGACAGAACAAGGAGCAATGGTCTCAAGCTGCAGCAAGGAAGGTTTAGGTTGGATATTAGGAAAAACCTTCTCCCTAGGAGGGTGGTGAAACACTGGAACAGGTTGTGGAATCTCCATCATTGGTGGTTTTTAAGGCCCAGCTAGACAAAACCTTGAACTGAATGATCTAGTTGGGGGTGGTCCTGCTTTGAGCAGTGGGTTGAACTAGATGACCTACTGAGGTCCCTTCCAACCCTAATTTTCTTTGATTCTATGATTCTAAGTTAGTGCTCCCTGGAGCAACCAGCTGTTTGTGGTTACTTTTGCTGCTGATTCTTAATCCCTGTGTGGTGAAGGTAAGCATGGATGTGGTGGAGCAGCAGACTCTGCAGTAGAGGGCTGTGCTATGGAAGGGATGGATGGTATGACACAATTGCGTGCCACCGCTTTGTGCTGACTCGAGTCAGATAGGACCTTCACTAATTACATCTGGCCCATGGGCCACAGGTTGCTGATTCTTGCATAACAACATTAAAACACAAAATGTATTTTATAGTAACATATGCAGTATGGGCACATCAGAGTAATCCATCCAGCAATTGGATGGAGTTTATGTTAACTAAACATGCCAGTATAGTGCAGTGTACTAGGATTTTGGAAAGGTAGCCAAATTTAGTAGGTGAAAAGTTGCAAAAATATTTGCAAGAATATATACATCTGACTTTCTGTAGTAATATTGGAAACAGCCAGAGAATGTGATACTATAGCATTTGACAGTGTCTTTGTAAAATGGAAAAAGCAATGCCACTTAAGGTCAGAAAAATAGTTTTGATTTTGAGATAATGGTGAGAGATTTTTTGAAGCCTTGTTTTGCTATGTTATTCATAGATTCATAGATTGTAAGGAGCTGGAAGGGACCTTGCAAGATCATCGGGTCCCGCCCCCCTGCACAAGACAGAAAAAACAGCTGAGGTCAGGTAACCCCAGTGAAGTGACAGTCCAGTTTCCTCTTGAAGATTTCCAGGTGGTGATTGCACCACCTCTGGAGGGAGTTTATTCTACAGTCTGGACATCCTAACTGTTAAGAAGTTTTTCCTAGTGTTAAGCCTGAAATGGTCTTCCAGGAGTTTGTGGCCATTACTCCTGGTTTTCCCCAAGGGTACCCTGGTGAACAGTTGTTTGCTGAGCCTTAATGTATTCCCCTGATACAGCGTTAAGCTGCTCCCAAGTCCTCTCTTAGCCTTCTCTTTTTTAGACTGAAGAGACCCAAGTCCCTCAGCCTTTCCTCGTATGGCTTGCCTTGCAAGTCTCTGATCAGACGGGTGGCTCTCTGGACTCTCTCAAGCTTTT
The DNA here is from genome assembly GCF_030867095.1 of Alligator mississippiensis. NCBI lineage: Eukaryota > Metazoa > Chordata > Crocodylia > Alligatoridae > Alligator > Alligator mississippiensis. Next base: position 322,838,830 of record NC_081824.1, read on the forward strand.
CCATGTCCTTGTTGAAGTGTAGCTGCAGTCTCACCAATGCTGAGTATAGTGGAAGAATCTCTTCCTTGGTGAAGTGAATGTGATGGTCTCATGGTTGCTGTCACCCAGGCTACCCTCTATACTCAAGTCACTCACTAGATTGTCTCCTTTGGCCAAAACCAAGTCTAGGAGAGCATAACCTCTGGTTGGCCCATGCACAACCTGAGTCAGGTAGAGCTCTTCAATACAGGTAAGGAAGCAACGTGACTGATCCGACTTAGCTGAGTGTTCCTCCCAAGAGATGTCTGGGTAATTGAAGTCACCCATGATGACCATGTCCTGTGCATGCAGCCTTTGCCAGTTCTCATGAGAACTCCAGATCAAGATCATCCCCCTGGTTTGATTCAGGTGGTCTGTAGTATAAACCTATAAGTTTTGTCTCTCTCACCACACCCACTTCACCCCCTAGTTTGACCCAGAGGATTTCAAACTGCTTTTCTTTGGAGCCAGGGTCAGCCTCCAAGAGAGCTGCACCTCCACCTTTCTTTCCTACTCAGTCCCTTCTGTGCAGGGTGTAGCCTGCAAGATGAAAGTGCATGTATTCCTGATCTGTAAGGTGAAAGTGTTTGTAAAATATAAGGAGGATTACCAGGAAATTACTGAGGGTGAATATAACATAATACACAAATCTCTTAAAAACGTGCAATTCAGCAGATGCATAATACAGTACAAATATCATAAACCACAAGAATTTCGCTCTAGAGATGTAGAAATGTTAGCAATGTTCCTGTTTTTGAATTGGACACTTAAGAAATTAGTAATATATGCAGAATAAGTCATTAGGCTTGAGGTTATTTGAAAAAAAGATAGGGTTTACAGTTATCATGCACATAAGATTAGGAGGAATGTTAGTGTTGGTACGGTGCCTAAAGATGGATTTGTTCACTATAAAAATTAGATTTTTCTGCTTTCCTTTTATGCAAATCATGAAGCATATCATGATTGCATATCATGCTGTATCAAAGTAGTTTAATGGTCCTCTAAAACATAAACAAAATTAATGCATGTGCAGTTGAGGATGCTATTTGGCTAGGTGGTTAAATTCCTGTAAGATCTAGAGTTTGCCTGGAAATAGTTTCCTTCATATCAGAGAAGTCTGTCTTGCTTTCCTCCATCTTCCTGTAACTCCTATCTATCTATCTATCTATCTATCTATCTATCTATCTATCTATCTATCTATCTATCTATCTATCTATCTATCTCAGTACAGCTCCCTGGGTTTCCACTGTAGCGTGACTAGGCACATCACCACAGATTGCTGCTGCCTATTACCCTTCTGAGTTAAGTGTTGCCAGCAGTCCCGTGATATTTGGAGGGTTGAATTTCCTATTCCTGCTTTCCTTCTTTTGGTTTTTTCCTTATTTAGGATGACCGCCATGTCTCCACTATAGCTGAAACCAAAGATGCTTGCCATTTTCCTTTCATCCCTGCATGTAAAGACAGTCTGCCTTCCCATTTAAATGAGTCTGACACTGGTGCAAAGCATATTAATAAGGGGAGGGATGGAGATGAGGGAGTAGCTGCTTCCCTACTCCATTAGGAAAGTGCGTTCTGTCCCAAGAAGCTATCAGGGAGGTCTATGTTTACCACAATGTTTTAATTTTGAATTATGAACCTGAAATGATCACATGTTTTGGAGCCAGGAGGCTTCATAGAAAGACTCAAAATGCAGGAGACAGCCTTTTAAAATATATATGTTTAAAAATGTCATGAGTTTTGGAGGTCTTCCTCTTCATTTCTGAATACTTAAGATTGGCAGTACTAGATTTTGGCTTGAAGTAAAGGAGAAGGGCCTCTTTGATACTAGCTGCCTGTCTGTGTTGATGCCCAATGTGGAAGATCATGTTTTTTTTAACAAGCTATTTAGTCTGGAAGCCTAAATATGTTGCGTTATGTTTTGTCTTATTTTTTCCCCACATGCAATTTTACTCCTTGCTTTTTCCAGTCTTGGCATTATTGCCTATTATCCTTAAGTGATTTTGGCTTTGTTTTCCTCCATTTGAGCTGCAACTGTCTTTGTACTCAAGGAAGAGGCAAAAATGGCTGTGAATCACCTCTGCAAAATCCACATGCTAGCACTTACTTTGCATTAACCCAGTTCTTGAGGTTGGCAACAGTGGGCACATCCGTACGTTAATATAATCTTCTTGAATAAACTACCAGAAAGCAACTCTCCCAGGTATGTGTCTATGGCTGTGTGTAGACGAAATGAGAGGCATACGTGCACGACACTTTAAAGCGGGCTAAATGCTTTTGTACCGCTTTAATGGTGTCAGTGTTTGTATGCCTCAGCGGCATGTTGTGCATTAATTCCAGGCACTGTAGGAACTTTGGCGGTGGAATGTGCCTTAAATTAATTGGGGCACAGCAAACTGAAACTCCTTCAAGGAGTTTTAGTTTGGTGCCCCTACAGCCAGCCTCTGTGCAGCTCCACAGCTCTGCAGGAAGCCCTGCACGCAGCCTGACAGCAGCCCGGGAAAGCAGGCTCTGCCCAAGAAAAGTGGTGAGCTTGATCTTACTACTCCGACCCCCCTGCCCTTGGAGCCTGCCTGTCTGCCTGAGCTGCACGGGGGCCTGGTGCGTCCCTCCATGGCCGCGGTGTGCCCTGGGACTGCCCAAGCCGGGTGCCTGGTGGTGGGTGCTGCCTGGGGGTGGGGCAGCTCCCACGGGGGGAAGCACCACCCCCACCTGCAGCCCAGGGACCGCTCTGCCTGCTGGCAGCTCGCCTTCCCCTCCCCACCAGAGAGGGAGGTAAGTCAGCAGGGTTTGTGCACTACATGGGGTTTAATCAGCCCTAAATTGAAGGGGTGTTTTTTAAAATACACTGCTTCAGTTTAGGGCCCCTGTTTCATCTACACACGCAGGACACAGGAATAGACTTTATGCTTCTAGCAGCAGACTGCACCTGCTCTGCAGTGGACCCCTGCAGCAGCCAGAGGTATCTTTAGGCTCCCCCTCAGTGCCTTGGCATTGTCCGCACCCAGGCTCTGTTGGTGGAGCCCACCCTGGTAGCTGGCAGCTCCTGGGATGCAGGAAGCAATCTTCTGCCCCCTGTTGCCTGGCTGGCCAGGAGCACATTTGCTCCTGGTCAGGCATCTACAACATATGAGCTACTGCACAGTAAGTAATCTTGAGTAAATTTGCTACTTGGATTTGCAGGTAGCAGCATTACTCGCTAGTAGAGCCAATTACTGCACAGTAAGCAGCTGCACATGTAGATGCAGATGCTTACTAATCAGTAAAGCATCTCATGTAGATACGCCCAGTAAGTGCAAGAAGGCAGTAACTTGTGCTCAGCTATTATTGCCCGTGGCCTCATTCTAAGAGCAGCTAAGAATAGCTGGAGAACAAAGGTACTTAAGCCATAAATACTCACTTCATCGTGCTCATGGTGAGTCTCCATCCAACATGCTGGTTGTTATAGGACTAACTAGGAAATTCTACAATAGCTGATTCACCCAGCTTTCCTGTACAGTCTTGCCATATTCACAGAACCAAGCTAAAGCACTTATACCATTGTCCAGTACTGGGTCACCACCTCCTGTGTCGTGGAAACACACACAGAGTACTTTTGGGTCAGGTCAGCAGAAGCTTTTATTCAAAAGAAACTACAGCTGTAGGGGGAGTTCCAAAGTGACATGGATTTCCCAAGCACTTGGAAGGGGTCCCCCCCCAAGAGCAAAATCAGGAGGCTTATATACTTTTTAACAGTCGCTTACAACTCACGTGATCATATAGTGAAATTAGCATGAAAAGCGGCTATAATATTACTTCATTATTTCTTTGCTGTTATCAGGATGGGAATTATGGGGGAGATAGGGTTAGTTCACAAACCTCCTTCTTGCACCTGGAAATCTACTTTGTACATACTTTTTTTTTTTTTTACCTTCAAGGCCGCGGTGAGCGAAGCATTTGCAGAAGAGTTACAAAGAACAAACACTTGCCCTTATCTGTTCTACTGTACCGAGCCAGCAATTCTACACAAAGCGGTTATGTCATCTTATAACTAAAATAATCAAAGTTTAAGGCATATATTTTTTCTGATTCCACACCTGTAATGGATCTCTTTCATTAAATGGATTTCTTACAAGCATGTTGCCAAAGATGCCTATCATTGGGCATACAATTTACCAAGTTTTGTGCCTGAATCATAGAAAATGAGGATTGGAAGGGACCTCAGGAGGTCATCTAGTCTGATCCCCTGCTCAAAGCAGAACTATCCCCCACTATATCATCACAGCCAAACCTTTATCTAGCTGGGTCTTGAAAAACTCTAAGGATGGAAATTCCACAACTCTCTGGGTAATCAGCTCCTGTGCTTCACTACCCTCCTAGAAAGTTTTTCCTCATATCCAACCTGAATTTCCCTTGCTGAAGTCTGAGGCCATTGCACCTCGTTCTGTCATCTGCCATACAGGAGCCAGAGCCTTGGTTATTATATTGCAATTTTCAATGAAAAACAAGACAAAAGAGGAATGCATAATGAAAAAAGAAAGGAGGGAAAAAAGGAAAAGAAGGTGAGAAAAGACAGTAAAGAGAAGGAAAATAGGAAAGACTGGTGCATCTCCATTAGATGCTTTACTGCACAGTAAAGTAGTTTACTGCACAGTAAGTGTGTGCATCTACATATGCACTTGGTTACTCTGCAGTAAACTTCACTAATTGCAAGTAAATTGCTACCTGCAAACGCAAGTAGCAAATTTTCTTGTGATTAATAACGGTGCAGTAGTGCTCATGTAGATGCCTGACTGGGAGCAAATCTGATCCCGGTCAGCCGGCCAACAGGAGGTGGGAGGTTGCTCCCTCCCTCCGGGAGCTGCAGGCTGCTGCGGTGGGCTCTACCACCAGAGCCTGGGTGGGGACCATGTTCCCCTGCCCCAGCAGCAGGGAGCTCCAAGCCCCCCGCTCTGAGATCATAATGGGGTATTGGGGTCTGAGAGATCCTTATCTCCCAGGCAGGGTGCTCTGCAACCAGGGGGCCAGCGCTGAGAGATCCTTATCTCTTAATGCCAACCCCTGGTCATGAAGCTGGTGCTGGGAGCTCCCTGCTGGTGGGGAATGGGGATTCTGTTTCCTGCCTAGCTCTGTAATTGCGTGCAATTCCTGCCCAGCTGAGGACCACTGCTAGTTGTCCCACTGGCAGGTCTTTCCAAGTTTCCTACCCCCAACTAGGGAACTAGGGCCAGGAGTTCCCTGCTGCCAGGGCAGGGGTACATTGTCCTTGCCCTGCCAGTGGCAGCCCCCCAGCGACAGGGAGCAATGTCTCAGCCTTAACCAGGGACAGCCATCTCCTGGGCAGGTGCTCCCTGCTAGCCCTTGCTAACATACAGGGGGAGCCTAGAGTTGCCCCCATGGTAGTAGGGGGCCATTGCAGGGCCCCAGGAAGCAGGAGCAGTTTGCTACCATTTAGCAGCAGATCTGCTTCCGCTTCCCTGCGTGTGTGGGCGCCTGCCTGGGAGTGTTTACACCATGGTCAAGTAAACAGTAGACTAATGCACATGTAGACACACCCAATGGGAACAAAAGAGCCTTAATATTGGTGTCAGACTAATGTTGCTCCTAAAGCCTTAATATTTTTCAACATGGGTAATTTTTATATCATAGGTTGAGAAACATTATGAATTGATGTTGGGAATTTGCCTGTTCTGCTGTGTTCTGCTGCAGTGTACTGGGCACATTCTATTGTAGCCCTTTGTAAAAAAGCATTATTGATCTGTTTTGTTACTGTTTTAAAGCGAGACTGTGTATTCAACTAATCTTCCTTCCCTGTTCTCCAAAGGTAACTTATCTGTTGGAGGGTGGGTCCATGGCCCATGAAGATTTCTGTGGACATGCTGGTAAACTGAACCCAGGAGATTTACAGGTATGGGAAAATGGGCAGAGAAGTGTAGGTGACATTTTAATCCTACAAGGCTACTTCTACCTTTCTTCTTTTGAATTTGTGATTATCCTGCAATTCAGAAAAACAAAACAAAATACAACTTTTTTTTTTTTTTTGTTATGTTAAACATTTTAACTGGCTGCTAAACTCAGCCACAACACTGTACTTTTCCCCCCACACATTTAGCATGTTTACATTCCAGATAAATTCCTGGCATGCTGTGTTTTACTGGGAACTTTTATATGTGAGTTATTTAAAACTTATCTACATATAAACAGTGCTTTCTTGTGCTGTTCAAATAAATTAACAAACAAGTGCTACTTTTTCAACTCAGCATTTCAACATTTAAAATCAACAGATAAGCACCATGATTGTTATTTATCTAATCTGTGTTTGATTCAGACAGAAGTTTCAACCATGTTGACTAGTCCTGGGTAAAAAAAAATTCCTTCACTCCAGGTTTTTTAATTCAATGGATGTGTTGTGACCCTTTGTATTCTGTTCCTTCTACTTCTTCTGTTTTAGTGGATGACAGCGGGGCGGGGTATTCTGCACGCAGAGATGCCCTGCTCAGAGCAGCCAGCGCATGGCCTGCAACTTTGGGTCAATTTGAGAAGTTCAGAGAAAATGGTGGAACCCCAATACCAAGAACTGAAAAATGAAGAGATACCAAAGCCTACCAAGAATGGTGTGACTATATCTGTCATTTCAGGAGAGGCACTGGGTATAAAGGTAAACTCTTTGAGGTCATTGGCATAGCTGGAGTCTACATACTTTTTATGTATTATCTATGTATCAGCCATTTGCAGACAAGTTTAAACATCAACCGTTTTATCAGTTCACTTAGGTTTTAAAAGGGGAGATACACTACATTTTATAAACATTCTTTGAAGGTTAAGGGTATGTGGCAATTGTTCCATCTTGTCATTTCTAATTGGTAAGGTATGTTTCTTTTAAATGTGGTATATTATTACAAGTTGTTCCCTTATGTATTGCACTATAAATCATGTGTGACAGAATTCTCCACCAAATTCTCTGTGTTAGAGAGCACATGCCTTAGCCTGGGGAAGAATATGGCACCTGTTAAAATGGCTTTATGTAGAATGTGTTGTGCCACCTTTACCCACAAGTAGTCCATTTAAATCTCTGTAATTACTCACCTGAACAAAACTACCCACTGTAAGGGTTGTTGATTCAGACCCGTCAGTATATATTCAGAGTTAAATAATATCTTTTCATTTGGCTGGAATTGTTTGTCTGACTATAAGCAGGGGTCAGTCCGGCTAGAAAAGGGTTAAAATGCATCCTGCAGACCCACTGGGCATCACTGCTGGAGACAGGATCTAGGCAGTGAGCTGAACAGTCTGGAGGGAGGAAACCTAGGATGAGCAAGGTCAGAGGGCATGGTTTGAACTGAACTTTATGCTGCTTTTGTGCCCTTCTTGCTAATAAGTCATCCTTTCCTGGTGGTTTTGCATTTGGAATCCAGATAGCATGCACACTGGTTTTCATAGAAGGCTGAGACAGCCATCCCCCTGTCCCGCAGGTGCAGGAGTACAGGATAAAGTAGAAGAAGCTCAGTTCAGTCAGTTCACTCTGTGTGAAGTGAGGCAGGCTTCTAGTGCTAGGATGTACAAGAGGTGTGGTGAGAAGGCCACAGTGTGGTTCTGGCAACACTGGGGAGCCCAGAGGTCCAACTATATTCTCCTTTGTGCTCTATGTAGTCATTTATATCTGTAAGAAGGGAGATGCAAAACATGTGCAACTTGAATGGCAGTATTTCATACCTGCTTTGCACACGAGTCAATGATTACCATGGGTACCAGGTGTTGGGGACTTGGGTCCAGCGTGAGTGAGTCTAGCTGGAGCCATGACTACATTTATTCATAGTGCTGCAGTGTAGCAAATTCCACTTCTGCACACAGTGCTCTTGCAACCATGCTTTTGCATGCAAGAGACTTCGTGCCTTTGGAAGTCGTTATGCTTCAGGCCTCTTCTGCTTGTTTATTGGCGCAGTAGGTAAAGGAAATTCCCATATTCCCTGAGCCAACTCAAGTGCAGCTCTATTCAAACTTATCTTTTATAATGTATGATGGCAAAAAAATAACTGTATGAAGAAGGCCGTATTTCCATTGCCTTGCCTCTTATGTGATCATTTTAAACCTGGGATAAATTCATATAATGCTTTTCTGAGAGTGGCAGCATTTCACACCTGTACAGATATGTTAGCACAGTACCCCAAGTTACAGAAAAATCAGTCCTGGAAAATATTCATAGGTCTTTTTCACACACTTGATACTTCACTGTATTATATGCAACAAAGATTCATGTTCGTTTTTATTCCAATTAGGTTTGTAGATTTTGAAACCAGAAATTCCCTTTGACAAATCTGCCAAGCACGATTTTTCCTTAGTGTAGCCTTGTAATTCCTAATAATGGAAATAACATAAAACCACAACAAAAGCTCTGTAATTAAGGTACATTAAAAAACCCCAGAGAAGAGCAAAAAGCCCATCACAATGATCAGATAAGAAATGGTGTCAGAGCACCTATTAACTGGCTGGTATTATGCGGACAGAATCTAATATTAGGATAGTGACATGTCTATTCCCTAAGCTTTATTTTTAAGTTGAAAGTATACCTTATGGAAGGAATGCCAAGTAACCAACAAAATACTCTTATGTGCTGTTTTAACTTCCATTGTGAAATCATATATTTAAACAAAATAGTAATTCAGTGTTGGTAGCTATTGCAAATGAAGAGGGTTTTGGACTTTGAGTAAGTGGGTTTCTCCTTTATCCTCATTTATAAATCTTATATTTAATACAAGTCATTTTAATTGACTGCTTTATACGTTGGTTACTTACTGATCTAGTAGCACATGAAGCCAGTATCTTCATATATAATGTTTTCTGGGAAGAGAGAACATGCCTTTGTGGTCTATAGGAATGTGGCTTGTCAAGGAAGACTAAGCTTTTGTCTTTGCAGTGAACCACCATGATCTTTTAATCAGAGAAGGTTACGAAGGAAAAACAAACTGCACAGCTTGCTAATCTGGTTCCCGTTGCCCACACATGGAGCTAGTGAGCCCATCCCCTCCCTTTCTAAGTTGAACTTTGGCCTCTCCATTCTGCCTCCAGATTCTACTTTTTATGACATTGACAGTTTCCATATAGAAATTAAACCACAGAAAAGTTGTCTCTTTTCAGAAGTAATTACATATTTTCTTTATACATCCAAAGGAAGTTCAGTCTCGATGCCAGTTCAAACTGCAGCTCTCACGAGATTGTTGACAAAATTTCAATTAGCTATTGGATTTGGTGCATCTTTGCTGCAGGAAGCACAAAAACATGGACTAAATCTCTGGGCTGCCTCCCTCCTTGTCACTACATCAAGTCTGAATTTACTGTCCTTTCTTATAGGGCTCTATATGACTGCCCATACCTAATTATCCAGGCTTCAGTGCTAGGAGTGGAACACGGCCTGTAGACTGTAAATTTCGTAGGGCGCTTTACTACTTTCAGTACTTGACGTTAAGCATTCGTTACACTCTGGCACTAAGTAATTTTAAGTGGAGACAAACAGTCGTCACATATAACAGTAACAGTTTGCCTTGAACATCTCTTTTAGAAAGTCAGTACTTGCACCTTACAAAAGCTATATAGGCTTCTAATAGCAGTGTGTATAAGTGGTTGTTTCCTAGCTAAGGAACTATGAAGTAACAGGTTCCATCTGTAGCTTCAGACATTAAAAATGAAGAGAAGGGGGGAAAAATAAATACCTTCAGGAACGCTTAGCAAGGCATAAACATTTTTGTTGCATTTTTTCTTGTCATTTTTGTTTATTTTATAATAGGTTCTGTGCCTATAAAATGTGATCTGTCATGTTTGGAGAATTAAGCAGAAGCAAGTTAATGTTTCTGGCATACAGTTATAATTTGGCACCAGCCCTTCTCTTTTTTTCTTAGAAGGCTGCTCTTAGGCCACAGCAAATGTCCATGCAGCAACATAATGTGGACTTTCTAAAGCAAGGATCCGCAATCCATGGCCAGCTGATTCTGATCCATGGAGCCTTTGGATCCAGCCTGCTGAGACATGGCTTCGGCAGCATTTGGTGGCAGAGGGCTTTGTTTTCAGCACAGCTGGGTGGTGGGGGCTTGGGCAGAGGGTCCCCTTTGCCTGCACCACACCACGGCCAGGCAGTGGAGAGAAGCAGTGGCAATGTCTAGGTCTTAATACCAGCCTGCCTCACTCCAAGCTGGTTCATTCCATCCTGCTGCCAGAATACATTGCTGACCTCTGTTCTGTAGACTTTAATCAGTGATCATCAGTGGTATTGTAAGTGAAAGAATGGGCTCATAGGGAGTGGCTTTGACTTTGCAAAAGATGCAGAAGGTTACCGAAAGGGCATTCACTGTAAACACCTTATAGGTTTGTCTTCTATAAACATATTTATTATATAATGTTTCTTATCTAGAGAAGTTGGCACCCCCCCAAAGAATGTCTGTACTTTAACATCCACATTCCCCTATGAATTCAGTAAACATGAAAAGAAGCAGCTATATTACTCAAAATTGTGAAAAATGCATATCCCAGTTGTCCAAAATCTTAGCATCACTGAACTTGCCTAAGGAAGCTAATGACAACCTGAGACAGAACATCTAATTGAAGGGGGTGTCTCTTTTTCTCATTCAGTATGCAAGTATCGCCTTTTTACACTGGGAATGACATACCAAACTACAGGACTGGGATAAAATATCCCACTTGACATCCATCAATGCAAATATATTTAACTCATTTTTATAAATAAATGACTGTGAAGATAAACACATATCTGGCACTCTACACCCCTGCCTAGTGCTACAGCAAATTTACATTAGGACCGTGCAACTGAAAAAGCAGAAGATAGAGCAGATATATGTATATTAGAGAACACTGCATCAGAGATGTGGTACAAGAATGGATGAATGTTTGTGAGCTTGTCTTATAAAAATAACCCATTTTTCAGATCTGGACTTTGAGGTAGGGCATTAGAAGAGCTCTGACTGGGTTCCTTGAGGAGACTGTAAATAGACAAGGTTCTTTGGGTGAATCTGATATTTTTTATTAGACCAACTTAAATAGTTGGAAAAAATGTGTAGCAAGCTTTTGGGCTTAAAAACCCTTCATCAGGCTGAGAAGACTGTGACAGATCACACTCCATTTTTGAGGTACCAAAGGGTGATCCTATTCGATTGTTCAAGTCTCTGAAAAAAATGTCAGCATACTTATTCTTATAACGTCATTACCTTAGCCTTAAGACTAAGTGACAAAAAGCAATGAACAGGAGGAAGGCCCATCTACCTTTTGTGTTAACTGTTTTTCAGGGGCTGGAACAGAGTAAAATAGGATCATACATAGACACTTAATAGGCAAAATAAAATCTGGTCCATTGTATCATCAGAGGCCAGTTGGCTAGGTAGAGGGAACATGGGCACTATGATGTCTTAAGTGTAATTTGATAATTGATAAAGACTCTTAATCATGGAAAGACTGAACAAAAGTGCTTTGCAGTTGGAGCAGGATTTCAGACATGGCTGTCCAGCAGAGCTAGACAATCATTCTGCATGTAACCACATCTTTAAGACACATTTTATATGAACCAGCTACAGTGCTTGAACTCACCACATGTTTGAAATTTGCCTTCATGGAGGAGTAGATTTTCAATGAAAGCCAAGTGTATAAAAAGGACTGAATGGGCCAGGTTGCATGATGAAATGGTTCTAAACAAAGACATAAGGAAGCTATACCATCTTTTTAATTGTTATATTTTGTAACATTTTAAAGTCTTAAATTTAAATTCTTGGAAGAAAAGAAAGAAGGAAAAGAAAAGAAAAAGAAGCCGTAAGTTTTATGTTGGGGGAATGTGTGTACAGCCACTGCTTTGTAAAGGATTTTGACTTTCAAAGTTGGAAGTGTTAGTGCTCCTAAGTATATGGACAAAATTTGAAGGAATGATAAACATTTCCATAACCTCCACTCATTTTTAAGAGAGTAAAATCAATTGGACAGTCTAAGATATTCTGTCTTCCATCCAAAACTCAGTGCTGTATTTACAAATCAGCTCATAAGTAGTTGTGGAAATAAAAGAGTGATCACAAAGAAGACAACTTGTAGGTTCTGCATCTGGTGGTACATTCAAAATGTTGGATGGACTGTAAACTGACTGGCTGCCAAAACCTCTATATTTTGATGCAAGAGCAAGTCCAACTGGAGGGAGTATCCCTTAATGAGTAGAATGGAGGAAAAACAATCTAAATCTGAAATATATTCATCTTAAAAGCAAATTTCATACAAGTTAAGCTACATTGTAAACAGGGAGGTGGTCTCTGAGCTACAGATATTCTCTTCTTGCAGTGGAGAAGTGGCATCTGTCACTTAGTGGTTATCCCCCACTGGAAACCATCTGGAGCTAATGTTGGAAAGTCATTCTGGGCATCTCACCATTCACAGCCGTTAAGACTGAAATCAGTTTTTCAAGTCTTCATGGCTTAGCATGTATGAAGTTATCAAAGGTGGGTAAACTCTTGATTGCAAAAGGGAGAAGGGTAGAGATGGGAGATTAGGAACTTTGATTCTCCCAGTATTGGAACAGAAGAGCAAGAGAACATTCCTGGAAACTGAACAGTGGCAGATTCAGAACAAAATTTAAAAATTAAAACAACATGCATGATGCCTAATTAGGCAAGGAAAGTCATTGCCCCAAGAAGTTGTTGATGCCAAGATCTTAATGAGATTCCCAAAGGGTTTGGACCTTTGACAGGGATAACAAGGTAATATTCAGAATTATTATGGTTATTGCTACGTCTTTTTTCAAGGATATTAAACTTCATGCTTCAGCACTTAAGTCAGTCTCTAACTATTAGAAGTCAGGAAAAGACCTAGGATGGGGAGAGATTATCCCACAGCTCACTGACATGCTGTCTGGGTTTGCATTTTCCTCTGAAGCATCTAGTCTGGGCCCCCATAAGAAGAAGCAGGATAGCTAACTAGGTAGACCAGTGGCTTGCAACCTTTTTAGATTTACGACACTCCTCTAAAAGTTTTTTTTTCAATGTGGTGGCACCCTAGTTGATGGCATAGAGCAGTGGCAACAACAGTGGTGGCCAGACAGGCAAGTTAATCCTTCCCGTCCTGCTCCCTAGAACAGACAGTGCGGGCAGCCACAATAAGCAGGGAGGGAGGGGCTGAGGTTTCAGTGAGCAGGAATCTGGGGTGCTGGGAGGGGGAGGAGGGCAGTGGTCTCCATCGGGGCCAGTGGGAGGGTAGGTGGGGGGAAGTTTTTACACTAAGGTGTAGCCTAGAGTGCCTTAGTGTAACACGAGCTGGTTAATACGGATCAGAGATAATCCCGTCCTGGAGAGGCATAACTTTGATCTGCCTAAGGAATACTTAAAACTTGTTTCAGGTATTAATATAAAGACAATCTAGAGGTGAAAGTACTTCAGGAGTTGCCCAAAATTACCATGCAACAAGGCCCTTACATTACTTCCCTTAAAATAGTATTTCACATATTAGTGCACCTCATTGTCCTAAAATTGCCTAATTTTTTCAATTTAGTATTTTACCCCATTATTTCTAATTTCTATGCCTGCTTAAGATAATAAATACCAGTATCAGCAGCTACAAATCAAGAGGTAGATCTTAAAAAAAAGATGTGAGATTAAAGTAATAAATTATAAAAATTATAATACATAATTTGAGGTCTTGTTATTCACCTTGCATCTTCCTCCTGAGGGTATTTTTGAGTTGTATGTTTAACATTTTTTTTCAAAACTTAAAAAGTTAGAAATTTGTATTTTTTAATGAAAACTCAGATTCTTACAGAATCAAAATTCCAGGAGGCAGGGCTTTAGGGAAAACACCAAATATTTTGACTGCTGGTAATATATTTCTTCCATCGAATATTTGTAGATTTGTGTTATCATCAAATTTTGTCAGTCATCATATTCTATCCCTCCCACACAATAGGTGCCTATAAACACATAAGTCCCTTAATCTTTACCCCCTAACTCAGCCCGTCCATCTGCCACTCATATTTTTGTTCTTCTTTGAGTGTCTGCAAATCTGTTAGTCTCTCTGTACAGATGTGAAACAGTATCCTGGGTATAAGCATGTCATTGGTACTGGGAAGGAAAAAATGTCATCGTCACTAGGTGATTCTCGTGGGTATGGAACCTCAAGTTGCACTGGTCTTCCTTGGTGCCATAATGCACTAGAAACTTGTATCTATTTTGCTGTTCATTATCATTCATTTGACTCATCCAGCTGTTCTGCTTCCCTCTTGTCTCTCCTTATTGTGCATATGAGTTTTTCAGATTATTTTCCCTGCAGATGTAATAGATGGTATTTTTCCAAGATGTTGTTTTCCCCAGCTTTCTCCTTGTGTTTTTGATCTAAGTCCCTTTGCATAATTCCTTTGTTGTGACTGGTGCTTGCAGTCCTCCCAAAATAGTAACTGCATTAACAAGTTGGTTTTTTTACTATTCCTGATCCTAACTGAATACATTTTAAGACCAGATTTAACATTGATCCCTAAATTACCTGGTAGCTATCTCCCCTGACTGCCGTGTGTTATCATTAAGCATTAGCATTCAATTACCTTTTTGATAATTTTTCAAACCACATAACTATCTTATCTCAGCCAATTCACATTAATTGTAAAAATAAGATTTCGTAAGACATGGTATGAAATCATTTGTTATAAGTCCAAGTATGGTATTTACTGATTTCTCTTCATCCACTAATCTTGTATTTTTGACAAAAAACAGTCATGCAGAAACAATGAGCATGAGTGTATGAAGACAGAAAGTGCAGCTGGACATGAGGCGTGTATAATCAAAAACTCACTCTGAGTAATACAGTAGAAACACTATTCACAGCTGAGGGTCCACTTAACATGTACATAAATGTTTTGCTTCTGACCTTTGTATAAATATACTTCATCTGTGTGAAGTACTGCAAAATATTGCCAAAATAACAAGAGAAATCTGTGGGGATTTTTGACTTTCACTGCCAGATGAAACTATAATCTGTTTACAGAAGGGGAAAACATATAACTAAATAATAAAACTGAAATTGCCAATGCCAGAGACGCATACTGGATTAGAGGGACTGCAGATATGATCGCATGTGAAGGTTTCTGTGTCCCGGTGAAATGTACATGGCATCTGAGGAGGGGGTTAGGTTCTAAATTTGGACTTTATGCCAGTAGTTTCTGTCCCTACTCCAATTCTCTGTAAAGTAGAGAAGAAAAGAAGTCTCTGAATTCACAAACCTAATCTCCTCTTGTTTCCCAAGGGTGTTTTACAATGGTTTCATTGGGTCACAATAATATGCATTTAAGAGGAAGCTTTAATTCTTGCAGTAGAAGTATCCCTTGACCCACAAGCTGAAAATTAACTCAATTTTCAGTTTCAAATTCCATCTTCCTTAAGAGGAAGAATATTACTTTCTCTAACTTCCTCCCACATCAAGTCTGCATGGCTGACTTCAATGATTTTATTGTGAGTGTTGTGATATTTGGTATTACTCTTAGGACCCCTCTAGATGTGCAGGTAAAGGCATGATAGGATCTGATGCACAATCCAAACAATTGCGGTTCCTGCTGTGCATGGAAGCTTGATTGTGCGATTGCAAATTAGATTCCATTGTGTCTTATTACAGGTGTAGGGGGAGCCCTGGATCACGTAGAATTGGAAACCCCTGCAGCTGGGAGCCTCTTCAGCTGATAGGAGCGGATGTGATCTCCCAGCCACAGGGGTGCTTGGGGTGTCCTCATAGGTGGCAGCTCCCAGGCTCAGGGGTGCACATAGGCCCTTGCAGCTGGGCGCTGTGATCAACTGAAAGGGCTGCCATCTGCAGGGGCCCCCGGCCATATGTTCAATTAATGGCATAATCAAAAGAAGCTACAAAGTCATTCCACATATTTTGTGGAATAACTTTTGTAGCTTATTTGTCTTTTTTCACACCATTAATTGATTGACTATGTAATTGGTTAATCATGCCTTAAGTATAATCTGTAGATGGGGCCTTAAAATATGACTTTTCCTGGAGCCATATGATTATGTGAAAATCTCAGTGGGGGGGTTAAAAGGAAGTTTCTAACTTTCATGGTTGCCGAAAAAAAAATCAGCAGGGCTCAGAAATTAGATAGCAAATAATAATAAACACCTCAACTATATCATTGTTACTGTTGTTATATCTTATGCAACAGTCTCTTGATTTTTGGGGACCTTGACTCACCATTTGTGAACACTTGAACTAGGGAGTACTCTGAATAGACTTTTTGGTCACCCAAATCAGTATCAAAGAGCAAGAAAGCCTTTCATCCTGGGCCTGCCTCGTATCTGGTAAAAGAAGTAAGGTTGATCAGCTAGGCTTAGGTGCTACAGGTGAATTAATATTTTAAGAGATTCCTTTAAAGAATTTAGATGGGAGGAATTTAAACTCTGTCTGTTTTTAGCTTGAACTATGAACATGCAATATAGGACTATGCTATCCCTCAAACATGACCATCTTTATTTTGACTGTCTTTTGGATGGCACTCATCCAGTTACCTAAATTAACCTTTATTCTCATCCCTGCATACACTAAAATATGTGGTGTATATCCCAAGGCTCTTCGCATGAAGGAGCTGCTGTGCTTCCATGAAGGAGCTGCTGTGCCTTGTGCTAAGTACTTTGAGGGGAGGCGTGGAGGAAAGATAAATGAAATGAGTGGGACTTGTTTATACCAGTGAGGCAATGAAGGAAACCACAAAGCAGGCTTCTGAACTTCATATTGCTGCCTAGTGAACCACCTGTTTTTCCTCTGTTCTGGTATTGCCAGCCAAAGCTTTGAGTCAGCATTGCCTTCTGTTGGCCTGTGAAACATGTTCTGCATCTTGTAGCAACTTGGCAAATCAAGATAGTACTTTTGAACTTGATAACTGGGTAATTTTTCAGCTTGTGTGCCATAGGAGACTTCTGTTGTCATCAGGTAGCTGTCATTCTGATTTGGTTTATAAAACTGCTTCTGGCGTTATCCAAACTGAATGAAAAGTTGATGAGGCCATTGCAAACCAAGTTTCGTTATCTGGCAGATGACTGACTAATCATTGCTGAGTAGTAATTCCCTAAAATTGATGCATGCCACTAATTCTGGTAGCCAATGGACTCCAGTTCCTGCAGGCCCATTGTCTACATAGCACCTGATAAAGCGAGCTTCAGCTCGCAATATCTTGTGCTCTGTGTGTATGTGTGTGTCTGTGTGTGAATTTGGTGGTATGTCTGTATACACACACACATACATACACACACATACTTTGATTAGTCTATAAAATGCAAATCTACCCTGTTTTCCACTTGACTGCAGACTAGCATGACTATTACATCTCTCTACAGTGCTAAAGTCAGTCATATGCTATCGCAGTTTGTGGGCTGAGGATGACTGTTTTGCTTTTTCCTATCCGTATCCAGAATAACCTTTAGGGAGAGGCAGGAGACCAACTCACTTTGAAAAAGATGTTGTATTATATTATCTGTTAGTTTTATTGTAATCTGTTGGTTTCTAATTTTTTTAATAAAGCTCTTGGGCATCATGGATATAAAGACTCTTAAAATCTTGTAAAAGAAACACAGGATTCCTGCCACGCCTGTGGCTGTTTGACTTAACCCTTATCTGTTGGATAATATATTTTGAGCATGAGAACAGTTTAGTCTTCTTGACCCCTTATTGAGACTGTGGATATGTTTTCCATTTGAGGAAGTGACATGGATACTTTGCTGGCTGAGAACTGGACTAAGACCACCAAATTCATGCCTCACGCTCTATTTTAGCGGCTGCTTAATCCATTTTGGAACTAGGTGTCCTAAAATTGATGGTTGTACCTGTCATTATTGTATTTTACTTGTTTCACAGTAATGCCTAGAGGCACCTGGCAGGTTATAGTACCTTATTAGGCTAGATACTCTGCATACAGATACAATGAACAGATAGCCACTGCCACACAGTGCTTACAATGTTTGTCTTTTATATTGTGACAATTTTTAAAAATCTAAGTGCTATTCAGTATAAAAACAAAACAAAACAAAACGAAATAAAAACTAGCCCAGCTCTGCCATTTGATAAAGGGAACATGGAGCTACACTAGCAAAAATAAGAAAGTTCAATCTTGTGTTAATGATCCTTCAAGGCTGGACAAAAACAATATGTCAGGAAATTTCAAGATAGAGCTCTAAAAGTAGCATTAATGTTGCTGCACTGCATTCAGCCTGTCTCTCTGTTTTTATAGTGTCTGTTTTACAGCGTAACCAGAAAGAAACATTTAGACCTCAATCCCATGTCAGTTCTCTGTGGTTGTATCCTTTTCTCTGTAAGGATCTCCATTGAAAGCAATGAGTAATGATCCTGATTGCATTTAGATAGTTGACATTCTCTTTTCCTATTATGTCCTATTTTCCATCTCTTCAAACTAAGATTTCAGTTGACTACCGTTTTACTAATCTATCAAATTTATTCAAGATGGTCTGTTTCATCTCCCAGTGCAGTAAGAGAGTAAGGCCCCACTATTGCAGCAAGATCTTTTAGTGGATTCTCTCTATACAGAGTACTTCTGACTTTAATAAGGCTGCACATAGAAACAAGAGTCCAAACTACTAGATCTCAATGCATGTTTGTGGCCTGAGGGATTAATAGTTCGCTGTTGTAGTGCTGTGTGCTACCACATTCATACTGAGGTTCCTTCTGTTTGACCGGGATAGAGGACAATAGACTTTTTATTTAAAAAGAAGTCTGCGTAATTAATGCCCACTCAGTTCTCTTAAGTCTCATGTTCCTGTTCCCTCTCCAGGACCAGATGCTTGGGCTCAATATGTCTCTTTGAACCAATACAAGATAAACAGCAGCTGCCCAATTCACAAGCAGAGCATAAAATGTACTAGGACTTTGGACCCCTTTACCAAATCATACTTGTAGAGTGGGTCTTGACATTAGATTTGTGTGTTTGGCGATCTTGCTATTAGAATTAAGGATTTTCCCTAAAGTGGAAGTCAGTGGTAGCAAATGATGATCTGGGCAGGATGCACATTTTTATTAAGTTAACTCATTCTTGGAGTACAGATCTGACCAAAGCGTAATTTCAATAGAGAGGCCAGTTGTTGGGTTTGTACTCCCAAGGGTATAGTAGAGTTGGATGATTTAATTTCAAGGAGTTGTGTGTCCAACCAAAGAAAGAAAATGTAGGAAAGGTTAGCTACCATTGTCAAGTATAGTTCCTCTGGATTAATGCCGCTCATTCAAGAATAAGAAAGTATGCTAGACTTATTGTATTATGCTAGACTTATTGACCCCAACCAAGAATTCAGCAGGGCATTATGGTGACAGATTTTTTCCTTCTTTAAATAGGACTACCTTCTCACTCAGTTTCTCTATTTCTTTCATTGTTTCTTGAATTTAATTTACCTCACATAGCCTCAGATTTCCTAGTCCAGTAGCACAAGCTGAAGAAATGTCACAAATAATGGGATTTACAAGGGACATCTTTCTAACCCTGCCCCCTCCCCTCATCTTGCTGAGGCTGTTGAGAGGCAGGAAACAACATGGGTTGTTACATTCAACATCATTATGAAAAAAATGTAATATAATAGTCCTTTATTTATTCATTCATTTACATGCTATGTTAGTATAATATGAGATAATATTTTCAGGGGTGGCCATAAATTTCAGCAACTAGAGAGGGGATACTATCATACCTAAGATCAGCCAAGAATGGCTTTCTTCAAGTACCATCAATGTGCCAAATTCATTTGGCCAAAATACACAGGAAGCTGTTCTTGGGAGTCACTCAGCTCTGGAACTCCCTTCCCCTCGAGGTGTCCCAGAGCCCAAGCCTGGACATTTTCCTGATGTGTAAGACCTTTCTACTCTAGCAGGCATTGAACAAACAAGGCTAAGCTGGGATGTTGTTAGGGAGTTGTGGAGGAGATTGCATTTGATTTTATTTTATTAGTTTAATTGCTTTTATATGTAAGCTTGCTCTCTTGTTTTATCAGTTATTTTGTTCTTGTGCTGTTTTACTTACTTGAGCCTTTTGTGAAAAGGGGGCATATAAAAATAATCATCAATACACTAGCTGCTGCTCGAGATGGGTCCGAATCCATCCTGCAAAGCTCCTCGCAGTCTGAATCTAGCCTGTGAGAAGCCCCACAGTCCAGATCTGTGGACTTTGAAATCCCTGCCCTATTTTATTTATTTATTTATGAATTTACTTATGCATATTAAGGTCTAATCCTTTTCTTGAATTGCATTTTTCTTTGGTCTCAATGACATCTTGAGGCAATAAGTTCAAAAACTGAATTCTTTTCCTTAAATAGTTTCCTCCTATTATTTTTAAATTCACTGCTATTGAAGTTCAGGGAATGTACCGTACGTACTCCTGCATTTTGAGAGGATAAAATAATTTTTTTCTTAAAGGAGGTACTCAATCATTCTGTAATTTCTGAGTTTCCCTCATCAAATTAGTTGTGAAATAATTATTTAGTTTTGGCTTACATTTTTTGATTTCAAGGCAAACAGTTGGAGTAAAAGAAACCTTTCTCTCCTGGTACTATTCACATTTTCCTTTGCAAGTAGCTGTATGTGTATATACATAAATAAATCTGTGGTCCACATCACTGCAGATATCCATGCCTGGAGATTATGGCTTGGAGAGCACAAATATTTTTGCCTCTGTGAATTTATTAAAAAGTTGTATATAATGAAACCAAACTTCTGCATTTTTTGATGTTGGAATTTTAGCCCCAATCTTCTCCACATTGGTCAGGTAACCTAATCACAACCATCACATACTTTGCTAGCATTCTCAGCAGGAAAGTCAGGAATTTATTTAGCACGGAGACTAACCTTTCACCCCTTGAGATGGCCTCTTCAGGACACCATGGAGGCACATAAGCAGATTACTGTGAAAAACCTTACAATGCCAGCTGCCTGTTCAACTGGTTTCATCATTACTACATTTTGATGATTATGATAGTGATATAGCTCTGTGTACAAATGAAATATTTACTTATTGTAATGCTGTTTTTGTTTTTGCATTAGCTTTTTTAATTTCCCCTAACCAACATTTTCCATTGCATTCTTACATTGAGTTCATACTAATATGATGTGAACGTGACTAATGAAGAGCAGCATCCTAATGGTGTTTTAAGCAATAACAGCCAATGGATAGAGTATTTCCTAGCAGTTAATGACCATCTGGAGGAGGTCTTTAACTCATCTGCTCATTAAGTGCCAGGAAGTGGCTGATTTGGAGGTTGTTTTTGCTATTATAAGCCACCCAAATTTCTTTTCTTTCCCCTCTTAACCCACCAAGTCTTCTGCATTGAAAATCTTAAGTGTTGTTTCTGATGTATTTTTTTTTTCTTTTCTGTGTAATTTATGATGTGTTAATGTAGTTAGAGTTTTCAAGGTGCTTTACAGACTCATGAAACGGCCTCTGCCTGGGAGATGGGAGAGTTTAACATTTGAGGCCTCAATCTTGCATTTGGATCCAGGTAGATAGACCTTTGCATCCATATGAAATCTCCTTGAAATGAAGCACATTCCACCATGAGTGTAAAAATCTGATCAGGGAAAATGATGATTGTGATAAAATATGGTATAAAAGCTTGAATGAGGATGGCTTAGTGACGGGTATACTTATCCTCTTGATGTCTTTCCCTATATCTTTTTATATATATTTCCTTAAATATATATATAAAAATATATATTTTAGTGTAGTATTTCTAAAATCAGTTTTGGTTTTTATATTAGTGAATGGTTTAAGGAACAAGGTTCCTTCAAGTGCTTCTATAAACCTCTCCTTTGTCATGATACCCATGAAAAATTTGACAATGGTTTCACTGCTGGCACATAGAGACAACAACCTGCCATGCCTTACAATTTCTCATTGTTTTCTTATGCTGTCCAATTTGTATTCATATGTTGTCCCTTTTGTTTATACTTGGACTATCTTTGTTCTCTGTTTGCACAACAGTTGGCATGAATGGAAAGCCCAAAAGCTATCATAATACAAGCAATAATTAATAAGAAGAAGAACAAACAAGCATGGAATTAGAAGGACATGGCAAAAGATCCTAGAATCACAGAGAAATAGGCCTCGTAAGGACCTCAGGAAGTCATATAATCTAACCCCCTGTTCAAGGCAGAAACATCCCTGTCTAAACCATTCCAACCAAGGGTTGGTCTAATCTGAAATAACTATCTGTAAGAGAAAAGAGCAGATAGGAACAGTAATTCTTCCTTTCCCTGAGGTCTCAAGATGGGGTGTTTCATACCTCAGTTACAAATTGTGATCTGGTCAGGAAATGAATCACAAGTAGAAATGCACAGTCATGAATTAAAAGAATGTGTCCTCTGAAATACATTAAATCAAAATGTCTTTTAAAATAGTACTGTAAAATACTTATGGAAACATTTGAAGCCACATGTTGAAAGAATTTATGATTGCTTTGTTATGCAAACCCCACCTCACTTCATCTTGTCTTTCTTTTTATTTATTTCTTGGTTGAATGTGGCAATAAAGTGCAACCATTAAAAGGTTCAGTAAATCAGCTCTGAAATGTAGATGGAGAAGTTAGGGTGGACTTAGATATTTTTGTCTGTCATAGCGTTAGGTGCTATAGTGTTTTCTTATTGGTGCAGCCATGATTTCATTAGTCTGCGAAGCCCACATGTGGCAATGATTTCTCCCTGTAATTTAAAACAGATTTACAAATAAAACCCAAGGAAGGAAGGAAAGAATGTTAGGAGTGATAAAATTAAAGACTTGTGATTGAGAAGTCTTTGAAGGGCATGCAATCCTGGGTTTCAAAAAGAAAATGTATAAGTGTAGATTAGTTACAATATTTTCCCTTTAATGTAAGGAATATGAAAAAACTGCATTTGGGTGGAATGGTCAACTGCTTTCTGAGGGCCAGTTCATTGAACTACTTGAACTACTTGTTCAGGCCTCAGCTGGGGAGATACCCACTGAAATTAGTAGCATTTTTCTGTGCAAAATAAGGAGAAAATGAAAAAGAACTTCAGGATTTAATTTTACTGTAATATATCTGGCACTTAGGAAAAGATGTAAATATTTATATGGATTTGGTAGCACCATGCAGTTAAAAGTCCTTCATAGACCATTTTTCAGGATATGCAAATCTTAAATCCAGATAATTCCCTCGAGAACATGAAAGGGGAAGTGTCACCTCTGTGGCAATATTTCATCTGGATGTCTGACTCCAGACTCCTGACGCAAGTTTTCTCTCCCAGCTCAGCCAAGGCATATGCTCAAGCAGAGGGCAGAGAAAGTGCTTCAGAGACATCCTCGAGGCCAACTTAAAAAAATGCAGCATTGATGTCAGCTCGTGAGAGACTATCACCCAGGACCACCCGAAACAGAGGAAGAATCTGCTGCAAGGATCTCAGTACTCTGAAACCTCACAACAACAACAGGAGATGGAAAAATGGAATGGCAGAAACACCGTGTTGCAGACCAAATCAAGAATCCAGTGCTACCTACTCCACATGGAAACATATGTCCAAGCTGCAGTAGACTCTACTGCAGTAGAGTCTGCAGTAGAGTCTGCAGTAGAGTTTGCTCTACTCTACTCTACTGCTCTGCAGTAGACTCTACTGCAATAGAGAGGACAGAAATGGCTTCACTGTTTTCATCTTCTCTCATCATTCCTCAGGGTAACCAGCAGTAAATTGGTTGATTCTGAGACTGAATTAGCTGTTTGTCTGGAGCCTTTCCTTCCACTTTGTGGAACCTTCTTTTAGAGGAGTTTCCCTAGAGAGATGGAGGCAGGGGAAGCCCTGTCAGCATGGTGCCACCAGAGATGGACTTCAGCAGGAGGATGTGGCAAAAGATCCTAGAATCAGAAGGATCCTAAATCCTTCCTAAATCCTTCAAAAGATCCTAGAATCCTTCAGCAGGACATGGCAAAAATCCTAGAATCACAGAAAAGTAGGTCTGGTAAGGACCTCAGGAAGTCATCTAAACCAACCCCCTGTTCAAGGCAGGAACATCCCTGTCTCAACCATTCCAACCAAGGGTTTGTTTAATCTGGAATAACTATCTGTAGGAGAAAAGAGCAGATAGGAACACTAATTCGTCCCTCCCCTGAGGTCTCAAGATAGATTTAGGCCTTAAGGAGAGTTTACACTGCCTCTGGATTTCACCAGGCAGTTGCAGCTAAACCTAGGAATGGATGCAATGTGGCTTTCACAGAGCCATGCTGGAGGCCAGTCAATAAATATACCCAGAACAGAAAGCTTACTGGTGTGTACCCAGTGTCCTCCAAACCGCTACATTGTATCTGTTTCCATTTTTAGCCAGCACAGAGCAAACACAGCATGCTTCACTACAGGTCTCTCTAGTACAATCTAGAAGTAGTGCTGATACATCCTAGTCCCTTTTCTGATGTACATCTTAGATAAGGAAACTCACTCTGGTTTGAAAGGCAAGCAACAATTTGCTTGGAAACACAGAAAAGCAACTTAATAGTGCTAATTATTGTTGTGCCTTTTTCATTAGAGCTCAAGGAAGCAAACTTGCTCATTGCCATGGCCTTTTTTGTGCTCTAAATTTGGAAGCATCTTTTAAAAAGTTTACAATTTTACAGTTCATTCATTCATATATAAAACCAAGCCCTCTGGGAGATTAACAATAAGACTTAACCTGCAACAATGCAAACGGTTTAATTCAGCATTGTGTGCGTGTGAATTAAATGACATCCATAAGCATGCAAGTTCTGCTTTGGAGAAAACAGATAAGGCTATACTGTTCCCATGTTTGTCACAAATCTCAGAATGCTGAGTGATTATTTGCCATGAAAAGGGAAGTCTCTGTGAAAACTGTGACATTCATAACTTCCTGCCAGGCAGGCTTTTCCAACAGTTCTTAAATTTTTCCTTGGTGCTGACTGATTCTGGTATTTCTTTCTGGGTTCAATGTATTTATTTACAGCTGCCATCATCTTCACTATGCTTTGGGTA
Organism: Alligator mississippiensis; assembly: GCF_030867095.1. Classification (NCBI taxonomy): domain Eukaryota; kingdom Metazoa; phylum Chordata; order Crocodylia; family Alligatoridae; genus Alligator; species Alligator mississippiensis. The sequence goes on from NC_081824.1 coordinate 322,863,811, forward strand.
GGACTGTCCAGTGGGTACAGTCCTTTAAACTGGCGATGGGCCATACAGGGAACCTGAAATCAGTGCTCCTAGCCTAAAGGCATGGATAAGATTGTTTTAGGGGGATTCCAGCAATCCCCCTAAAACCCCCTTAAAAGAAGAGATAGAGGAGACAGTAATGAGATCTCTTGGCCTCAGTTTCAGAGCCCTAGAGCTAGGCGCATTCTGCCCATGAACAAGGATGAAGCTGTTCAGCACTTGCTAGTGGAGTATACTACTTGAATTAGGTTTAGGCAACTGGGTTCACAAACCCTGTGATTTAGGATTAATTAAATGAAGAGCAAATGCTGAATGCAAATATGCTCCATGTTCCAACTGCACAATACAAAAACTCCTTTCACTTGGAAACTCAAAAGACAGTCAAATGGTCATGGAAATGTGACCTGTTGTTTGTGTTCCCTATATAATTAAAATGTGGGCATTTATCTATATATACAATGATACAGTGATGCCTTTGACCAAATATTCTTTATTTTCTATATGGTGATGTTATTTCATTTGGCAATGGAACAGTTAATCATATTTAGGGACCTACCTAAATTGTGATGAGACAGTGGGTTTTTCATGGTCTGCTCTCAGCATGCTGAACTCATTTTGCAGGCATTTCATAGCAGCTTCACCCTTCGGTGTTGATTGGGGGAGAGGCCGGGGGGGGCGGGGAAGGGGAAGGGAGGAGAGGAGGGAGGGCATGGCTGCCATCTTGACTGCTGGCTGCCCTTTGTGATACCCCACCCCTCAGCACTGATTGGTGGAGAGGCCCTAGTGGGGAGAGAAGGGGGCAGCCACCGTCTTGTCTGCTGCCCTTCATACTATCCTGCCAGCTGGTGCCTCCCCCCTCCCAGCAGTGAGGACCACTGGCTCCCACTAGGCATCCAGCATCTTATTTTTATTGGGTTTTTTGTTGATTTTTGTGGATGTCATGAACAATCCTGGATTTCACGATTTCTGTAAAATTTGCAAAACCATGAATTAAGTAGGCCCCTAATTATGACTATTGAAATATATTCTAGTGAGTCTGTCTAAACTGTGTTTCAGATACATTTTCAGATTCCTGCAAATACATCAGTAATCCCACTGACTTCAAAATTAAGCATAAGCATGAGTGTTTGCAGAATTGTGGACTTCATTTTGAAACATTTGTGGGATTTGAATAGAAAATAACATATTATCCTAATCAAAACTGCTACTTGATATATAGTTCTGTGGAAATAGATTAGAGAACTAATACAATATTACATTTGGAAAATATATACTATGTAATAATCAGTTGCCATCCAGTAACCCAGGGATTGGCTGCTGCTTGCAATCCAGTCTGCACCATGGGCCAGAGCCCTGCACCCCATGCTAATCAGCAGATGCTGATAGGGGAATAGATAGAAAAAGGCAGGTGCTAGGGCCCTGGGGGTTCTTCTGCTGTTGTGGTTGCAGCATGCTGCTGATTCCCTGAGCCGCCACAGACCTGATTCAGACTTTTCGTGGGCTGGATCTAGCCTGTGGACTGTAGATCGCTGATCTCTGCAGAAATCTGCTCTGTTCTGATCAAATGACATATGCATAATCATTTCTGTGCTATAAACCTACTGTTCAGTTTGGCTCCTGTCAACTTTTTCCTGACATCCACTTTTGTACTCTCTTTTTTAAAACTTCAAAAGTGTGGCATATATGTATGTATGTGTGAAATATACACAGATTTATTTCTTAATCTTCCAATAAAATGCAAATTATTGGTGGGTTTCTTTCCCCATTCCTATTCATTTCACAATGTCCTTCTCCAAAACTCCATGCCTACAGCAAATACTAGTTTTGACTTTAAAAGTATGAAGATAACATTAAATTATTTTTGTACTAAATTTTTCATGGATTTAACAAAGCACTTACGTATTATTTTATGTCTTGTTGGATCAAAGCCTTGTTAATGTCTAATTTAAGGCTTAAGAGGTCTATTTTTTTTAAATATAAAAATTAAGGCAGGACTGTGAATTTGTTTCAAACAATGAGCCATATAATAAAATTTACCCAACAACAGTGGAATACTTTGGATCTGTTTGTTGCATGCTTGTGGAATTAAATCTGCTACCAATAACTTTAGAGGACATTGTTCCTGTTAATTATAAACTCAGTTTATTTTGTCCTAATATGAACAGTGTGTAAATATTATTCATGTAAACAAATGGTCTGTTATGTCTGACTGTAATAGGCAATCTGTACAAAAATGAAGTGCATGGTTTTGTATTGTGTTCTGAGTGCAAAGGTCATTGCAGTAGCTATAAAGAATATTTTATAAAAATCACAATGTTGTTGTCATGCAGAGCGACCTAGATGATCCATAGCAGAACAGTTTTAAAACAAAATACTGCACCCTGTCTTTGAATTTTATTATCATTGTTTATTCATAGATTCCTCATAGTGTACCCTGTCTTGGCCAAATAGCATAAAACCCAGTCCTTGTCCCAAGAATAAAAGCTTGTAAACATCTACTAACAACTGTAGCTGTCATTGCCAAGATGGTCACTTTGGGCATGTCTATATTTCAAAACTTGATTTATGGACAGATATGAATGTGAAACATTAAATTGTGTTGCAATGCAGTGCATACCACAGAAAGTCACATTCAGTATTGATCATGATTTGTTTACACAACGTATCCATAACAGCTACCTGCAGATGTTAAAAAACCCCCACAAGGCAAAACAGTGTTTTATTTTAAACTCAGCACATTCCCACGCTGAGCCCTGTGCGTGCCCAGAAGAGGCAGCACCTTACTTGGACCTGGCTCACCCAAGTCTGTAAAGATCAGGTGCTTTAGTGGGGGTTTTTGATGCTTTTATCTAATAACTGATGAATCGGCTTTATCTAAAGCACCAAAAAGCCTGATCTATACAGATGCTGCAGAGCTAGGTTGAATTAATGCACTGCTCCTTCTGGTAAAACACATTTTTTTTGCTTGTTTGTTTTAACATCTTCAAGGAGTCTGTGATGCTGAACACCACAATTTACCCTCGTCTACATTGGCCAGGTGATTAGAATCAGCTCTAACCATCTAACACAGCTCTTCATGTTTATGTTTGAACACAATAACTTTTTGTAATACCCATTAAGGTCTGTAGGGCTACTAATGACAGAACCCTTATGAAAATGTCATATAGAATTTAATGTACAAGGAACTAGTAGAGTTATATAGAATTTTCCTGGAGACCTTTAGAACAACTCACATTACAATGTCATTCCCTAAATATTTCAGAGTGATGTAGCCATGATAATCCTGAAATTATGTGAGAGGCAAGGATTTTTTAGGGTGATATCTTTTATTGTAATGAAGCGAGGTCAGAGGGGGAGTGGATGTTCTTTGAGAAATGTGCTCCTGATGTTTGTGCTCGTAATGCTCCCAATGTATGTTGTTTCTGTCCTTTATGTTGTTTTCTGTGAGAATTCATTCTGGTCAGATGTCAATAAAAGATATCACCCTAAAAAATCCTTGCCTAGGGAATGATCATGTTTATAGCTTTTAAACTCTTTTGTAAAGTTCTGAAGCAGAGGTATCATTTTTATTAAATTCTATAGGATGCTTCAAAAACCCTATCATGGTGCGTTCTGTTGTGTTTAGATTTGTTCTTGTCTATTAAATCCAATAGGACTTTTGCAAAAGGCCATTAACTGAGAAGTAAGTGGATCTGGAAATAAGCCCTAAATTGTTAAATGTGATGGGAAAAAAATTGCTAGACTTCAAGGAGATTAAATCCAGCAGTGCTCCTTAGAGGTGACAGAAAAGTTGAAAGAAAAGGGTTGTCAGCATCTCGGCATAGACAACATCTTTCTTGATACATACAGACATTTTTAACCACAATTATTCCAAATGAATGACTTTATAATGCTATGATCCTTTATTGTGGCTAATATGTGGCTAGTATATAACTGTGTGTATTTGCCCAATTATTTTGATACATTTAGGAGATACTGGTGAAGTGATGTAAGACTATTACAAGTTCCAAAATAACGTATTTACTTTCCTCCTTTGAAGAAGTGCTGTGCATTTTAAAGGACTTAATGGTTTGGCATGTAAACTGTTGAGAGTGATGGGGGGGTGGAGGGGGGGAGGGGAGGGGAGGGGCTTTTCTCATGAAAGTTAGGACGTGCCTTTTAACTAGAAAGATTTCCAAAAAAGGCCAAATAAACACCCATTAGAGAGAAAAAAGATTTTATTATTGTGCTATTTCTAGTATTACTTCTGCTCTAGTAACATCTATTACATGGGTGAAATTTCATCATTTTTACTGATTTTCACAAGGAATGTTTTTCTACAAAGCAATAGGATGTAACCTTTACAACACTGGCAAGACTGCCAGATAATTGGAGGCTAAGAAGGGGGTTTACTTCTGTGATCCTGAAGTTTCTAGTGGGCAAATGTAGTATTTTGTGGGAAATGTAGAGGGTTTAAAACACTGAGTTCTTTTAATATTGTTTTGATTTTCTTCAGAATAATGTAATTGGTAACTGCATTTATCCAGCTTACCTGATTATCTGAAAACCCAAGTCAACTGAAAGTTAGTCATGTCTTGCCCAGCAACACACGCTCAGAATTTCTGTTCTGCCTAGTAGGGATGTGCGAGGCTTTGAACCGCGCTTCGGAACCGGAAAAGATTCAGACACTTCAGACACTGAAGCAGCATGTTCAGATCGAAGTCCTGGCTTCTTTAGGCTTTCTGCTAATTTTCAAGAATTTGGGGTGCAGTTCCCCCCAAATCCCTGTACCTGTCTTCTTGAAACTTGGCAGGCTTCATGCTATTAGCAGAGGCTACCACCCCTGCAAGTTTTATCCAAATCAGACAAAAAAACCAGCGAAGATATAGATATTTCATTGATTCCCCATTATACCCTATGGCCAGATCTCTGAAGAGGCTCTGAAGCTTCAGAGCCACTTCAGCCAAATCAAGATGGGAAACCAATCCAGAGCTCCAGATAGGATCTCTGGCATCCGAAGCGGCTGGATTCGAAGCCAAATCGAATAGCTGACTATTCACACAGGCCTACTGCTTAGCCAACCTCTTGGTTATCCTGGAGAATATGAACATGCAAATGCCTTAAAAAATATGCTGCAATTATCATGCAGGAGGAGGAGAAGTTACTCTTCACAAATTGTCTCATCTGATGGGCTGGATGCTTTCCACAAACATAGACTAGCTGTGTTTGAAGGAAGAACCATTTTGATGAAACATGCAAGTGTAGGGAATGTTTTAAATGATAATGAAGAAACTGTTCCTCCTCCTCAGATTTTCCACTTAGTTTTTCTCTTTGCAACCTTGATATCATCTTTTGCTCTGAACTTTTCATCATCTCCTTCTCCATCTTACATGTTTGTACTGCTGCCACTATGCTTTCACATAACACTGTCAGGACTCATTCTCTACAGACATCTTCACCAACTGCTTAATCTTGAGTAGGTACTCAGTTCATTAAAATGGGGTAAGGAGCAGAATTTATATCTTTATATATTTAATTTATGCTGCTATTACCATACAAAGAAAATCTTGCATCATCACATACCGTTACTGCTATGCAACTGGATCCAGTTCCAAAATTTGAAAAAAACTTTTTCAAGCCTTTCCCAAGATTTTAACTTCTCTGAACCATTACTTTTTCCTGGTATACCGCTAACACCCAATCTCTGTCTCTCTGCACAGTCTGATCCCTTCTGGAGTCAGCACCATCTCCTGTGCCAATCTAATTATGTGGAGCAGCCTGCCTGTGTCTCATTACTTCATTGAGTCCTTCAAGCATTTTGGATCTCAGCAGAATTTGTAGTTCTGGCTATACTTTTTTATCTCTATATTTATCTGTGATGTATTTATTATCTAAGGCCTCACAAGGCATTCAGTTTCACCTGGGAGAGTCGCATTTCTCCCCAGAAAAACCACAAGTACACAGATGTTCAGGCTTTTTCTCCTGAGGTAAAAATGGCCACTCCAGGAGAAAAATAACCTGGGAACATCCAGGATTAAATCACTCCTTGGAGAATTTCTCCTGAGGGAGCGACCTATGCATACCATGGCTTTTCTCAAAAGAAAAGATATTTCTTCAGCATCTTGCTCTCTTCACAGGGAGGCAGTGTCACTCACTGGACTTTGCTGCTCAAGCAAGAAGCAAAATATACCCCCTTCACAATGCCCACATTGTGCTGTAGGGAAATACAGGCTGCTCATGGGCCAGTCAAAGCTGCCCTATGCATTGCTGCCCTCTGTCTCCAGGCAGACTAAGGAAGCCTGTAAAGCACACTAAGATGTACGCACAGCCACCTCCCCATAATCATAGTGTTAGCACTGCAAACTGTCCACTCTTCAGGGCCTTAGCATTTGAATCTGTATGCATATGGTTCTGGGTAAGTTTCTCTATCAGGAGAACAAACCTGGGAGAATTTTCCCAGATGATTACAATGTGTGTACACATCCATATTAAGCCTGTAATGGAACTGTGTATCTCTGGGGTGTGGTTACTATAAACAATGCTATAAAACTCAATTCTATTAAAAACCTGTGTGGTGATGAACTAATCCTCAAATAATATGCATTTTATACAACTTAATGTTTTTCCTGTCTCATAAAAATGATAATTGAGTAGCTTGGTTAGTGATGTTTTGTCTTAGTTGAAAATCACTGTACAACATAAAGGTACATTCTGTGTTGTAGAAATGACGTTTTTCTCCCTACTTCTTTCCTAGTCTAAGGTATATACTCGTACACCAACCCTGTATCTGGACTTAAAGTTGGACAAGGGAGCCAAGCATACACAGCCAGTTCCCAAAGGTAGGAATGCTTTCCCTTTCCAGGAAAGAAAGGAAATTTCCTTCAGTTGCTTTTCTTCTAATGGGTTGAATATGAGTCTCCCCACTAGTGTACTATTGTGGAACAAAAAGTTCATCTTTCAGGAAAGTTCTGTATAACAAGAAATCTATAACTCAACTTACCTCAACAAGTCAGTTGCTCTTGAACAAATCCTGCCCCCAAATAGAGGGGCAGAGCACTGATCAATGGGAGTTGCTTCTATAGGTACAAGGGAAGAACATCTCATCTTGTGTCTAAATTATTATTCTATGTCACCAGGCCAAATTCTCAGCCTTGAAAAACATTAATAATTAAGAACTGTAAAATTCGTTTGGTTGCTGTGATTCTGTGAGATTGGGTAGAAGAAAGGTTAGAGACTGGTTTAGCAAACTAGAAATGATTACCATGCACAGCTGACACATGGTTTGTAGGAAAAGATTTGATGCTCTCATAATAGGATTAACAACATCATTGTCAGTACATTATTCTCTTTGCAGCTGTCAGTATGGACTTTTAGAAGTGTATTAGTAAGTGGGCAGTGGAGGACTGCCACCCTTGACAATGGTCTTTACCAGGTCAAAGTTGAGAGAAGCTGGTGAGAGAATTGCCAGAGGATTTGCCTGTAATTTGTCTTCTCTTAAGATAAATAGGCCTTCAGTCTTCAGGAATGTCAGTGCCAGTTGATATCTGGTTCTGCAACCTGTCCTTTACCTCAGAGAATGGACCACTTTTTCCTTCAGTGGCCTTTAGCCAGCCATCGAACAGGTCCAGCACTAAATTCATTTTAGATGGCAAAAAGCAAAGAAAATTAATGAAACAACAAAAAAAATCTAAAGTAAATGTGTTGTGTGTAGTTTTGGATGATAGAATTTTGCAGAATCCTTTACAAATCAAATATTTCACTAATTTGATGGTGGAGGACTGTTTAGATAAATGGTGGAATACAGTTAGGGCCAGACAACTTGCTCTATATAGGGTGGGACGAGGAGGGAGGGGTTCTGTGTTGGCAGGGAGAATTTAAACTTTTTCTTTCATTGTTCCCTTTGGGCACGTCTACATGAGACACTAAGTTGCTGTAGCAAGGAGGTACGGTGATATAGCTCATCACTGTGGCAACGTTGCGTTGGTGACGCCACTTCTACTGCACAGTAGTTTGTTTTTGCTGCACAGTAGGGTCAAAAATGACCCATGCATCACCAGGACTGCACAGTGCCTAGAGGTATTGTTCAGTCATTTAGTACTTGCTAATGTACTAAATGACTGCACAGTACCAACTGCACAGTCAAGGCCTGTGTAGATGTGCCCTTTCAGGCATATTTAATCTAGACTTTGCAGATGTGTTAATGACTAAACCAGTGGTTCCTAAACTGTGGGTCACAATCCCAAATGGGGTTGCACATCAGTGGATATGGTCACGTGGGTGGGAGGCTGTGGGTTGGGTGTGAGGGGCCTTGCTGAGGAAATGGGTCATGATGAGGAAATGGGGCCATAAATAGGGTCATGCTGAAGAAAAGTTTGGGAAGCACTGGACTAGACTATCTGTATTTAACATTCTGTATTTGAATGGCAAATGCAATACTACTCTGAGGGTTTCTCCCACAAATGTACTGTAAACAAGCATGAAGACTGTGTAACATTATCAGATTTTCATGTATGTTTATCACGCCCTACAGTAGCTAGTAAGATATTTACATCTTGTTACAATATTTTTATAGTTTGGGAGATTCCTTCAAACTAGATGCCTCTAAGAGTTAAGCAGCTGATCACTTCATTCTTACAGAAAACAGATGTTTTTGTCCAGTACTTTCACAAGAGCAGCTGAAACAAGTCAGTAATATTTCAAGCATTACACTACTACCTCACTTGTAAAGAATCTAGGCCCTGATTCTCTAGCCTTCACTTATTTGGTAACCGATTCTCAAGCATAATTCCGCTGCCTTTTTACATGAGTAAACATCGGCAGGATTGGGCTCAGACTTAGTAAAATTTCCAGCCTTACGACATTGCTTCACATTTGCAACACATTTTATTGCCTATTAACTTGATAAAGAAGAATTCAGTGTTGCTCATTGCTAGTACTGTTTTCAACCCTTTGCATAACAAACTGATTTTCCTTTCAGGAAAGCAATACAGTATAGCCATCAGCTGTCTCCACATTAGAGGGCAGGAAAAAGGAGATAATCTTTGGATTTAGGAGAATTCAGCACATGCAGGAGGACGACCTGCCTTCTCATGCATTTGTCACAGATATACTTGCTCACTATAAGAATAATAAATGTGACAAGTGTGGCCTAATGTGTCATCTCAAAATATATCTGGCATGAAGAAGACATGCATGTGCATTTATGTAAACATGTTAAACATTAAGGGCTATATTCACTCAGCTGCAGTCAATGGGCCAGACATTGGCCTCTGGGAAGATGTTTTGTACTACTAGAAAGACAGCTGTGGGTAACCTCAGTATGGGGGGATGCTTGGAGCGGTATGGTTAGGGCGGGCCAGGTATGGGAGGAGGACGGGCTCCCCTGACTACACAGTGATCTCTATAGGTAGGGCATCTGGACTCTGATTTAGCAAATCAGTTAAGGACCTGCTAATACCACGTTCCCACTCAAGTACATGGTTAAGTACATAACTGAACTAGAGCTGCTAACATGTCCAATAAGTGAACATAATAAAGCCATATTCAACCAGCTATAAAGCAAGTTTCTTCAACTATTTTATAAATGGAGTTACATGTCACAACAACATGGCTATTTCACAGTGAACACATCTGTACATATATGCCTTACTAAACTGAAAACCACCACCTTGTCCTGCTTGTTTCTCTGCATGTTACCATACTGACGATATTAAATAAAATATTGTGAATGGAAGGGCAGGGGGAATCAGTTGTGCCTTAGTACCATGTCTCATCCCAAGAAAGACAACCTGAAAATGTAGCAGCTTACAGGTTTTGGCTGCTGCATTCATTTTCTTTTATATTTCTTTGCCTATTCGAGATGATACTATTATTCTTTTATTGGGAAGTTTTGATACTGCCCTAAAAAAAAGTCTTGTGTTAACCTTTTAATATATTGTAACTTAACAGAAACCTTTTTTGTTTTTTATCTGAGCCTTTGGTCTTGTTGCCTTATAGTTTTTGTAACATAGCTTGCATGCTTGATGCTTTTATAGCTATGGGAATGAACAAAAACAAACTTGGAGCAGCTTCAGAAGAGGAGGGGGAGATGTTGCTATGGATCAATGAGAAGTATTATAAGATATAATATTTTTGCTGTCTGTTTGAGCACAAATCCAACTCCACCCTTAGACACATAAATTGATGTATGGGTGCATAATTGGTATTTTGGGCCACGTGCCAGGGGTGGCAATTTTTTTCAAGCCACAGGCTGAAACAATCCAGCAGGGTATCAGAAATTTGGGGCTTTCCCTGCACCCATGCTGGAGACAGGTAGCACTGCTGCTACTTCTCCTAGCCCCTTAGTCCCCAGATGCAGCATGGATTGGGCACAACCTTCAGCTGGTGGGAAGCTGTGCTAGGACAGGGTATCTGTAAACTGTGTTAGCACTACCGCCGCTTCTCCTTGCTCCCCCACACCTACCTCACCACAGCTGGGCAGAATTGGAAGCTACCTGGGCCCAGTCCACTGTCTGGAAGTTGTACCCACACTGCAGCTTGGGAAGGGGAGGAGGGAAGCAGCTGCAGCGCAGATAGAGTTTGCAGATGCCAAGCCCCAGCATAACTGCCCACAGGTTGGATGCTGCTCCTGTACCACAACCAGGGAGCAGGGGGCTGGGAGAAGTGGCAGCGTTGCAAGTGCAGCTCCCAGTTGCCTGGTTCCGGAGCAGGCACAGGCAAAGCCCCCCACTGCTGATTTATTGCTGAAACCACCCAGCACATGTTACACCGGTGCTGGGAGGGTGGGGAGATGAAGAAGTGGTGCCAGCACAGCTGGAAGCCATTTGCCTTCAACATAGTTCCTTGCTGGTGCAAACACAGGAAAAGCCCTCGTACTCTGTGGGCCATGTCCACTAGTTCCATGGGCTGGATCAAGCCTGTGAGACATATGTTGCCAACTTATCGCTCATGCAGATTTTAGATCTTGGGAAGGTGTATTAACTACATGAAAACTGCAAGAAAAGGAGAAGGTGGAGGGCCCTTATAGTTTTGCACTAGTAGCTTAATGTCCAGGACATTTGCCCAGAAAGTAGAAGACCTAGGTTTTAGGTCCCTCTTTGCCCAGTGGACATGTGACCCCCTGAACATGGTACAAGCCTTAATGCTTGACATGGTTATCTAAACACACATGCATACACACTTCATACATATTTTGAGATGATTTATTAGCCCAAATTCCCAGCAAAGTATCTTAACTACCAGGCTATAGGTTAGGCATTGTCAAGTATACCCTACACCCAGTCTGTTAAAGGTTGCACACTGAACAGCCAAGAGTGGAAGGTATGTGGAACCAGAAGGAAAGGATTCAGAGGGAGTGTGACTCAATAAGATAGTTGCCTCCTGGGAAGGCAGGGACCATGACTTCTGTTCTATACTCCTACCGATAGGAGTTGGGTTAGTGGGCCTGATCTGTTACCTGTTGAAGTCAGTGAAACACTTCCATTGGATCAAATCTCAATCTGTTACATGCTTCACAAGGCTGTTGTGAATAACAGGGTTTACACTATGATTTGAAAACAGGAGATGTAATTACTAATTATTAAATGAATACTAACAGGACAAAGTAGGTCCAAAATAGGAGGTTTTGTAAAAATCAGTATTGTAAAAATGTAAAACCAGAGTATTTACAAAATTTAAATATCATCATGACATTTTTTTTTAAATTCTGGGGGATACCATTTTCTTATGCAAATATATTTTGTCATGGTTTGCAACTGAAATGTGATGGCATTAAGTTAATTTGTGGAAATCTGAAATTGTAAATGACAAAAATAAGTACAAGCAAACATGAAAGGGACTAATCTACATTCATTTCCCAACATAAGATAAAATGCAAATTAAGTAGTACCAATTAAATGATCTTCATTGAGGTCTTTCACTTTCTATATTTTAAGGTGATGTATATGATGTAGGTAAGGAAATTGGAAAATTATGTTTTAACTTGAAATGTCTCTCTAAGAATAAAGCTTGAGAGAGAGTGGTGCTGTTTAATAATGCAGTACCATCTGCAGAGTAAAAACTGAATGAATGTTGTTCGTACATTCTGCAGAAACTTAGCCAGAAATGCTGTGCCAACATCAATAGTGCCTGAAGACATTTGCTTGGGGAAGGAGTGTAGCATATAAAACTGATTAGCAGAGTAAGCAGAAAGGAAGTGGATTTAGACCTGGGGCAAATATATTATGGAGAAGAGAATGGGTAGATGGATGTATTCAGTGGTTGAGAGCCATGCTTTTTGGCAGTGCTAGTTAGGAGTCAGATCACAACGTGGGAGTTAGCTTGGGCTGTTACTCTGAGAGGGTCATAAGGGTTTTCCAAAGCATGCATTTTCTATCATTGAAAAATGTGGGACTTGAAGAAGGAGATAGAAGTTTGGCTGGTGATAATGAAGAATCAGAAGAGGATTCATGAAGGAAAGAACTAGGGATTTGGAAAGCATGCAGAAAAAGAGACTGAAAAATGTTCAATAATCTAAAATAACCAGAGAATCAGAAATACCCTTTTAGTTTATATAACAAATTTTTTATGGACATTGGAGACATGGCATATTTCATATTAGGAAGTTCAAGGGGTGCTAACACCATAAGGAATATCATCCAAACTCTTTTATAACATGTTATATAAATGCATCCCTGTAAAGCTTTTGCCATTCTCAAGTACATGTTCCTATTATACTGAGTCTTCTCTACAAGATAATTCAATTTTTCTTAATTTCTACTCTTATTACTGGTGGATCTGGAGATGAATACATATGAGGATATGCATAGCAGGCCTGTTTCCCAGGCTAGTGTCATTTAGCAATGTCACATTCCAGATGTTGGCTTAAGAATTTATTCCCTTTGCATGTGTCTACATGTGCAAATGCTGCTGGATGGGTTTACTCCAGAGTCATTTGGGTAAAACCCAGCACGGGGGTTTACTCCAGAGTAATCTACATGTGCGCCCTTTTGGGAGCAGATTTGCTGCTTCTGGAAGCAGTCTGCTCCCATCCCCTCCAGCCCTGCACCAGCCCCCTGCAGCAGCCAGGGGGAGCTCAAGGTTCCCCCTGGGTGCTAGCCTAGGAGCTACCAGGGAGCTGTCTCCTGGTTGTGAGCTGGAGACTGCTCCCTGCCCCGGGAGTTGCCTGCTGCCCTAGCAGCAGGGAACTCCAGGCCCTCGCTCCCCAGTTGGGAGCAAGGGGCTTGGAAAGAGCTGCAGGGGAGGAGGAGGCTCCAAGTTCCAGCAGTACCTTGCTGCTAGCTGCCCCACCAGTGGATCAGGGCAGGAGGCTGGGACCTGCCTCTCCCCCACAACTCTGCCCCTGCTCCAGACCAGGCTGTCACCACTGCAAGGACCTGGGGCAGTGTTGCAATCCCCTACCTGTGCGCCCGTGCCCAGAGCGTGCAGGCTACAGATCACAGCTCTGCCTGGCTCTGGAGCAAGCTACCTCCGTCACAAGATCCCCGCAGCTCTGAAGCAGGCCCCTGCTCTGGCCTGCCATGCGCCCTACCAGTGTGGCTGAGGCTGGCCTCCATGGCAACCCCAGCCTTAAGCTTTTACAGAGCTGGTGTGGCTGAAGTCTCCGTGGAGACCAGCCTCAGCCATGCACAGGGGCAGCTGGGAAAAGGAGTCTGCTTCTAACTGGATCTGGCCCTCAGGCTGGACTTCGCCCATCTCTGTATTAGCAGAACTGTCAAGCCTATGAACATAACAGAAGAATAGAAAACATCAGTAAATGAAACAAAATAATTAGGTTAGTACAATCTAAGTGTTGTGTTATCTCCAAAGGCCTCCAGATTTTGATTAAGGTATCTTTCTAAAGCTTTTGGTTTAGGGAGAAAGCTGGTGACCCTCTTTTAGAAGTGAATAGGCTATATTTTTCTGGTATAATGATGCAGTAGCAGGCCTGAGACTCATGCCCAGGTAGTGGGGAGTATATAGATGTTTACAGCTATTCCTGAAGTAGGAGACATAAAAGTACTATTAAAACCTTTTTGTTCCACTTTGGAAATAACAGGGAAAATCCCAAAGTGTGCATGCTTTGAAACAATGCTTTCTTTTCCTGTGAGCCTAAGGTTCCAACCTAGATAAGAACTATACAGGGGGTACGTCTACTTTATTTCCCCATGTCCACTCATGTGCACTGTCTCTCTCTGGTATACTTGAGAGCAGCTGCAGATGTTGCTGCTGGAGTGGCTTCACCACTTCATTTTTGAGACTGGCATATGGGAGTGGGAATGGTTGGTGGAGTGTACCCAAGAGTGAATGCCTTACATCACCAGATAGGTAGTGTGGACATACCCAGTAGTAACTGTTATCTACCACTTTCAGATTACACTTCAGAAAGTGAATTATCACTATACATTTAGCAAATAGGGAGATGGAAGACACAAAAAAGTGAAGCAGTTTACCTTTCAGGATCATGCACTAGGTCAGTGAAAGAACTAGGAATAAAGCTTTCATCTTCTAACACCCCATTGGGCACATTAAACAATGTACCAAATTGCCTTTTATGCAATGTTCATGGAGGAAAGAGTGGTGTTATAAGACCTGCATCAGACACAATGGTGGCTCAGAAAATGAATCCCTTTGTTTGTTTGCTTATGTCATTTGCAAAGTCGTTGTTACAGATCTTTGTTTTAAATGTGAACACACAGAAATAGTCTAAAATTACAACGTTTAAAGTTTTAAGAGCAGTGTTAACTTGGTTGCAATACAGATAGTAAAATATAGGACAATATAGCAGACATCAACTACAAATCAGACCAGTACATTAAAATATAAACCTTTTTAATTCCCACTAATGGCTCAGCAACTCCTACATATTATTGCATTTTGGAGGTTACTATGTATGTGCATAAACAGAACCTATTATAATCTCTGCTGAAGTGCTGCACATCTCAAATGAGAAACTACAGCTTCTATTAAATTTAATTATTTCCCCCAGCATAGACTATAGGTTGTTACAGAACAAGAGCTGCTTTCTTAAATGTAATTACATCCCACTGTGGCTTACATGGTGAAAGTGAGACTATAAAACAAGTGCAGTTAATAATGGAGAAGGTTTCTAAATTAAAATATGTGGTAGAAGACGAAAGTGATATACCAAATGACAGACATTGAATCAGGAAATAGGAAAAATATTTGATAGAGGTAAACCTGGTTATGTTACAGAAGAGAAACAGCTAGCTACGAATGCCTTGAAAAAAAATTGTAGGTCTAGTCTTTTGATGGTATAAGTTAGGTAACTTGTATTGAAACTGCACCAGCTAAAGATCTGGCCCATGCTCTTTAAAAGAATTGCACAAAGAAGAAAGTCAAATCAAATGTTAATCTGTCAATATGAATAAGGAAAATATGTTACTAATAGATAACACTGAGAAAATCTGATGTTAATGCAATAGAATTACTGCAAGGAGAGTAATAAAGGAAATAGAATATTGGAACTGGTATTTCACAGCCAGGAAAAGTAAACTGATAACTGTCTCTAATGAAAGAAAAAGAGGGCACACTTGAGTACTTTTTCTTCAAGGAGATTTACATGGAATTTGGGATGTTTTCTCAAAACTTTAGGCAAAACAGAGGTAGAAAAGTGCTTTATTGAAAACGATTTGAGAGAGGATATAATGCTTAAACTCCCAGAGGACTTGAAGGAAATTTTGGAAGACCTAATATCACCTTGAAGGGAAATGGACGTGGAGTTAAAATCTTTATTGTTAGATGAAGCAACAGATCACAATGGGCTACTTCGCGAGTTCCATAGCAAGTTAAAAAGCGATCTGCTTGATTAAAGAACCAGTCAGGATTTCTTGAATGCAGGACTGTGGGATTGTTCCTACAGAGAATAGCAATTTCTCTGCGTATCAGTGATAATGCACAAATCATATGCAGGATTCCTTTGGACTGGAAGAATAGGAGTCCTGGTGTGGAATTCTGATGGACATGTGGAAAATATCCCTTTTTGTTAGAGACAAATAATCAACTGTGATCCCTGTGGATGAGGTTTATGTTGCATCTTCAAGCATTAGGACTGCTCAGTTTTATGGCTCTAGGAGCTAAAAAAGTGCCCCAGAAAAAGAATATATTTTCTGGGTTTTTTAAAGATTTTTTTTTCTCTTGCCTTTCTGTGCTAGAAGTCTGTACAAATAACTGACAGATCACACAGGAGAAACTGTGAAGCTGACCACACACCGAGCATTTGCTAAATGCATAGAATTCAATAACAGAGAAAAATGTTTCTGTAACTGTTTCCAATTATAGTAATCTTAGGAATTACTTGTAAAAATAGGAAGCACAAAATTTTCAGATGGAAATCATAATTTAAGTCGCTGTTGTCTCTTTAAGCTAGAACATACTTACATGATTAAGAAAAACCTAGTATGTTTACATAAGAATGGAACATGCAATATTTGCATAATTCTGTGCAGCATAGGTACTAGCATATTAAAACTGTCTCAACTAATCTTTAATATTCCTCAATTGTGTTTCAGGATGGACAGCCTTTATTTACACAATATCTGGCAATGTGTATGTTGGTAAGTTGGTGACTCTTTTATTTAAGTTGTTCATGGAAAGAATTTAAAGTCTCAAAAATGTCTCGGCAAAAGAAGGGAAGATCTGACCCCAAAATATTTAAGAAGCTGGTCTTAAAAACCTAAAAATATCAAAATTTAGTGATCTGTTAGTGCAGTTGTCAACTATGCTCTTCTTGTAAGAATCAAGATTTGGGCTAGATGATATTTATGGTCCCTCTCAGCCCTATGATTGATACTGTTGATACTCTCTTGTTTTAACTAAAAATCTTGTCCAGAACAAATTAAGAGATGATACTTCATTTTTCAGTATTCCTCTTTAGATCCATTTAACAATTTCATCCAATGGATTTAGACCCCATTCCTGCTGTCTCCTCTGTGTAGGCCTCCACAGAGCCCTGGTGGACTCCACACAGAGGCAGGGGGACCAAGCTGGGAGAGCAAACTGCAGGATAAGGGATGTGCTGATAAAATGCATGAGGCAACGATTTCTTAGAGTTATATCTTTTATTGGAACAACTATATATTTGGGATAAAGTTAGACAAGGTTTTGTATGCAAGAGATTCTTCATCAGGTCCCTGATCATGGGAAACTAGGCACAGCATAGGGAAATAGCAGAGGGGACGGGCAGAGAGAAATTATGAGGGGTAGCAGACATAGTATCAGAGGCTGATAACTGGGAGATCAAGGCCTATCAAAACAGGGGTTCGGATCATTCTCACCTTCCTTGTGTAGAATTGGATAAATTATAATGTGCCATAAAACTAATATTGCTGTTTAGCCCTTGGTTCTCAGGGTGCTGATAGACATGCAGGTCCCTGCTCTAACTCATGGTGCTTCATATAAAGTACCATAAATTAGAGTGACCATTTTTCTGTTGGGCTGGGATGGAAGGGGATCAAGCTCCACTTGGAGCCAATCCAGAGGAGGAGCTGCCTGCCTGCAGCCTTTCTCCTCTAGCCCTGGTCCCGGCCCCAGCTCCAGTGCTGTCTGCAGGAAGGGAACAGGGAGAAGGGAGGGGGAGGGAGGAGCTGCAGGCTGGGGTTTGTCCAACCTGAGCTGCCGGGGGTCGGAATTGGGGGAGCATTGCATGGTGGTGGGGCTCCAATCCACCATCCCCACCCATCCCATCCCCTCGCTCCATCTCAGGTCAGGCAAACTCCAGCCCACAACTCCACCCCTCCCTTCTCTCCACTCCCTTCCTGCAGCCAGCATGACGAGCAGTCAGCCCAGCCCTGATTGCACTGACAAACACATCCTAGGTAACAGAAGTTCCCTAAGATTCTCCATTTTGGAGCACCTTCATCTAATCCCTCATTAAATGAGGGCTAATTTATCTCACAATAGACCACTTTTAAAGTGCTGTGCAGCCATGCATGTAAGTCACAGCATGGCCGTAGAGTGCTTTCAGGGGGTCGATCACATGACAAATGTCACTCCTCTCAACTTATGGATTTTGTTCCCAAGTTTCTCTTTTAAACATGTAAGGTACATTTCCCTTGTGTATGAGAACAGTGAGGTCAGAGAGAGAGTGTTTGGTCTGTAAGAAAGGTGTTCCTAATGGTGTGTGTATATCAGGCGTTATAGCAAAATGACAGTTAGTTGGTGCTGAGCAAATCAAGAAATGCAGGTAGAGGAACTCCCTGTCCCCATCTAACAAAGGTCAGATGCTCACAACTGATGGATTAAACTGCTTAGCAGGGGCTAAACTGAGTAAGGGTCAACACAAAGATGTGTTACCACAGGAGCAAAGCAAAAGCAAGATAACAGCTGACAATACTAGTTTGGTCCCAACTTAAAAGAACAGCAGAAGTAACCTGTGCAAGTCTTAACTTAGTCCCTAGTGCAGAAGCTGAGCTGCACTGAACTGCATGTAGGGGTGGTGTAAATGATTCCCCCTTTCTTTTTTTCTACCCATGTGTGCAAGAAGGTGAATAGTAGCCACTTCACAGGCTTCTGTGTCCCATGTGATCTGCCAGGTGGGTAGCTGAGAGAGGGAAGTATGGGGGCATCTTACATCCCTTGCCCAACAATTATCCTTTCTGTGAGGGATTACATAAAGTTTACAACCTTGATCTGGACTTGCATCCAAAAAAGAACAGGACCTATTTTATTATTATCCTGGGCAATATGTCTCAGGATACTAGGAATTACAACCTGTTTAGCTCTACTTAAAAAGAACTAGATCCATTGGGGAATAAATAAACAGTAGCTGATAAAGTAATAGTTTATGAAACTACTCTGGTACTAAATTAGAACCAGGTTTTTCAGGTAGCTTTTCCTGTGTTTTTACAAAGGCTTGGAAAGCCAAATCTAACAATATTTGCAGTTGAATTCTTTTTAGTAGGAATTTTTTGAGCTGTACTATTATACTTAGTGTTCCTGGCCAAGATTAGCAGTTCTTATCTAGAAAATAGTTATTATCTGATGTGGCTGGTTTTAACTGAAAGCTATTTAAAAATATTTTGTCCTTTGAGACATACTTTATTTGCAATAAGAAAACTAGGTAATTTAACAAAATAACAGAGAAATTACCTGTGAACATAGATATTGCCCTCTGTACTGCTGCTCTGCGGTTCCTCTGTAAACCATTCATACATACATTTTTTTTGGAAAATAAATCTAAAATGTTGCAGAACTGGATGAAGGGCCTACCATTCAACCATGAAGACAGAATTGCCAGAACAGGAGAAAAACATGGGTTAGATCTATTCTATACCTAATATGAAGTAATTTTTCAGACCATGACATTATAACCTCTGTCCATCCAATACAAACGTTTTAGGGAAGTAGAAATGATCCCATAGAAAGTCAGAATCTCAGTTTCTTGGAGAATTTGTGCTGACATTGTCTAAGCTTAAATTCTCTGGAAGGACAATAGAATAGAAAATACTTAGAACGTGTAATAGGTTATTTTTAAAATAACCCTGCTGATTTTTGCATTATATGGACACTTTTTAAACATTATCATATCGTTTTGTTAAGTCCAGTTAATTGTTTTTAAATGCATCAATGGTCTTTCATAATGAAAAAACTGATTCCAGCAACCCTGTCATCCTGTCCTACCCTTGAATATTCATTTACAAAATGCACATAGAGGGACCACGCTGAGCACTCTACCTCTACAGCTGGCCTTTCAGGGATACTTGGTAACATATGGCTAAGTTTAGTGCTCTACTTTCATCTGACACATGATGAACACTGATCATTTTCCCATTGTCTTGTACTTTTGTATCATATAAACAGTCCTGAAAGAAGCTGCACACGAATTCCAATTAAAAAACAACAGTTTTTTTGTCTGGAAAATATTTATTAGTTTCATTTGTCCAGTTTTGAAGGGCTTGGAAATTTCACTTAGAAAAATTTAATAAATCATTTTTCACTATATCATTACTCAGAGTGGTAGTATCCTAAATTATTCACACTCTGAACTGGATAGCGACCTAAGTGGTACACAGGGAAAGAACTTGGATACTCCCTCCCCCAATACTCTCACCCAGAATCAAGTAGAAATGTGTAGTCACATCCTGTTAGTCTGTGACCAATAGTAAATAATGGTGAAGAGTTAAGAAGGCTCACACAGGGCAGTATGCACCCCCTTGATCCCTCTTAAGAAACTTTAGTGGGGTCTATGTGAGAGATAAGGCCTTAGGACAGATTTCTTCTCTGAAAATATAAAAATCCTATCTGACTAGTTTCCAGAACAGTTTGAGTACAACTACTCAAATTTAGGGTTTGTCTTTGAATTCTGTATTTCTTTTATTGTAGAAGTATTGTGCAGTTTTATACCAAGACCCCATGTTACAACATAAAAAGGTCTTGGGAATCTTTGTTAACACCCCTTGCATCTATCCAGAAAGGGTTAGAAGTTTTGCACCCTCATAGATTTATTTGCAACCCCTATACCAGGAGCTTTCCCATTAGTATTTCACATATGTTAATTTCCATCAAGCCTCCATTCTCAAATGAAGCGTTCTCAACTAATTCTTAATCTGTTGCAGTTATCTTGAGAGGATCTTGAGAGAACAGGAGAAATGGGATTTGTTTATCTGGTGAGGAGGATGTGTATGTGTGGAAGGAGCAAACCTATTCGGGAAAAGTTAATTTTTTTAAAAAGCACACTGAGTACAATAACTTAAGGGCATTTTTACACGTGCTGTAGGACGCAGCACCAGGCACTTTAGTTAGTGAGCCGTGCTAATTAAAAACATCCGTGTGTCACATGTATCAGCATCCTCACACATCCCTGCACTGAAAACATGGAAATGGGGTGCTTTGAACTAAAGCTCATTGAACATGTTTTATTTCAAAGCACCCCACCACCATTTTTTCAGAGCAGAGATGCACTGGGACACTGATACGCATGATGAAGAAGGTTTCCAGAGCACATCAATTTCCGTGCTCCAGCAGACTCGATTAATTGAGTCTGCTCCAACACACTAGATTTCCAGTGCATTGGAGCAGGCTTTGAGCACATGTATAGGAGCCTTTATCACAGAATGTTTGGAAAGGAAGGAATAACAAATTCATAATTTGTAACTTTGATCATGCTGTTCATTGTCTTTTTAAATATGTTTTTGTTCAAAGGCCCTGATGCTGCCAAACAAAAAATTGAACCCCACCACACAGTGGTGTTGGATGATGGTGACTGTGTTCAGTTTGAAAACAAGGTACTTCTGCTTCAATGATTGTAGCCTAAAGCTCACTTCTGTGTAAGATTTCAGGTGGGAATTTGTAACGTCATTTCTGTGATTGGTAGTTTCTTTTTTCCCTTTATTCTCTCTTAATGTACTGCATGTACAAAGATGCCATCAGAACTTCACAAGCTGAAAAAAATCAAACACACCAGCATACCTGTCTTTTTCATAAACAGACTTAATGGCATTTTTTTACATTTTGATCATGCATACCAGTCCCTCCCTCTAGAAGCATATGTACATAAGGAGGTGAAATCCTAACAGGGGAGACTTACCATTACTTCCAGGCAGTGAGGACTTCATTCAGGGTGTTCATTTAACCTCTTTTATGAGTCTTTTATTAATTATGAATATTTTAAATAAGTCAGTGAACAAGTACTATAAGATAATCCCTTTTCCTAAAGAAGACAAAGGTCTGCTTCATTAACCTTAACAAATTAGTCCTAGAGGTTAAATCTACACGTGCAATTAGCATGGAGCAATAAACTCTGGTGCAATTTGCACTGGAGTCAACAACTCCTGGGCACAGCATATACATGTGTGCCTGAGACCACAGCAGTTGGAGCCAGGACGGAGCAGTTCCAGGTTGGCAGCGGGCTATGTGGTCAGCCCCAGGCTCCGGATGCCAGCTTTGGGTGGTGGTGGAGCTGACTGGGGCATGAGGGTGCTACAGTGTGGGATTAGCCAGCAGGCAGCCCCTACACAGTAGCACCCTCATGCCCCAGCCAGCTCCAGTCATTGTCAACATGTGAGTTGAGGGAGGATAAATTACTCCACAATAGAATAGTACTTGTTCTGGACAGTACTATCCTACAGCGGAGCTTTTTAATTTATTGCACCCTAATACAAGCACACGTGTAGATGGTGATGGTTTGCTGCGGAGCTAATTGGTCAACTCCATAGCAAAGCTCACATTCAGATGCACCCAGAAAGTCTGAATGTCTTTTGGAGACAATGGGAAATGAAGTGAGAATGTGGAAGAGAAAGAAGAGCTTTGTATTTCTTATGGTTTATGCTGCTAGGTAAGTTATCATGATCTGTGTATTCATTCTTGAGCCATCTATTATCCATGTCTATATTGCTATAAGGATACAAATGTCTTAATAGGAAGAGAAATAGAAGCATTCTCACCTTCTGGATTAAAACCTACATCTAACCCTTAATTTCTGTCATGAAGAAATGGCAAATTCTTTATGGCAAATGCCCCCAAAAACTGCTGTCACTGACAAATGTGAAGGCATGGTCCCAAGCTTGAAGAGCTTGCAGTTGAAACAGAGGTATGAAAAGGCGAGGGATATTAAAGGAGGAGTAGATTGTTGGCATGTCGAGAAAGAGATGTGGGGATTTCTAGGAAGAGAAGGATTGGACATTTTGTTTGTTTATTCTATGTCTTATTTAAAAATAAATTTTAAATATATTTTGTTGCTTGGGATTAACACATTTTACCCTGAACTTCTCTACCTGGTGACAGAAGCACCTCTGAATCTGACCTCTGAATGTCCTTTGTGGCTTTTCTGTGATAAACAGCTGATACAAAGGACTTTAGCAGATTTGTTACATACAATTTCCATTTTGAATTCCACCTAGTTATTTTTCTTCAAGTGAGTGTACTATTTACAGGTCACAGTTTATTTTATTTTATTACCATTACCCATCACAGTTTATCAGATTATTCTAAAGTTTACGAAACAACTGATGTGAAATTCCAAGATTTATCATTCTATTGTGTTGTATTACTCTTATCTTCTCCCCTACTACTTCTTCCACTGTTAATTTTGTTTGCTGTTTTCCAGTCACAATCCTCCAGAAAGTCTGGTGAAATCCATCACTGTCTTTGCTCATGACAAGTAGCAGGTCAACCAATAGCAGGAGTAGTGGTCGTGCAAGTTTCCCCATGTTTATGTGAGCGTTATTCCCCCATAATTGGAGTGCTGTTCTGGGGGACCATATCAAGGGCTCAGAGAGGATATTGTGGGTACCTATCCAAATTAGAAGTAGGTTTGTCTTGTGTTTGAAAGCAGCAGGCTCAAGGGATGACTAAAGGACATCTCATTCTCCCTGTTTCTTCAGTCCTTATTCTGTCCACTCAGATGCCTTGACAAGGGTATCAACTGTCACCAAGCCTTTTATACTAAGGTCTTATGGCCAAGAAGGGCCTAGTTTTAAAACATTTAGTCTCATTTCATGCAGGCCAGTGACCAGTCACCGGATGATAATGCCTAGAAATTACTGATTTGGATCCGGGCTTAAGTGCCGCAATAGCACTGTCTGGATTTGAAGTGGTAATCCAAATGTGACAATCCCATTGCCAAGTTCCATGAGCCAACCAGTTCATCCTCTAGTGGCTTTTGAACAGGAAATTCAATGTAAAATTTTAATTGTAATATCTAGGAAATTGTCATGATGGTGACAAGATAAAATACCAATTAGAAGTATGCCAAATACAATCTTAGAATAGATTTTTATGTCTTAAGTGTGAAAAATCATAGTAGGGCCATAAAGAACTTTATAATATATACACTTTATAGAATACATTTACTTCTCTGTAAACAGCCACAGGAGAGAGGCTATTAATTCTCTCCTCTTGATGTCAAAGAACTGATTTACCCTTTCATTGACCTGAGATTTGTAAATGTTAAATCAGTAAAACCACATGTAAATAATAAACATTTCATCCCAAAATTTCAACTTGTACCATATGGATTTTCTTTTCAAGTTAGCATGTTGTTATTATAGATGTCCCTCAGATGGATGTGGGGCTTAAGGTCTCAGGGTCTTGCTGTCATTTTAAACCACTTCGTATTTACTCTCATGGTTTATACTGCCAGGTGAATTATCTGTGTATTCATTCTTGAACCATCCATTATACATGTCTATATTATTATGTACATAGAAATGTCTTAAGGGCAGCATTGGGCAAACAACTTCTGAAAAATCAATGCATAAATGAGTGTCCTCACCTCAGCCTTTTGCTTCATACCCAGCATAGATCTAGCTTTAGTTTGGATGTGCTAGGTACCAATCATTCTCTCCCCCTTTTTCCTCCATCTCTCTCTCTGTTATCTTTATTATACCAACTATCTTTCCTTGATAATGTCACCTTGCCAGTCTTTGTCATGTTCCATGCTGAGTCAAACCAATTGCTGTTCTTGGGTCTCAATTACTCAGTTTTGGGCAGCAGTGATGGGAGTTGGAGAGGGACACTGTCTGGTCAGGAAATGTACTACTGCTTCCTGTACTGGAAACACAGTAGCCATATCTCCACAGATCTTCAGGCTGGCTAATTAGCACTGCTGAGTGACAGTGCTGATTAGCCCATCCCCAACTCAGTGATGTGGACAGGGCTACACTGCTCTGGTTTAGGAAGTAGCCTTCCTGGAGCAGCACAATGTGTTTGGGAGTACGTTTATTCTGTACATATGCTGGAATAGTGATTACTTTAAGCCAGTGTGAGCACCTTGCCTGGCATCTGGTGTTAGTCAGCTTAAGGGCTGCTCTAATTTATACTTTGATTCACATGGTCCACTGGTGGTTCTGGAAAGTAGAAAATTGTCATAGTATGCTCTTGCCAAATAAAAGGCAGGATGTGGCCCACAAGAGATACTCAGGGGAAGATTTTGCTCATTTTGAGAACTTTTTACTTTGATGAAGCAGCATGACAGGATTTTAGCCCTAGGACTTTGCCAGTCAAATGGACATGGGTATTCTGTGTTCGTTGCAACTAAAGAAACGTTAGAGTACAATAAAGCTCTAAAGGCAGCCAAAAATCTCAGCATTTAATTTACATTTTATGCAGTCATGAGGGGTTCACATATCAGATGATTTTGTGGTTCTGCCATGATGGGCTGACTCATGCATGTAGTCCCACTGACTACTTATATTGGTAAGGCAGGGCTGGCACAGTGTCTAAAATGTTAATGTGGGAACCAGTCTTGTATCTTCTACTTTTGTTGTCAAGTCCATCACTTTCCAAGAAATGTGATGGTTTGGGGAATCTGTCTGTGTACGACTTAAGAATTCTAGTTGATATTATGAAGTTGTTACTGTGAAAATTGTTGTCTCTTGCAATGCTACTGCATGTACCCACTTTTGCTGGCATATTCTTTACTGCGTTCCCATTAAACTAGCAAAAATAGAGAGTACTTAATTTTACCAACTGTAGTTTTGTCCAGGAAACAAAATAGCAAGGAAATTGGGGGGGGTGGGGAGGAAGGAGGTTGCCAGAACCGGTTAATTTTCCCTAGCTGTCCTCAATAAGGGCTTTAGGGAATAGAGATCACTGAAGCAGAACAAAGGGACAGAGGAGACACAGGGATAGACCTAAGGAACTTTGGGCTTGAGAGGGGAAGAGACAAGCATGCTCTTGTAGTCGGGAATAGGGATGTGTTTAGCTGTGGGACCAACCTAGATCTGGGAAACAGTGCTGAGCTGATAAGACTTCATGGTTCAGAAAGCAAACTACGAAGTTCAGAAGAAGAATCCTGGATCTCCCCAAAGGACTTGACTCCCTACCCAAAGAATGCTTTAGAGTGGTGAGGACAATGAGGTTGAGAAATGTACACAGGGTTTATTATGCTTGTCTAGATTTGTGTATTTCCTATATCACTCAGTGAAGAATCCTTGTGTTTTAGAATAATATGCCAAGCTTGTCTGTGTTTCTGCTTTTACCATCATAGGCCCCTGAAGAGTTAAACTGTAGGTCAAAGTGCCTTCATGCCTGAAGTTCTGAGAGAGGATGTGTTTAGATATCTAGGGTATTTTGGTGGCAAGAGGACCAGCAGGCACCTTGTCTGTCAAGCAGTAACAAACAAAGAACCTGTGTCCAGAAAATGTTCCCAGGAGGACCTGGGAGAAAAAACTGATACAGGCAGCTGAGACCCAGGCAAACAAGGTGCAATTGCTTTCTGTCCAGATCCTGCACATGGGTCAAAGCAAGCATGCTGGATCACACTTGCAAAATAATTCTACACACCAACTCTATGCTGGATCTGGTGCATGGACTGGCCTTGCCCACAGGATCCAGTCCAGGGACTGGCCCTGCTCCCCTTACCTGGCCTGTGGGGCTGAAAATTTGAGCACCACTGGCTTAGTGGACTGGGACTCAACACAGTAGTTTACTGACTGTCCAAAAAGGTGGTGTTTCAGTAGATCTGTACATTGCTATTGGTATGTGGCCTGGTCTACACCACAAGATGTAGTCAGAGCACTGTCAGGGACCAAAGCTGTTCAGCCATGGAGGACTACTGTCAGTTCAGAATGTTTTATAAGATATCTTGAATACCCTCCTGCCTGTGAACTGTACTAGCAGTCCTTTTGATAATATCACTGAAAAAACTGAATGTGATCTGTAAGAAAATGACTGCATTAAAAACTGATCTGGCCACTTGGTTGATGTTATTCACTGCTGAAATATGTCAAGTTGTGCTGAGTAACTTAAGTGCCATATTGCTTCTCTGCACTCGGAGCAGAAGTCTTTCTGGGGTTTCTGAGCAGTCATGCAGATTCTCTTGCCTGCTTAGTAAGACCATTAGCAAGGTTAAAAATATTGATACCATTTACAATCTAGCCTTTTTCCTGAAGCAATGATCTATTTGAAAGGGTTGAGAAGTGTTTATTCAGTTGTGCAATCTGGTGCAGCCTTACACATACCCTTATATCTCAAGATGATTTTGCAGCAGCCTTACTTGCCTTTAAAACAATGAGGTTCTATTATTGTAGTTTTCTCCAAGCTAAACATCTCACAGTTCATCTTCTTTGCTGCCAGTTTCTTCAGAGAGGCATTAGGATATTTGCCCACTACTCTGGGAAAATAGGTGCACATTATACGTAGCTTGCTACAGTGACCTGTTTGAAGTGTCAGATTAATTTGAGCAGATCCCTGTTGGTTCTTTAACCCTTAATGTTTATATGTGTGATTGACTTCATCAGCCTTGGCTGTCTAGATTATTATATTCTGACCCTACATGACTTTTGAGGAACCCTTCAGAACCTAGCAGGTAATGACGTCTTGCTATGATGGGCTGTGAGCGTGGAATTTATTGTTTTTCGATGTCTCTCTCCTCAATTCATTCTTCTTTCCAACACCTGTAAAATTATTTTCACCTCATATTTGATATGCTTCTTTTCCCTTAGACCAAGATTTTTGTATTATGATTTATTGCATTTTATAGCACGTGGAGGGAGCTTTAATTATAGCAAGAAAAATGGAAGTATTGTAATTTCATTGAATGTCAGTAATTAATGTTGGCAACCATTTCAGCTTTGCCCTGAAGACCCATTGTCTAAATACATTAGGAGCCACACTGGAGCCAACCCCCACATAGCTGTCTGAAGGGGAGAGGATATAAAGTACAAAGAGGTCCCATTTTCATAGTTCTCCAGGGCAGCAAGAAGCCAAAATTGCATCCTTTGCTCTCCTGATCTCCTGTGTGGAGTAGGAAACTTAAAGGTATAAATTTCACCAAAATGGCATGGAGGGCTGGGGTTATGACAGTGGTATTCTATATCAATCAGCAGCTCTTATTTACCATTAATAGCATGACACTGGCTCTGCAACACATGGACCGTCTCCTTAGTTTTGCATATCTGGTGCTCAATACAGCAGCACTCCAGAGCACCCATTAGAGACTATCTGGATGCTACTGGGCACATCTACATATGCACTTTAATGCACATTAGCCTATTTTACTGCACATTAAAGCATTACAAAAAAACCCATGCTCTTTAGCTAATGTGTGTTAAAATAGACTAATACACATTTTTCTAGTACCTCACAGTAGAGATACTAGATTTAATATGCATCACCTAAAGTGCATTAATAAACGTGTAGATGCACCCACTGTCATCCAAACATAGAATAATCAGTCAAGTCAGTCCTGAAGCCACTACAATTGTTGGGGCACCTTAGATGCTGTAACAATCCTAGGTTAGTTGAGTTGCTTTGCATCACCAGTGATTCTTTGGGCAGAGTGACCTGGTGGTGCCCATCTCCTCTCCAAGTATAGATGGCCATTGGCTCACAGGGAGCTCATCTGCCCTTGAGAGGTCTTGTTTTTAGTCCTGCTGGGTGTCTACACACCCTCCTCACCTAGGCTAGCCCAGGTGGGGGTGTCGGTTTAGTCACCAAAAGCCCAACCATGGACTAGGCTGTATTGGTTTTACATGATACCAGATAGTAGACCAAGATGGGCCTGGCCTAACACAAGGAATAATAAGGTGTACCATGATTTCCCCAGACGGCTGGAAGATACTGTCTTCCTGAGGTAGAACCGGGTGAAAATTTTCCACGTAATCCAGAGTTTGACAACATTTTGATGATTTTTCTGCATTATTTGACTAAGTCTCCTGCTCTGAGATATGTCTGAATACCATAATCTGGCCCTCTATATACATAAATTATTGAGCATTGAGTTCATGGCTAGTGTGATTCATATTTGCCAAAGCTAAACATCCATCCTGTAGCCAGATAGAGTTGTGTTCAAAGGCATGGCTGCAGCTGTAGCACATGTGGATGTACCTGAGTTAGCTGTCAAGTAACTACTAGCTCAGGTACTGCAAGAGTCACCATGGCAGCACAGAGCTTAATTTAGGCCACCTGCCCATTTATATACTCAGCTGCTCAGGTGGGTTTTTGCTGCTTGGACTGTGCTCTGTGATGCTGCAGCTTTACCCTGTTATCAGTATTTGAACTAGGTAACTTAAAGCTGTCTCAGGTATGAGTGCCATGTTTATGGCATCATGCCCTAACGATCGGCCAGTTGATCAATACAGATGAAACCTTAAACTGGCACCATAAACTGGCACACAGCCCCACTGATTTTGCTAGGATTCAGACTCTATTCAGGGGTTCTGGATCAGGGTCTGAATTGGTGGTTTGATGTGCACATATGTATGTTCTTTATATTACTCATGCATAGCATATAGCTGTATGTCTTCAAGTCACGGCTCCAACAACCTAAAGAAAGATTTCTGCCCAAGAAATTCACTGTATTTAAAAGCAGCATTTTTTCCAAAATCATCCTTTCAATGTTTAACAATTTTTTATAGCCTGTCAATTGACAAACCTCAAATTGCAGTTAATTTTTGTGTTATAAATATAGTATTAAATCTATATTAGATCCTATTCATGGGACAGTTGAGCTAATCGGACCTTTTTTTTTTCTTTTTTCCTTGCAATTATAAGGAGAACAAATGTTCTCTCTGTTTGTGAATTAGTCATAGAGAATGTGTAGATCCCCTTATACATCACCTTACAAATAACTGCTTAATGATTTTAGCTGGGAATTATGTTAGTTTCCCGAACATTGCTCCATGCTGAGACTTGAATTAGTGTGAAATCCTGTAATGAATGTCCTCAGATGCAAAAAAATGCAATGATGTAATATGTTATATGATGGTAGGGTTAATAAAATTGCCTTTATTGAGCTTGAATTTTATTGTTGCAGCCAATTTACCATTTTAATTGGAAAAAATTTAGGGCTTAACCTAAAAATGCCTCTTGTATGTGAGTAACCCTTCTGACTTTGATGAATTATTTCCCTCATTAAAGCTTTGCAGTACCATGCCCTTCATGCTTTGCTACATGTCTCTGAATGAAGATCATTTTTGTTTTCATCGTCGTCCCCTCCCCCCCCCCCTTTTTTTTTTTTTTTGTTGAGTGCATGAAGATCTTGGTCTGGACCTGTCCTTGAGTTTAAGCTAACTTAAAAAAAAAGGCAATTTCTTTTCTTACCTGAAAGGGTTTTATTCTTAAAGTATACAAGTGAGCTAATATTGTACAGAATATTCTTCCAGTATCAAATTCCAGCTGTTCCTTATTTTGTCTGCAAGAAATTCTCTAAACATGTTCCTATTTAATGCATTCCATTAATCAATTTAGGATCCTGAAATAAGCCATTTTGTCTTGGTCGCTGGTGAGCCAATTAAGGAGCCTGTCGTACAACATGGTAAGCATTTCTAGTAAATAAAGCAGTCTTGACGTGGTTTTGTCTTCAAAATTAGTAGAAAAAATTAAAAGGATATATTCCATGTATCCCACCTACCCCCACACTTACCTAATGACATTTTGACACTCTTGTGTTCCTCTCCATTACAAAAACAAGGATTGAAAATCAGTGATTCTGAAGTTCCCTAGCCAAAATGGTATAAGTGGGATCATGTGATGGAAGTTAAATTCCGCTCTAGCAGCTTCCAAAATAGGGTTTATGACCCCAGGTGGAGGCACAGAACTTAAGGAGCTCCACAGAGAGTCACTTATAGCTGCTGGACAGGAAGTGTAATATTGCAAGCTGTCCAGAGGTGGGCTTACTGTGGAAAAAAGAATTAGAACTGCTAGTCTCTGAGCTCTGTTTTTTACATTTGCAGAATTATGTATCTTGAATATATATATATATATATATATAGTCAACCAAGTAACTACCCAAGTATATTTCAATGACCTGTATGAAAATATCTGCCAATCTAGCTATGCTGTTATGATCACCCAAATTAGCTAGATTAAAACTAAATTGCATAAACCTAAACATACTGCAGTGACACCGCCATATTGAAGTTTAGCTGCAACCTGAGTCTTCTGAGGGAGCAGAACTATGTTAATTAATATAAATAATGATAAATTAAGCCTTTATTTTATATGTATATATAAATACACATGTATATAAAATAAATACATCATTTGTATGATGCTTCCCATCCACATGTTTGAAGCATTTTAAAGCAGGGGAAAATACCACCCTATCTCAAAGAATAAGGCCAGACCAGGATACCGCATATAGTTATGCTCCTTCAAAAGACTCAGGTTGCAGCTAAACTGAAATATGGAGGTGTTATTGCAGTATGTTCATGTATATGCAAGTTAGTTTTAATCTAGCTAATTTGGGTGATCATAGCAGCACAGTCGGATTGGCAGAGATTTTCATTCAGGTCATTAAAATATATTTGGGTAGTTACTTGGTGGACTGGCCTGTGCTGAAGCCCACGGGTCTTTGCTGCTGGTGGCACCTCAAGTAGCTATATTATAGCTAGATCGTGTTTGTCTACCTGGACTGTAATTGTATCTCTGTTTGCAATGGAAATATAGTCTCAGAGTCATGCTTCCATTGCTCTGTGAAAGTGGGGCAAGAAAAAAAAACCTAATCTATGCATATCCAAGGCCTGGAGCAAATTGTTTCCTCTTGTGAATAGGCTCTGCTCTGCCTGGGTGATTTTACTGGGAAGCAAGGAGGAAGGGAAGACATTGGGCAGAGTTTTAATCTGTCCCTCCCTGCCTATTTCCCACCCACGTGGGCTGACTGGGGAGTAGTACACTGCTGTGGCTATTATCCTTCCTCAATCCCCACTTCGCTTCCCATACCACAAGTAATGGCCCAAATCCAGTCCCACCTTCGGCTGCCAAAAGGTAGTGTCACCATATAATTGTAAAGGAAATCTGGGCTGGGGTAAGGGAATCTACTTCCTTACACATGCACACACACACACACCACCCTGCGGCTCCCAGAAAACCTGATGGCGGGGAGGGACAGTGCGGAGGGC
The DNA here is from genome assembly GCF_030867095.1 of Alligator mississippiensis. Lineage (NCBI taxonomy): Eukaryota > Metazoa > Chordata > Crocodylia > Alligatoridae > Alligator > Alligator mississippiensis. Next base: position 322,895,586 of record NC_081824.1, read on the forward strand.
TGCAGCCAGACTCCATCCCCCACATGCATAGGCTGGACCCGTCTAAGAGTGGTCCCTCCACCTGGCCACTGGTAGCTGCCTGGAGCCGTCACATGCAGCCCAGGCAGCAGCAGCAGCTGCAGTTGCAAGGCATGGTGCTGCCAGAGGCAAATGGCCATCCCAAATCACCCCGCACAGGTGACAGAGCTCTGGCCCCAGCCCACCCTGCTTACCCTGCCCCGACCAAGCCCTGCCTCAAGCAGGAGGAGCTGTGCTCAGCCCAGTCCACCCTTCACCTCCACCCTGTGGTCAGCAGGAGCCAGGCCAGGCACGGTAGGTGGCAGCAGCCTTTGCCACTGCCTGAAACAGAAGACTCCAGGACTTTTCCTTCAATTTACACCAACCAGCTGGGGCACAGGGACAACCTACAGAATCCAGGACTGTTCTAGCCTGTCCGGGGGATATGGTCACTCTATTTAAAGGTCAGGTCTTGATTCTTTTCCCATCAGGCAGTATAAAGAACCATTTATTTTTATATCTTTTCCATTGACTTTAATGGTACTAGATCATGAACACATGAATCAGTTCTGGTCCTTTCTCCACACTTCCCAATATGTCTTCCAGATACAGCCTTCCCTTACCAATCACATTCCTTGTTCCTTATCTGACTTATTCCCCATTTCTTTCAGCCTCTACTGTTCCTTATCTCCATTTATTATATTGAGCTGAATTTATTAGACTGAACATTGAATATTAATGTTACATTGAATTGAATGATTGACTTATAGTGAATTTAATTTAATATATTGAATGGCTGTTTGGTCTTTATATATCATGGAGAAGACACCCATGCTCAAAAGGTATAAAAGGAGAGAAAATAGAATGAGAGATGTGGATGGTTGCCATTAAGGACTTCATTATTGTTATTCAGTGATTGTGGAGGGTGCTCAAGTACTACATAAGAATGTAGGATATTGGAATGGAAGAATGATTTCCCAGGCCCTGAGTCCCCACCACTACTATTTCTGGAAACTGTATCATGTAATCACAATGTAAACTTACCAAGCTCTATCTTAAAACTGTATGGGGCCACAGCATGTAACCCTAGAGATGGGAAGTAAAGGAGAAGATCTGTTCCATGATAGGGTGCAAGATGGACCCAAGGTAAGGTGCCCATTACCCAATCTATTCTGAATAAAGGCTATAATAGAGAAAAAAAAGAGGACCGGCACCCACTGATGTAGGCAGTATGGACAAACTTTTTCTTAGAAAATGAGTTAAGTCAGAACTTCTGTGCTTCTTTAGTTGCAAAACTAAAGTTTAGATAGCAAAACTATCTTTGCTTTGTCCTTGTTCATTAAGAACTTAAAGCTTGATTCAGAGTCCATTAAAAACAATGGCAGGCTTTCTTTTGTCTTTAGTATACTTTGGACACTTCAGTACCTGCATTAATGCTCTGTTGCTACTGTGCATTAAGTTTAGTACCTCTAATATGACATACTAAGTAAATGTGCAGTAGCTGTTGCTACTGTGCAGTAGCACTGGTGCATGGTCTTTTTGTGATGCTTAATATGCAGTAGACTAATTCTACTGTGCATTAGCATGGCTTTTGCTATGATGCGCTAATGCTCAGTAGAATTAGTTTACAGTGCATTAAGCATCTCATGTAGATGCACACTTTGTGTCTCACTCTTCAGGGACAGGCTAATATTTTCTTTGCTTGCAACATTTAATGTTATTTTTAAAATGTACTAGATTTTGTGCCAGGCACATGGTATCATATTTTTGTACTATATTGTATTGAAATAGAGCTGGATGCAATTTGAACTTTTATTGTTTTGTTTTGTTTTTCACTGAAAGATGTGGTTTTGGTTGGCTCAAAACTATGTTTTCATTGGGTTAATTTTGTGAATGGTTTTGGTGAAATAAAAATATAAACTTTGGAAATGTTGATGCAGTTGTCATTTCCAAAGCAAACAGGTATGATTTTTTAATATAGTTTCAGTAAGGGACTTAGATGGGAGAAGTGCCAGACTCATTGATAGGTTGGTGGTTTCAAGCATTGCTTGGGATGTGAGATATAAAGTTTGAATAACTTCTTTCCCTGCTTCAGGGTAAGGACTTGACTAACAGTATCCCAGTTCTCTGGATGGTGTTTTAACCACCCATGCGTAGGACTCAGTGTCTGTCTTACTCCACCATTGTTGCTGTTCTACTTTGTATAAATACCATGGGTATAAGCCAACAAAAAAAAACTGTTGTGAGGTAACCCACAATATGAATTTATCCTATGTGAGGTAGCTAACTCTACCCTCATTGAGGGGTATATTGCCTGGCATTCCTTGCAGGGTGAGGCATGCACACAGGCAGTTACCTTGGAATACCACCTGCCAGACCTACTGTAGCTTTTCTTGCAGTAACTTGTTCATGTGCCCAATACTCTTTAAATAGTCATGGGACTAGAGAGATTGACTCCAGTAGCCAGTGATTAGGCTTCATTGATTACTTTTATTCACTGGATAATTGCCATAGATGAAATTATGACACCCAAGTTTCCCTGGCTCAGGGGTCATGGGAGACTTGGGTTCAAATACTAGCTCTAACTGAGGCAAGAGTAGATATGAATGTAGCTTTCCTGTAACTCAGGAGACCATTCTAATATGAGGTACAGAGAGGATCTTAAATGAGCTACAGGGAGGGTCCTAACCACTGGCTCATATGGCATGGACCCATCTTTCAAATGCCATCTTGGTGGTTTTGTAAATGGATCCCAAGTCCCCTTATGATTCCAGCCTGATGCTTTTATTGACGATGCCTGGAAAATGAGAGGATTGGATTTTCCAAATATTATGAAATAATCAGAAAAAAATTATAGTTTGAGCTCAACATGAAATGTAATTTTGGGGGGTTTATTTTTTGAGAGGAGGGGAACAATCACTGCACTGAAACAGGCTTTCCTATTCTCCCCACATCTTTAGTGGGGAGAATAGGAAAGCCAAGAGGATCTCAGCTTCTGCACTTGTGATGGGAAGTTGTACTGGAAAGAGAACAGAAAAATTAAATGAGGCAGCTGAGGTTAAAATCTCTCTATATTAAACAACTAAATAGTATAAGAATTAAAATGAAGAGTTAATATGTTGATATAATTTAGTGGAAAACTGCACTGTTTGTGCAAAATAAAAGTCCACATCTGACAGTTCTGTGAATCCCTCTGCACGTGTGTGCAGAGAGGTGAATGGGGGAAGCATGGTCAGAGATGGGAATACTGCAAACCTTGCTTGAGAAAGCTAGCTCCCTGTTCTCCCTTGCCAGTGCTAAGGGAGAAGCCAATCACAGGGCAAGTCAAAGGTGGAGAGGAGGAGTGTATTCCATTAAGAAAACTGATGGCAAAAGAAATAAAATATAATACAAATAATACAATGGAAAGAATATAACATAAATAATATGAAGTTATATATTTCTCTGTGAAGTAACAGCCTGCAGCTGAAAATATTGAATTCAAATTACATTCTGTCTTTAGGTCCCTTTGTGATGAATACTCAGGAAGAAATTATACAAGCCTTTGATGATTACAGCAAGGCGAAAAATGGCTTTGAGAGAGCTACCACATGGAAGTCAAAGATTGGAAACTAGTGATCTTCAATGTTAAGAGGCTGACTGAGTTATATATTAACATTAGTAGTCTGTGATCATGCCAACCTTATGAAAATGAGTAGTCTGATTGACTTACTGAAACTTGTCTCTTCAATGAAGTTTTACTAGGGCAGATCAGCAATATATACTTGATATACATAAATATCAAATTTTGTAACTGTAATTAAGCTCCTGAGTGTTAAGTCTGCATTTTGGTGTACTGTCTCTATATTTACATATATAGATGTAGAAAACGCATTAAAGCTGTTTTTTGTTTTCATGCAAGAGCATTTTTCTGCTCTGCTCAAAATAAAACACATTTATTCATTTTATAGCTGCATCTTCATAGACTTATTTTTAAAAAGCCTGTTTCTTTAAAATATATTTAGTTACTGTTCTTTGTGAAACTCCATCCAGCAAATCCCATGTCACAAAAGATATAAAGGAGGGTATGCTGTCCCTTTTTTTCTTATTTTTTTTTAAAGTACTAGCTTTGTAATATGTGTGCTGTGTAAGAACGTGTGCTGAAGTTTCATGTTTCAGGTAATCTTCTTTAAAATAATGGCAGTCTAGATTGCATCAGTTAGTTTAAAACTGCTATGCTATTGGTGGACACAGAATGGGGTTAGAGCCAAAATTTGACTGTGTTTCTGCCAAAGTCTGTATCAGATTTAAGACACATGCTTCTGCAAGCTTCCATGAAGGTTGTGAAAAAAGTTTTAATACAGAGTTGGATTACAGCACTCTGTAGCTCAAAACATTGGCCGTTATACTACCATCTTAACAGGCTGCTGTAACACAGAGCACAAATAAAGCAGATTTTTAAGTTTTCTGGACTATAAATTAATTTTCAATACTTCTGTGGGTCCTGGTAGAAGATACATTAACTTTATTAACTGGAACCTGTACTTGATTTCTTGTAAGAATAGGTATAATTAAAATAACCTTTAGCAATTTATTTCATTTGATCTAAAAATACTCTATAAATTATGTTAGCTAGGTAAATTATAACTGTGTTGGATGATAAGACAGTTATTTACTTCACCCCTGCAAATGTTGTTTGGATTTAAAACAGAAAATCTGGAAGCTTTGTTAAAAAACTATTAATAGAGAAATGCATTTCAAAACAGACTCCTCCAGCTGTACGATATCAACTGCGTAGTAATTGGTGGATCTTAAACATCACAATGTACAAACCGTGGGCAACTGTGAATATTTTTATGGTATCTCTTCTGCATTTGCTTCAGGGATCTGATTATGAGTATGGATCTGTGAAGGTAGGTGGATTTTAATTGGCTAATATAGTGACATGTTGTATGAGAGCACGTGGATTTTATTGTCTGAAATGTTGTCATAATTATACCTTTTTGCTTCTTTAAGCTTTATTTTATTGCTGTTCAATTGCATTGACATAGCAACCAGGGAGGAATCAGTATTCCATATTAAATATTTTAGCCCAGAGTCACTGATTTGTAGTTTTGTCTTTTTGTCACTTTTAAATTGTCTGCCTTGAACAAGTCCTTTAATAGAAGCCTTACAAAATAAAAAGTGAGATCTAAACTAGTTTGCATGACAGAAAATGTAAATTTAAAAAACCCACAACTTTCTGTTATTTTATTATTAATATATCTTTTAGAGAATTAAATACAAAGTACTGAAAGTTTTCTTCTGAAGCACTTGGTCATGAATGATTTGCCAAAAAAAAATATTTTCCGTAATTTTAGTGGGCTTTATCCAGGTTTTTAAATGAAGAAGTAATCAGTAATACAACATATAGACTAGGAATTAACCTTTCTTTTGAATGGGTTTCATATGGCAACAGTCAAGCTGAAGTTTCACTTTGGAAGTGGGATTTTTAGATCTGACTTTTTGGGAAAATAAGTATACCGCAAACAGTAAATTCTTAAGGGAAAAAAACCTGTATAATTAGATTTCTAGTTTCTAGTATATCCAAATCATACTTGATCCAATGTGTGGTCATGAGTGCTAGCAATTGCTTATTTTTTCTTTCATGGAGCAAAATGCGTTAAAACTTGTTTTCACTTTTTTTTTGCTAGGAATGACCACATGCTAGACTATAAAACGTGCTCACTTTTGAGCTTTTTTTTAAAGAAGTAATGCTGAGTAACATGCATTTAAATGCAGATATCCACAACAAGAATGATGAGTTAACGTTAGTGCACAATGAGTGTTCAAAAATGACAAAAGGACTAACCCGTCTGCATACTTGTGGTACAGTGTTTTAATGTCAAACATGAGCAATCTGTTCTTGGAAGAAATTAAGTCTGTTAGAGTCAGCCTGTTCTTTTCCTTAACATGTGACATCTCACTGGTTTCCTACATGTAGATAATTTTGTGTACATCAAAGAACACTTCCTAATTATATTTTAAACCACTATGTGACTGGCTATGATGATAACTGTCATCAGCTATAGCACAGAAGCTTTCATTCAGTATGTTAGTAATCCATTAGTTAGATTAGTTGACTAATGACTTCAGCTGAATTTTGCAAGTGTCCACTTTTCCTAGTATGCATACAATATTTTATATAGCTATGACACCCTTATTATTTGTTCCACATATTATACATGCTATGATGACACTCTTTTTTCAGCATTAGTACAGCTGTAGCAGTTGACATTTGCCTGAGCTGTCAAACAGTCATAGTCTAGCCATAGGGTATTACTGCAGTATAATAATAAAATACCAATTACTATCCCGAACTAAAATGAAGATGTAGCATAGGTCAGTCTAAAAAAAGATCTGTATTGCCATGTAGTCATCACTGCTTGCTAAAACAAGAAAGTTAATTCCTCTGCTTGCTCTGACTTGAAGTATTTTTCTCCTTTGTAGAGAGATTTTTGGATGAGTTATCAGCACCTGAAATGTATTCATATTTTCCTGAATATGGCAAGAATTCGTGTTATTTGGGCATTTGGGTTTTTGAAGTCTTAAAATGCTTGCACATGTTACAGTGTTTCATGTAATCTATAGGTTTACAGCCATAAGCAGTGGGAAAAGGTGTCTGGCCCATCTAGTCTAATTATCTGACGTTCATGGAGCTCCTCTCTGTGGCATTTCCAATATGATCTGATTTCACTCATTTTAGTGTTATCAGTGATACCTGCTCCATGGGTATTTGATTCTTTTGCCTGGTTGCTCCTCTTGGGTCAGATCACCTTTTTTGTTATGCAGCAGAGAAGTGAATATGTGGTTTGTCATGACCCTGTGCTGTGGTCTGTCTAAATAGAAAGGTGATATAGAGTTATATAGTATCACAGTGTGAGAGATCTAGCGCTCTTCAGCTGCTTAGTTATTTCTTTTGCATCTGAGTGGCAGGTCTGCTAACCTAGATGGCTGAGTATATAACTAAAAGTATAGCGCAAAACATTGCTGTGCAGAGATACCCAAGCTAGCTATGTGTATGCTGGCTCCAGAACTGGAAACAGCATATCTGTGTTAATACTGTCCTCTGGCTGGGATGCTTAGCTCTGCTTTTGGCAGAGTTATATTACTTTAGTTGCAGAGTACGAAGAAGTATGTAGTCATACATTGTACTACCATCATCTTTTAAATATCCTTAAATCAATGAGAGTTTTGCTGCAGCAAGAGCTACAGAATAGAGGCATGTGTAGTATATAAATAATTACACAAAAAAGCTGTTCAGGAACATTAAGGTTGCAGTTCAAAGGTCAACCTTAACTTCCACATCTCCTGACTTTAAACTGCCTGATTTTGTAACCTTGATAATGTTCTTTTGCATTGTTTTCTATATGTAATTATTTACATATTACACTCACCTCTATAGTCTTTGTGTTAAGTTCTTAGGTTTTGACGATGCTAACTGTATACTGCTCCTCCCCTTTCCCCCGTCCCACAGATATTTCATCAAATGACATCACACTGACACCCACTTGAGGAGAAGAGCCTTCATTCAGATCTACCACGCACGCGCGCGCGCGCGCACACACACACACACACAGTCTTTTGCTAATTGAGCTGAGAGCAGCAGGTTGTTTTGGACAAGTGCTAAGTGGGAGTAGTTATTTTGCTGGTAGGTTTCACAGATATTTGCTGAGAATGGAGGAGTGGTGAGGTTCAGGGATCTTGGCCTACATTACAGGCTCAGGAGAACATGCTGTAATGGACTCAGGCTCTTCTGCACATTCCCCTCTACCCTTCACTTTTGCCCCCTCTTATCCTGTCCCACTCCCCTGTCCCTGTCTCTTTCATATCCCTGGTAAGGCTAAATCCTCCTGCAGGATTTTTATAAGATACTGCAGGTGGTTGTTAATAAGTCTATAATTTAATCTTTCAAGCTTGATGCTTTCTAGATGCTTAAGATTTCTCTCATGATGTTATCCATTATGTAACACCCAGCATGTGCAAGACACTGCATTGCATGCAAATAATGCCTTCATAAAGCTTATCAATTGTAGGCTGCTGGTATACTGACACCACTGCCTGTCATGCCAACTAGTATTGCCCCTCTGACTATCTGCATTCATCATGTTCTCTCAGCGTCTTTTCCCAGCCAGCCCTGGTCTCTTTTCCATACTTTCCAATCTTTCCTCAAACTCCAGTCTTTCCTTACCTGTCCAGTAACTTATTTTTTTCCTCATCTACTTTATTCCCCATGTCTTTCAGTGTCTACTTGCTGACTCCATTATCCCTGTTCCTTATCTACACTTGATTCAGAGACTCAGCTTTCCTATCTGGGCTCCCCCTCCAAGTTTGCTGCATCCCTGCTCACTCAGCTCTTTGCTTTAGTCTCTTTGCCAAGTCTGTTTCAGTTTTTGCCCAGACCTTGGCTCCTCATCCAATGGACCCCCTCCTCACTTCTTCCTTCCCTCACCCTACTAATTTCCATTCCCCTCTTGCTGCCTTACCAGCAAGCTTCTTTTTTGCTCAGGTCCAGCTCTTGTCCACTTTCAAATCAGGCAGCTACCCTTTTCACATTGCCTAAGTCCAGGCATGTAGGATACAGCACAGAAAAAACATACTCATTGTTTTTAGTTCTGGTGGCTGGCCTACAGCCACCGAGAGCCACGATTACAGGGATAGATGCCCTCACTTCTGGACTGGACCACGCTTAGTGCAGGCAGAATCCCCAGAGAGTTTAGCTAGTACACTCCAAGATGTTTCTCCTGACCCTGGGTAAGCTTGGCCTTCTCACAGGAAATGTTGCCAGACTGTTTTAGCATAGACAAAAGAATGAAATTTTCTTTAACCTCATTCTTAGAAATTGCTGGACCATTTTGTCTGAAATTTTCCAACAGGAAAGAAAAAATCATCTTGAGGCAGACCTCTGGTATGAAAAGCTTCAGCCCAAGTGATTCAAGTTTGGTAAAATTATAAACAATTGAAAACAGGGTGTTAGGATGGGACAAATGTTGGGCAACCTTGATAATAGGCAACATGACCAAGCAGGTGTCATTTGTGACTCTCTAACTGAAGTTATGTGAAGATAGGTATTGAAGAAGACTTGGAATTCCCTGTTTCATCATGTAATTTTTGGACACTGTCTGCAAGTCTGGCACAAACACTCTGAAATGGGCAATGCATTTTTCTATGTGACTTCTTTGAAGATTATATATTAACTTTTTGGAGGCAACATTTTAAAATGTTCCATTGGTGAAATGTTGTCCTGTTGGTCTCATATTTTTTTGGAATCCTCTCTTGGTACAACCACAAACTTCCACTGTCTCTGTTCCTGTCTTTCTCTCCCCCACACATTTTTTCTCTTCTCAAACTTCACAAATTTAAGCTACTTTTTCCAGTATTTTAAAATTAAAGACAAAAAGCTATTCTTTCTATTCATTATAACCAAATTGCTCTCTGCCAAGAAAAGCCAGTGAAACTGCTCTCAGCTAGTTCTATTTTCCAAAACTACCATTTTTTTCTTTAACCAAAGTAGAGGTTCTCATTCTCCATTGATTTAAGCCTCAATTATCCATTGCCCTTTCCACCTCCCTGTCTTAGTAATAAAGGGTCAAAGAGAAGATAGGGATAAAGGAAGAACTGAAGCCCAGATTGTCAGACTAACAAACTACCAGCTCTTCTGCACAAGTCTGCTCCCTCTAACAGACTTTTGTTCATCGTACCTGACCTGACAAATCTGAGGAACACTCTTGTACTAGAACAGTCTTCACCTTTGCTTACTTAACAACTGCATGTGAGAAGGAGGTGCCTCTGATTTTTCCCTGGCCCAATGCCTTTCCTGAAAGTTAAGTCTCTAGAAACCTGCTTTACTCCCACAGACTTACTTATACACATCTGCTTGGGATTCCCATATTAGGTTGGCCAGAGGTAGAAACTTCCTATAGAGCACAGCTAGTATTCTTCACTCCTGAAGTGAGTTCCTCACTAGCCACCAACCCTGTTCTGTTAGCCATTGTGGAAGTGGTGCAGGTAAATGGCCTGTTCATTCCCCTGATTGTCTCTTGATTGTTTCCTTATGGGCACAGGCCTGGAATATGCCTTCTTACCTGTAGAAGCAAAAAGACTGTATTTATGGTTTATCTTCCTTTCTAAGAACCAGTTATACTCTGTCACTTCCTGACTACAGTAGCATTGTCTTTAAGAAAAACATACAACAACAGATATACAATATACCATCCATACCTATGCTGTGAAGAGAAAGGCATCAAAGCTGGTTGGCAACTAAATTCTGAGGCTGATCTGCTCAGAGATGTGGCATCCGACAGAACTGATCTGCAGCTGATGAGATGTTGCAAATCTAAGATGTATCATCACAGCCCCTCCTTTGATCTTTAATCTTATGTTTTACATAAGATTTTGCCCAATTAAAAAAGAGAGAAATCAGCAAATCTTCTACCAGGTCTGGCTTTCTCTTTTAAAGGTCAAATGCAAAACTTTGAATTTGGCCATGCTATGACCACAAAGGGGAACTTAAAGGCTGCTGAAAATCATTTCCCTCCTTTTACAAGGCATAGCTTCAGTTTTCCATATGCCAGGTTTCTTTTCTGATTAGCAAATAATTAGAAATGCAGAAAGGTGAAGCAGTGGTTCTCATAAATACTTATTGCATTTGGTATACCACTGCTAATGTCAATTTACTGTGACTAAAATCATTGATATCCATGATGAGCAACAAGTTTATAAAAAAGGTCCCAATATTTCTGCAAAGTGATCCTGGGCTGTCATGTTTACCATTTCCCTCCAACACATTATTCTGAAAGCCAGTTTGTTCCTGGCTTTTACCTATAACCAGTTTGGAGGCAACAGAGCAAAAATAAAGAAGAATTTTGCTCTATTGCTATTCTTCATTGCATCAGTCTTTTACTCTTCTTTATCACTGAAGAGGAAACTGGTAATACTGTTACCTCAGAAAGTACAATTCTTGTTCATAAGAGACATCAGAAAAAAATCTTCCCCTCCTGCTACCCCATGCTTGCAGAGCCTCAGTAGGAAAGGTACTGTCTGGATGTATGGCAGACCACTCAGAATATGACACACCGTTTAGACTAATCAGACACAGGGCTTAGGAAATGCATTCTATCAATCAGTTGTTTGAAATTAAGACAGCAGCAAATTAAACTTTGACATCAATCTTGCATTTAGCAGCCCACACCTGGAACTTGATGGAGGTTGTGAGCAGCAGAGTGCCCTAGGTCAGGTTGGAAGATGCATGGAGAGCATCATGGATCAATACTCTGATGGTTTGTGATCTCAGCAAAATAAAAATAAACCATGAACTCGGAACTCAGCAGGCATTGCTTCTTGGTGGCTTGATTCTACCTCACTCGCTGCAGTTTTGTGTAGCTTGCGCTAAGTGCCTGGGTCCTACATTTATGTTGTAAAGCCTCTTGAAATGGCCAGTGAGTGCATGTATTAAGGCTGTCCATTTAAAGGAGGTTTTAAAATAAACATAGGCCAGGTACAGATCATTATGCTTTTACCAGTATAAGTGATTGTAAACTAGTCTATACCTGTAACAAAACAGAGGTCTGGCACACAAAACCAGTCTATACCCACAACAGAACAGAAGTTAGGTACACATAGACTGGTTTAAAAATTGTGGAACCTGGTGTACGATTTCTGCCTCCTTCCAACCGAAGGGCAAATGTGTGTTCTGTTTGCTGTCCATCTAAACTGCACCACTTACAGAAAATCACGAACTTAGATCAATTCTACCTCAAGCTGGTTGACTATCTGTACCTAACCATAGTTTCTGCTTTTTAGTCCAGAGTAATTAGCAGTGTTGTTTCCCTGCTTCTCTGGGCAGGGGCATGGTGGGGGAATTTGCTTCAAGGAGGCAGAATACTGTCCAGGACTCTCTGGCATGGAGTGGAAGAACACCTGCTATTACCATCTTCTATTCCCCTGGCCCCATGCCAGTCCCATTGCAGGCTTGTGTATATATGACTCTGTGTTTTCACCATCCCCTTAGGGATAGTATGTGCTCCCTACATGCAAAGTTTGCAGTTTTGCTGAGCTCTTGCTTGGACTGTGTGTAGGGGATGAGAGAAGCGAGCTCTTTCTGCTGTTCCCGCCTACCTCCCCCACAACCCACCAGTGCCTCCTGGGGCACCATGCACCCCTGTAGGGCTAGGCTGAATTTAGTCTTTTATGATAATTATACATAGATATTCAGTGGTTTTCTGTGTCAATCAGTAGCAGAGCAAACAAACATGGTCTACTAGTTTGTTGATGTTAAGTGCATTGAGTTTCCTGAAAATACATCTATACATCTGTATGTTGCTGCCCTCAAATTAAGATCTCTAGTTTTAGACTTCCCTTTCACAGCTGGTGATACAGCACCATCTAGGGACCTTGAGATCTAAGCAGAGCTGCATCAGGTATACAGTAGGTCACAAGGCTTTTGATTGGATACTGTTTGCAGTACATACAGGCATCACATTGAGATTTAGAAATAGAAGATGGTGTTTTATTTAAGCCATATCTGTCTTTATAGCTACAGATTTGAAATGTATTAGATTTCATTCTGGGTGTCAATCACCACTGGCTACAATGGTACTGTTTGCATGCAATTTGAATGTTGAATGTGGCTCATGTTCAAGCACAAGAAAATTGTATCATGTTGCTGTCCTGTTTATGGCACTGCCAGTAATGAGCGATGTATACATGAACATTTTCCATTTTTGTTAGAAGCGTGACTCATAGGCCTTCTTCTTAGGATACTTTATTGAACTGCTAGGGAAGTATTACTTAAGAAAAATCATAATTCCAGGAAAGTGTGTGCATGTGACTGGGGTAACATAAGTTCAGTCAGCATTGGCAGCAGCTTTGCATTATAAAGTGACATTTTGAAATCCTGCTTTTTGATTGGCTAGTTACAGTTCCAAGCCATTTATTAAAACTCCACAGGTCAGAGCCATATTCTGACAAAACTGCCAAACAATGAAATCTTTATTGTACTAAAAGAATATTTGCAATACATATTGTATATTTGTGTTCTCTAACTTGCCTCTCCATTCTTGGGACATTCCCCAGTTGTTGTCCAAATGTCAGTGCCTTTCAAGTGATGGACAATTATCAAAAGAAAGTGTCACCACCCTGGAAACATTATTATATACACATATGCTACAATACTTCCTGACATGCATGTCCTGTCACAGCTATAGAGTAGCACGGAATTCTTCCTGTTATGAAATTTTTTGTTAATGAGGATAGCAAAATGTTGTAACATATCACGTTTAATGTTATCCTGAACAGAAAATATTATAGCATCACATGGAAATACAGGGGATTTGCAGAAATACTTACTTTTTCAATGACCTGGAAATGTAGAAAAAAAGCACATTCAGAAATGCCAACACATGGTATTTCCAAGAAATTTGCTTCCCAAAATGCCAAATGCAGCAGAGTCTAGCTGACCTTCTTGTTAGGTATATTGTTTCTGTGAGGTTGTTAAAAATGCAAATTTCACTCAGGAACTTCAGATGCCCCCAGGACAGTCTGTCAGGCAGACTGTTAGGACAGGAAACACTAGGGCTTCTTGGCTTCCCAGGCCAGCTGGCTCCCAGTACAAGTAGGCAGCCCAAAGGATTTTCAACCATTGGCAAGAAGTGGGTTTTATGGCCCAGGTCAACCAACAGACCCTGGAAATCTATGCTCTTAGGGGCATGTCTGGACCAAAATCCCAGCTGTGCTTTAACATTACATGCAAGGAGGGTTCCCATGAAACAGTTCAGGTTTGACAAATTTTGTGTCAATATTTTCTATTTTGCTGAAAAAATGTACAACATGCTCTATTCAGAAAGCTGGATGTGCCTTCTATGCAACACAATACTTGGATCAGGAATACAGTGCTGCATCATGCCCCTACTTGCTAATCTCATTTTTGCTGTAGGAGTGAAGTATTCTGGATTAGCCTCCAGAGTAGCATATGGTTTGTATTCCCTTGGCTGGCACTGCATTTCTGTAAGAAAACCAATAGATCTAGCTTCGAACTGTGTGGAATGCTTATGCTGCTGACTCCAAATCCTTACAAGTTCACTGAGAGCTTTATTCTCTTTCATGAACCTTGCAAGCAAGCATGGTTACAACAAAGCTGTGTTGCCTTAATGGGTGAAAAAAATATCTCCTTAAACCCTTGTTCACTTATTTTTGCAGGTGCACATTCACTGTTCCCCTTTTGATATAAAAATTACTAATAGCCATATGGGAGGTATTTGTAATCAACCTTATGGATAAAATAGTAGTAGGCCATTACTGCAGCAGACATAAAAAGAAATAATGAATCTAGGCTGATTTATGGCTTTTCATCAAAATCAAGTAAAATTCTGTTGTTTTTACTTCCTTATTCTGAAGTAGTGGTCTTATTCATGCCAAATGCGAAAGGTGAAGTCTTGAGGTGGGAACCAAAATGTACTACCTTGTCTCTCTGAACTTTGACAACATTTAGGCTGCTAAATGTAAGAAGTCTAGTTTGCATTTGCTGTAGCATTACAAAAGATGTAATTTCAGTCGAGCAGGCCAATCAAATGTATAAAAGCTACATATTTAAGATATCTGAATAACTAATACAATTTAACAACAAAATCACATCACCATCAGCCAAACCAGTGACCATTTTAAGACCATTGTGTGGCTATGACTGTTCAGTTCATTAAGATAATAAAGCTCTTTCACTAGAGTGGAAGTGGTAGTCTGTGCAAGTTAGGAAGTAACTTTTCCCCCATGCTAAACATCACACAGTTGGAGCATTAAGGGGATATCTTTAGGTATTGGTCCAGTGATATGCTGCCAAAATTTTAACGGGGGACTTCTTAAAATGTTCCAGTGGTGATATATATAATTGACATTCCCAGAGTAATATACCATATTGTCATTCAAGCAACACACACACTTCCCCCCAACAAAACAAAACAAAAAACCATCTGCTGGAAATTGTAGTGCATTTTATATATGAGATATATGATAAGGACAGTTTCTGCCAGTTAGAGGCAAAAGTTAAAGTAAAATCTGCACATGACTCCTAGGGAATAGAACAGTAGGTAGGCTCTGCTCCCTAACTGATGCTACTACTCAGTTACCTACTAAAAGGAAAAATCTTTTTTCTTCATTTTGCCCTTCAAAAACAATGTGTGTATTATATTCCAGGGTGGGTTATATGTGAGAAAAGATGGTACCCCCAAGCAGAAATTCTGTTCTAAGTCTGAACATTATTAATTTTATTGTTTTTACTCTTTTCCCCCCTCACCCTCCTAAAAAAATCCACTAAAAAAAAAATCAAATAATTACTTAAGCTGCACATTACAGACTAATCAATCAGTTCTTCTGTTCCTACTCTCTGGCGGAGGGCTTCACAATACATCATCTTCCTTGCAGTAGTGGCAGCAGATAGGCTGTTCTTCCACATTTTTTCTCAGCAGCTGTGATGGAGAGGTTGTCCTGAAGTTCCTGGCTGTGGGGTGATTGGATGAGTGGAGAGCAGGTCCCTTCTGGTGTTAAGGTATATATTTATGGAAATATATACTATTTACTTCTTGAGGTAGGGATGTTGCCACCGACTGTGAAAAGTCTCCTCATAACTTGATACATGGGAAAGCTGGTCCTTCCCTGTACCAACTCTTCAGACACTGGGACAGAGCTGAATAGGTAGAAACTAATGAGGACAGCCATGGGTGGCAGCACTCCGAATTCATATAGGAACACTGTGGCCATGTATCCTCTTCATACATTTCTGAAGCAACTGGCAGGGAATTGCAGAAAAAAACCATGTATCCAATTGCATACATACAGGTACTGATGGGACATGTCAGAAGTTCCTTCATCCTTAACTGCTGAAGTGATTGCAGGAGTGGCTACTTTCAGAGTGGGCTGAAAACTTTAATAGGCAAAGTCTTCCCCAACATTTTGGAGTGGGTTTTGAAGCAACTGCTACTTTGGACCAAAATTCCAGCTACCCAGTGAAATCAGCTTCTGTTTACAATTTTCACATCACTATATACAGGGCCAGCTGGAGATCCTTTAATGCACCTCAAACTTCATTGACTAATTTAGCTTAGAAGCAGAATATAATGACCTAAGAAGATATTTTTAGGTCACTTCCAACCTGCTGCAGAATTTAAGCCTAGCGATATATGCCTTTCAATCCTAGCCATCTCCATTTGTGCATGATAGCATTACATTTTCAAAGATATCTTTACAAAAGAAGGAGCTAGAATTTTAAAAAATAAATACATAAATAAAGGATGCTTTTTTCCTATTAAGGTCCCCAGTGCTGGATCAGGCAGCAAGTTCACCAGTGAATGCTGTCTCCCTATAAGCATTATGACAGACTAAATGGACATACAGGCTTCCAAATGATACAGTCCGAATGCAAAGGAATACTTTAAACTCGCTTCTAAGGTATTTGAGACACAATGACCACTTTCAAAACTAGAATGAGGTATAATATAGTTTCATGAGAGTATACTGAGGGTTCTTATAAAGAGGTCATAATTGTCATTTAAGGAAAGAGAATCTATAGTCATCCCACCAGCTTTCAGACACATCCCACTACTTAGCGGAAAGCACTAAAAAAACCCAGAACGATGTTAATAAAAAGCTAAAATAACCTAATTGTTTCTGTCTATCATGACATCAGTAATTAGCAAAGTACCTGATTTGAGCACTACTGTTATTAATGATGCCAAATAATAATTTTATAGCTACTCTACAACAGGTAGGACTAGAAGTGGAAATTTGTCTGTCAAGAGTTCATATCTGATACAGAGTCAAAATTATTATTCAGCGAGAATTGTTGACAAACAGCTAATTCTACTCAGAGCCTAATTTCTTATATACATGCTAAGGTTAAACCCTCCTGCAGGATTTTTATAAGATACTACAGGTGGTTGTTAATAAGTCTATAATTTAATCCTTCAAGCTTGATGCTTTCAAGATGCTCAAGATTTCTCTCATGATGTTGTTATCCATTATGTAACACCCCACATGTGCGAGACACTGCACTGCATGCAAATTATGCCTTAATAAAGCTTGACAATTGTAGGCAGCTGGTGTACCAACACCACTGCCTGTCATGCCAACCAATATTGCCCCTCTGACTATCTGCATTACGTTCTCTCGTGTTTTATACTTAGATTGCAAATATCAGAGCAGGGACTTTCTCTGATCTGCACATACATCCTGGACTTTAGTTCTAGGGCTCCTAGATGGATCAGTATTAATAGCAGTAATAATAATAATAAATATTGATGAGATGACTTCATGTTGCTTCACAGAGCCACAGAAGCCAGTCATCACTCATACGTCTCCACTGGAACCTAAGCTTCACATTCTGTGCAGGTTTTTGTGCTCACTTCTAAGATACCACCAGGTCTGCCTTTTGCCTGATGTTGCCCTATAAATTCAGTGCAACTGATACCCTATACAATTTGAGTCAGCATTTATCTGAGAAGTAAATTAGATTATTTTCAAGTATAACAGCACCAAAGTTACAAGCTATTTCAGTATTGTGGTGAATCATACAGAAGTTATTTTAAAGGCTGGATAAGGCACAGTTCTGACAATAGTGCAGGCAACATTAGAAGCTATGAGGCTGATAACTCTTGCCAAAAAGTCCTGTCCATATCATCTCAGCTATTTCCATGTGATTTCTCATGAATTTAACACTACAGACACTCAACATACAGAGGACAAAATTTATATACAAATCCTTGTTGTTCGTTTTGTGTCTTCAAATATCAAATGTACCATTTGGAAATGTCCAAATACCCATGGTAAGCTGTTTAATTTTAAAAGAACATTTTTCAAACTTATTTTAAAGTGTTGGTAACCCAAAGTATTAACATAACTCTCACTCAGAAATGTAGCATTAATGTCAAAGCCATCTATAGCTATTCACATATCACTCATAAAAATAGCATGTATGTCCCTGACTGAGGAAAGAATTCCCAGTCATGAAAGCACTTAAACCACAGGTTTAGCTTAAGGTCCACTAACGTTAGGTGTGGCCTGA
Source organism: Alligator mississippiensis (assembly GCF_030867095.1). Taxonomy (NCBI): domain Eukaryota; kingdom Metazoa; phylum Chordata; order Crocodylia; family Alligatoridae; genus Alligator; species Alligator mississippiensis. Next base: position 322,913,650 of record NC_081824.1, read on the forward strand.
AGATGCTGAGGGTACGTATGCATATTATGAGGCCTTTCTTGAACTAAATACAGATAGAAGTGTACAAATCAGCCCATTTTGGGATTAATCACACTAGAGCTTTATTTTCAATCAAATATGGTCTGTAATGCTCCACAGGATACTCTTCACAGCTGATGCATTTTCTTAAAAGAAGATTAATTTTATGGCAGCCCTTGTGAAGATTTATTTTGTGACAGGCTGACAGATGATTAGTCTGCTTCTTCACCCTATCAGCCGGGTCCAATCCTGCTGGGAAACCATTAAGAGGTAGAGGCAATCTATTTTTTTCATATAGATATCTGCTAACTCACCAATGCAGATATCTGTATGAAAAAAATAAGGTGAATGTTCATTCCAAGGCAGGAACCTTAGGAGTTGTAAAACTTGGGGGCCATTTTGAATGTATGTCCTCTAATTTGTTTTGTCAATAATGCCAAATCTCAGGAAAGGGCTTAGTTTGGAGAGAGAGAAGGGAGAGAATGCAATTTGAGCCAAATCCTCAGCTGGTGCCTGAATTCAGTGTCTGATTTACATCAGCCAAGGACCTGTTTTTATGTTTAGAGAGTGAGTGGGAAAGGCCCCCAAGGACACTATCCCTTTTTTCACCTTTCCAATGTTAAGTACTTTAGGGGCTTTTCTGGCATCTAAATTATTAGAGAGAAGATAGCCCTTTGTGGTTTCTTTTGGAAATACACAAGTTATAATTATCCAAAAATCACAAAGTTGACCTGAGGAATCATTTTCTGATGGCAGCAAGGTTGTTCTTAGCTAAGTGCAGGAAAACAGATTTTCATCTTCTAACTGAAGAATATCTTTGGAAAATATGGGAGGTCAGTGTTATGGAAAAACATACGACTTGATTTAAGTACAAATATAATGAATACCTCCTAGCATGGTTTTCATTCTTATGGTTAGAAAAATAATATTAAAAATAGCAGCAAACCCAAGGGCTTCAAATGAGTTATGTAAACATAAGACTTTGTGATAGATTTTCTTTGATATTTGTTACTGATATTTTGCAATAAAACTTTCTACTGCAGTGCCCAGCATATGTGCTTTGTCATTGGTAGGATGTGGGTAGGATATCTGAAAGATGTCACATTTGTCAGCGTCACAATGAAACTATTTGAAAAGTGATTTTATTTACTTTGGGACTATGTGCATTAGTCTGCCCTGGCTGGTGTGATATGGCACTCTCAAAATGTATTATAAATTGTGAGCTTTCTAGGGGATGGATCATCAGTAATTTGTTATCTGTGTGGATGGTACCTAGCATGATGGGGCCTTAGTCTACAAGTTGGTGCTGACCATAATTTAGATAAATAATACCACTAAGAGCAACAAAGAAAAGGCAGAGCACCTTAGAGACTGATTCATAGAGGTGTATAGGCTTTCATAGGCAAGAGCCTAATTCTTCAGATGCTGTCACCTATGAATGTTTATGCCTCTCTGAACCAGTTAGACTCCAAGGTGCCACTCTGCCCTTCTTTCTGCCGTACTTCAAACTAACATGGCCAACTACTCTCTCAACAACAAAAGAAGTGACAGATGTTTCCACATGCTCTTGGATCAAGCTTAAGGAAAATGAGTATATAAGTGAAGTATTCCTCAGCACAAAAATCTTCCTTCTTGACCAAACCACTGGAGAATGAACAACTGAGTCACAGATGGGTCCAAGGAGACTTGCACAAGATTTACTTCCTAAGGTAGAGTTCTGGTGGAAGGAATGAAAGAGAAAGAGAAAAAGAAAGTGAGGATCAGAGCAATGTTTGATGGAAGGAGCAAAATGGAGATGGTTTCAGGGTAGATTCAGCCCAAGGCAGGCAGGAATGGGTTTGTTTGGCTCAGAGAGGGGTATGGAATATTGAAAGGAAGGAATGTCTGTAACATGGAAAGAATGTAGAAGGGGTGGGATCGGATAATGAAAAGTTGGCAATGCCCGCTATCATGGGCAACTGGTGCCTCCTGAGTCGGGGGGGCACTTGCCCCTCCCCGCCCAGCGGCTAGTCAGCGACTGGTGGTGGGGTCTCCCCGTGGCCGATCGCATTGACCCAGAAGCAGTGTTTCCTCTAAGCTGGCTGTAAGAGGGAACGCTGCCCAGAAGTGCCAATAGTGCACCCAGAAGGGCCAGGGACACTCCTGGAAGTGCCAGTGGCACTTCTCTTGGCACCCCCACTCCATGGCTGACACTCTCAGGGGAGCACCAGCTCTCCTGCCTGCCCCACCTGCCCACCTCTTAAGCAGGGAATGCTGCTGTAAGGGGCTGCACCAGTGCTCTCAGGGGGTGCATGTGCACTCCGTACGTGTCACCGCTGCCCACTCCCTTCCTTTGTCAAAGCACAAAGGAGCTACCCCTTTTGGGCTTCACCCATTCATTGAAGACAGTGGCAAGCCTCCCATGGCTTTAATGTAGGATCAGAACCCTTGCACCTCTCCCCCTCTTCTTTAACTGTGCTGTGAAAGGTCCTTTCCTATTACATTTTAATTTAACTTCCCACCCATGCAGGTTGCAATTCAGGAGGGATAAGGCAAATAGTAAGTTCTGTGGGATGCTTTCCATAATTCAACACTTTTTAAAGGGTTTTTTTCCCCTGAGCTGTTTCAAGGCAGAGCTTTCTGATGGGTACATTATTGCTATTGTTTTACGTGCCATGGGGTCTTATGGGAAATATGAAACAAAAAACATGACAGTATCCCTGAAAGTAGATTAAGATGCCCTGCACTCTGAAATGAGTATACCAGCTTTTCTGACTCTCATTCCAGTAGTCTGACAGTGTAGAGATCTTATCTCAGAAAACCTGATGAATTTCCAGTCTTGACTGGTGCATTCTTGCTGTTTCCTGTGAAATGGAGGGCTCCCATTTACTGAAATCTGTCTTGTTCCTGGCACTCAAGTTTAGCTGTTAGTACGATGACTTTGAAAAGACTAGTTCCATCTGCACCTCAGCTAGAGAAGTGATGCACTACAGGGTGCTAAGCGCTCTGTCTGTGATCTGGCAAGGAGTTAATCACATGTATTTAAAGAAATACATGTGAGAAGTTTGCATGAAGTCAAAAGAAGTATTTAAGGCTGTTGAAATTAAGCATTTGCTTGTATGTTTTTCTAAACTGGGAGGGGCTTAATTGTGTGGTCAAAAGTATCTATCTGTGTGAGTGCTTTGCAGAATATAAGACAGTTGGGAGAGAACCCTGGTCAACTAGGAAAGTTGTAGATTATACAGGGCATCTGAAGAGGTCTGTCAGTATTGAGTGGAAATGGTTATGGAAGTCAAAATGGCATGAAGGCAAAGGCTTCACATCGTTCTGATTCCCTTAGCTTTTGTGTACCACCAATCAGGTACAAACTTTGACTAGACTCAGGTATGTCCCTGAGGCATGAATGGTTCATCTACCTGCAAGATGCTATTGCCTTTGAAATGAAATGCCTCAGGAGAGAATGGATCGTGATGGGGATTGTAGGGGAGAAGAAAATGGCACTCTCTAGAGCAGAAGTGACCAACCTGCAGCACAGGTGTCCTAAGCGGCACAGGCAGCCTTTGTGTGTGGCACATGGCAGATCAGGGAGGGGGCGGGCAGCATAGTGGCAAATAGAGCAGGAAGCAGAAAGCAAAGCAATAAATCAGGCAGGGAGCATTGGGAAGAAAGCATAAATTTCAGTAGGTCATCAGGCAGAAAGTATAAACCAGGGAACAGAAAGCAGAACAGTAGAACAGGCAAGAGCAGAAGCTCAGAGTGTCACCTGGAGAGGATGCAGGGCTAATCTGTGGCCCACCTCCCAGAAAGGATGGCCCATCACTGCTCTAGCGAATCAAATATATGAGAAAAACCAGAACTCCTCCAGCAATGTGCAGATATGCAGCTAGCTCAGTTCTCACACTGAGATGGAAGAAAAGAGGGGATAGTGGCTGCACTCCAAGCTTACATGATCCAGCCAGCATTGAATAGAGTTGGTGCTGCCTCATCTGGCATGATATAACTCCAGGGGATGTAGCCAGTTTGGTTCACCATGGTTCATTTAATGAGGGCAGAGGCTGCACTTCATATTCTTCTGATGACTACAAAAAGATCTCAGCTAACAAATATTTGTTACTTAATTGCTACTGGCTCATACTTCTAAATTATAGTGAATGAAAAAGGGGGGAGAGACTTAGAAAAATCTAGATATTTGGGCAGCTCTAACAGTAATGGGAAACCAAGGTTTGTCTATAACATTACAGAAGAATTGCTTAAGAGTGTTATTTTTTTTGCTGATACAAGTATTTTGGTAATCACCTGATAAGTTAGCAGGCAATTACTCCAAGGGACTCTTATACCATCTTGGGGATCATGAAGTTTCAGACTTCTCAGGTCATGATGCTTATGCAGGCTGCATATGACTTTAAGTTAGCCTTATGACACCACCAGATGTGCATGGGATCTTCTTGTTTCATGGGCTCTAGAGCTACTGTGAAGCACTGGTGCACTAGAAAGGAGTCCTAACACACAGAAGTATATGAATCTGATGTGACTCTGTGATTATAACCATCTTCTCAGGATAAACTAATCAGGTTAGGCCATTCTCCACAGAAATCCTGCAGCAGTTGAAGCACACCTATTTCTCAAAGCCAGTCATGAGCAGATTAAGCTGACTGCTGGCTCAATATGTCTCTCTCAGACCTTGAGTGGCACTGCCCAGGTCTGGCTGTCAGGCTCGTGTCCTGGTGTTTACCTAACTTTGCTTCAGGCTCTTGCACAGCCTTATCTCTGGCTCCCTGATTCCTTTAAGGCATTTTTCTCTTAATATTTGACATAATCTTTTTGACTTTTTCTGGCCCAGATCCAGAGTGATAATTTTGTTCTTACCATTTCTCTGAACTTATGCTCTACCTGAGAAAAACACATGATGTAGTTGTAGGTGTACTGAAGCAAAGATGTCCTTTGTAGAGATAGCTTATTTCCCTTCTTGCATGGGGATAATGAAGTTGGTATCAAGAAACCTTATGCTGCTTAATGGTTTCCACACTTGGGGGCTTTAACAATATGGCCTTAGTCCAAGTGGTACAACCTTCTAAGATAGAAAAGACCATAAATCCATAGTGATCAGAAAGATACAGTCATGTTTTTCTGTATGCTTTGATCTTTGTGAAATAAGCCATTCAGATAGGTGCAACAATTTTTAGGAAATCCTTTGGTATACAGTTTGACAAAGACAAAAAGAAAAACCTCAAATCAGTGACCCTCATACAAAGTACAGGGATATGCCTTCTAATTGGCAGAATGTCCTAGCCTCATTTTAGAGGTTCTCTTTAATTTCCATATGAATTTAAAGTCCCAGACACCATTCACTGAGCTGGAATGTCTTGCTATAATAAAAGGCATTGCAGTTGTGTCTAGTTGGATTTACCATGCTATTTAGTTTTAGTACACACAAGCTACATATCCTTTAACTGCTCTATAATTGGTCCAGTGCTCTTAGCATCCTTTGGGTAGAGTTAGACAATTTGTGAATCAAAACATAAGTCAATTTCTTAGAATTAAATATGCATTACCAATCATTTGCTCAGGTCTTCTTTCAGATTTCCTACATCAGCAAATCTTTCAATGGGAGTGTTTTGTAGAGCTTCGTTGCAATTCAGGATAAGTAAGAATGATTCACATTTATATTAAACTTTTTGCCTAGAAGGTCTGAAAAACACTTTCCAGGATTCACTTAGTATGAATTAATAAGAAATCACTTCACTCACTAGAGAAATATGCCCATCTCTATGGTAAAACATGACAGTTGGCCAGAGCACAGAGCAACATTGCATATGGACTTAGGGAAGGAGTGAATAATTTATTTCAAGTGAACTGCACAGGGGATTTTAGGTCAGTGGAAGGTAATTACTGAAAAATGAACTTGGCCAGAATATCCAGGCTAACATCTGCACGATTGCAAAATAAATGCCACAGATGTTTTAATAATGAATAACATGTGTGATCAGTGCCATGGTTTTACATCTGATCCAAAAGACTGCTCCTTATTCAGCATGCTGTGTGGAGCATTGGCTTAGTACTAGTTCAGATCACAAAATCATTCTACTAAATCACCAAACTCATATGTTGTGGCAACCTGAGGTCATCTTAGCGTTGTCTTGTTCATAAGGACTGGTGTTTTACTTAAGAGAATTCATGGGATAACAGCCCATAGAGGGCAACTCTTCATCATGAGGCAAAAAGTATAACCAAGACAACCCTCTCAACTCAGTACATACACCCATTACAGGGGTAACAAGTTACATAATTTGGAGCTAATAGCATCCACTAATCTGATGAATTAATAGAAATAACTTTGTCTCTGTGTTTTATGTCAGGCTGACTCAGAAGAACCTTACTTTTCAACATAGGGTCCAAGAACAGCTCCCTGCCCTGTCCCAAAGAGTGGTTTTTATTAATTTTAGCACTGACATCAGACTACAAAACTGGGCATGGTAGGTTGTAAGACTCTAAGCAGGTCTCCAGAAAGCTTCGGGACTCAGGAAGGTACCATGTCTGCTGGAGCTCCTTATCAGCAAGGGGAACAAGGTCTTAAAGCATACAATGTGGACTTCCCTCTGCCCAGACAACTTTTCTGACCATTGTGGAGGAGGACAACTACATGAATTGGCTTTCTCCTTGTCTTCTTTCCAGTTCACATGGTCATAAAGCCTGGAAATGCAGCTGATTTTCTGGCACAGTCAGATAAAGAGGGAAACGCCCACATAGCCTTGTACATGCATCTCCAGGTGTGCCATGGTGTTCTGAGGAGTGTGCTTTCTTCTGGGTCTCCTCTATACAGCATTCTACGTACACTTCAAGTACACTGCCCTTCTGATGTTCCTTTCTTTATTTTAGAGGACATCTCTGTCAGCATTAGAACGATCAGAACAGCAGATCAGGAAAGCAGCCAGTCTAGAAGAGCTGCTTCGAATCACTCATTCAGAAGACTGGAAGCTGTGGAAATGCAGGCTAAAACTCAAAAGCCTGGCCAATTTTGATTCCCGATCTGCATCACATCGCTCCACTAGATTTGCTGCTGCTTTCTATGACATCGATACGCTAAAAGGTAGGTATATTGCTGTACATGAGTTCCCTGTCACCTATTTCACTATGAGGATTCCCAACCGTTGGTGCAAGTAGGGGTTAAATAAGCTGGCATTCTTAGAAGAGACCAACATCAGAGAGAAAATGGTGGATATGGAAAACAGCATAAAAAGGAGGAAAAAGTTAGGCAACAGCCTGAATACATCTCCATTTTATGTGCAGAGCTGGTTTATTGTTTTCTGTACACAATCCAAATGAAAGATGTGTTAAGTATGGGCTTGTCAGTCAACAGAACAAGAAAGGAAGTAAACAGGCAGGAATAGCTTGGAATGGCTAGCTGCAGGGACTGCCAATAGCAATACGCTAAATCTTGGAATTTGCTTGTAGGCAGAAACAATGGACTTTACAGCTAGCACTGAAATTCCTAGTTTTATTAGGTGTGTTTTGATGTAAGGCATCTCATCAGCAGCTACATCTGGGTAGGAGCTGATTCATAAGGGGGTATTGGCTTCATGCTGTTGAGCATGCTGGGAGAATTTCAGGACAGAGAGGAAGTATACAGAAACAACAGATGACACCTAGATATGAGAGAGGGAATACAAATCTGTATACAAAATAGAATGAAACCCGCCCCCCCCCCCCCCACTGGGCACAACTGCATGAGACTTTTACTACACAATTGACTAATTAGCTGCACATTAAACATCTCAGCATCTACACATGCACCCCTGTTAGGCTGGAGTAAACTAATTTACTCCACAGCAGGATAGTACTTGTACATTTACAAGTAGTAATCTGCTTCAGAGTAAAAACTCCACAGCAGCACCCATGTAGACTCTGGAGGGGCTGGCTGGGGCATGAGGGTGCTTCAGTGCAGGGGCTGTCTGCTAGCTAGTCCTGCACTGAAGCACTCTTGTGTCACAGCCACCCCCCCAGCTGCACATTGAACCAGGAGGAGCAGCTTCAGGCTTGCAGACTAACCCCCAGGGCCCCCTGCCAGTCAGGGCTGCTCCACTCCAGCTTAACATGCTGTACATGAATAAACTTTGGAGCTTATTGCTCCTGGGCGCATGTTCAAACATTGTGCCCAGGAATGATAAACTGCAGAGCAATAAGCTCCGCAGTTTATTCATGCACCATAATTGCATGTGTAGACATGCCCAGTGCCTTCTAGAGGAAAGAATCAAGGTCTAATATGAGCTCACTAAAAGTAAACCAGGGGTTAGTTATCATTCCTTGATGAAGTGAACAGATATTATAAAACAGAGCCTTGCTATACAAGCTGTGACATAAGCAGGTGTAGAGATCCAGTCCTCGGGTGTGTGTAGACAAAATGGGGGCCCTAAATTGAAGCGGTGGGTTTAAAAACCCACCGCTTCAATTTAGGGTGAAATAAACCCCCATGCGTGCACACACCATTCTGACTTACCTGCCTCTCCAGTGGGGAGGGGAGAGTGAGCTGCCAGTGGGCAGAGTGGTCACTGGGCTGCGGCGGGTTGCTGGGGCTTCCCCCTGCAGCAGTGGCAGCTCACCCCAAGCAGTACCCGCCCGCAGGCACCCGACTTAGGCAGTCCGAGGAGGCACTGCAGCCACAGAGGGAAGCACTGGGCCGCCATGCAGCTCAGGCAGGCAGGCTCCAGGGACAGGTTGGGGGGAATTAAGGCCCGCTTCTATTCTTGGATGGAGCTTGTTTTCCTGGGCTGCTGCCAAGCTGCCTGCTGGTCTTCCTGGAGAGCCCCTTCGCTCCACGGCTGTAGGGGCAACAAACCAAAACTCCTCAAAGGAGTTTTAGTTTGCTGCGCCTCAAGTCATTTAAAGTGCATTACATCGCCAAATTTCCTACACTGGCTGGAAATAATGTGCAATATGCCACCGAGGCATGCAAACACCGACACCATTAAAGCAGTACAAAAGCATTTGGCTTGCTTTGAAGTGTCATGCACACACACCCCTTGTTTAAATCTACACATGGCTTTTGACCCCGAAATGATGGAACTCAAGCCAGAGTATTCACTTCTCTGTTGGGAAACTAAGAATGAATGATCCTATTGTGATAGGGCTTTTAGAACACCCACAACCACTCTTTCATACATTTGCTTACTCTTTCACATCATTTGATTAAATATTTTAGTTATCTGGCTGTTTTTGGCTAAACTTGAATTTTAATCTCTGAGAAGGACCACAAAGACACGGACATAAAGGCCAATGTGAAATGCATCTGTATACAACTTTATAGAATTCAAGAAATTGCATAATTTATTATAAAGACAATAATATTCTAGCAGTGCCTGATGCAAGAGAAACTGGTAGAGAGAGTTAAAAGAGATGGATTTTTTTCAGAATATTTGCAAGAATTCTGTATAGAGGCATTAACAGTCTAGGGAACTATTTGCATCCAATATAAATTGCAAGGTTTTCCTGTAGAAATCCTGAAAGCCAACTTTTAGTTTTCTCATGTAGTGAAATATGAGCATTGCAGAAAAATGGTGATCATTCATTTGTCTTTATAACAATACAACAAATGACTGCATCATGTGGACTAAGGCAATATTCTATAATACGATTTATTAACACCAAAAAGAATATAATTGTTCATGTAACTAGAGCACGGGAACAAAAGAGAAAAAAGTGTAAGTGGATGAATCTGTACTCAGAAAAATTCTTTAGTTCAGCCATCCATAGCTGGGGTGTTAAATGTGTGGATCCAGAGGGGCATGGCAGTGCAGTCATATTCCACTTTAGTTGTGCCACATGTAAGCTCCTGATCTGGGCTTCAGAGCCTGGGGAATGAACACTGTAGCTGCTGCTCATCCCCTCCTTTCCTCTGCTGCTGAATTCAGAAGGAAGGGGACAGAGAGGAAGGGGAAACAGCAGCAGCATTCATTCCCACGCTCCGGAGCAATGTGAAAATAGGGGCTCCAACCAGAAAATGCTCCAATCAGTTGGTGAGCTTGTTCCGCTTTGCACACACAAACCTCTGGCAGGAGCCTCAACTGACCAGACAGTGAATTCAGAGCACATCGCACAGCCAAAGTAGAGGGCTGCATCCACCATTTCCCTGTTCCTGGATCCGCTACTCATGTCAAACACGCATTCAGAGGGCCAAATCTGGCCTGCAGGGTCATATCATCCAGATCACAGGGCCAGGAATTTGGGAGTGGTATAAGTAGGGGGTGGGGTCCACCACCAAATTTAAAGGTATGGAGCCCTACCGGGGACAAGCAACATCTGCATTAGCTGCCACTGCATACCTTGCTGCCAGTTCCAGCTCATGAGGAGCCCTACAGTTTAGTCCAAGACTGGGGGGAGGGGGGACGCTAGATCTAAACTGAGTTTGACATCTGTGAACTATAACAACTCTTAGCTAAGCACCTGTTGGGATAATGCCTGTAAAAAAATGTATCTCTTTGCTTTTTCTTTCCCAGTCAGTGGAGGAAGCCCTTTGAGTTTATGTGAGTTTTTATTTAATGTGGTGTTATCATGAGAAAGTGAGGTCAAAGTGTAAGGTGCTCAATTACTCTTTCCAGGCACCACCAACCAAACTCAAAGTTTTAGTCCCCATCTTTGAATGAGCTTCCCTTTGCATAATCAAGACCTCCCACAAACAGCCAGGTTCCTCTAGAATAATGCAACTCCCAAGTATATGTGTGGGAGTGGGTTGGAGGTGGGTTTCTTGGCAACTGAATTGCAAATATATAACTCACTTATGGCTAAGATCAGAGTGACCATGAACTTTGGTGGTTTAAGAACAAAGTGTAAAAACCCATTCAATTCCTTCTTCTAGCCTCCCTACAATAGCTCTACCAAATGGCTAAGAGGGGGAGAATACGTGCACTTGAAAAGGGTATTTCTGTTAACGCCCATGCAACTGACATCGTAAATGATTATGAAAGGGCCATGCAATGCCAAATACACAACCCTTCTGGATTCACTACGCATATATGTAAACCAACAGCACTTAGTGTGGGATACCTGACATCACATTTTCCTCAGTGAATAATAATAATAATAATAAATACAAAAAACCAAATTAATCTTTTTATCATAATAACAAATACAATAACAAATGAGCAGCATGAAAACCTTGCAAAGAAAAATATTAAAAATCACAATATACATGTGTATACATCATATTTCTCGTTGACAGCAAATAAGCTGCTAACCAACTTCACTATCCCTGATACTCTTCATATTCTCAGCCTGGTGACCAGCAGATTGAATCCACCATCTCTGGGACCTCTAAATTGATCCAAGGTGTTGGTTGTAGCTGTGTTGGTCTAATGTCATTTAGCTGGGCTAATAAAAGATATCACATTTACCCAAATAACCTTGCTTGTATTGATCTAAAACACTTGTGTTATTTCTCCTTCCCAGCAGGCTCTCAGAGCGGGATGCATGCCTCTCTGGCTGAGAGAAAAGTCATCCAAATTTCCCCTTAACCTCTTTCAGTTCCTGGGACACTGAACAGATTTTTTTTTACCTCTGTACCAGCAAGAGCCAGAACTCACTCAACCCCAATTAATCTGTGTTTTCAGTAGGATAGTGTGCTATAGTCTACAGACAGTTCTCTCAGGACACTTCCTTCTGGGGCCGCACACCCCAACCTGGTGGTCAGGATAGAATTTTTTTTCTCTCTTCTTGACCCCAGTGGTACTCGCAACATGACCACTAGCCATCATCACATCCCCACTGAGGAAGCTCAAGGTTTCACTCATCTTCCGAAGATGGATGCACCCCAAATTCTTGAAAGCCAAACTCATGTCACGGCTGTGTGTTACAACACAGGGAAGTCAAAACTGCAGGAGTGGTAGCTCTTACTGAGGCCACAAAGCCTGCCATGTTTCAAGGAGATTGGTGCAGGGGTTTGGGGGGAACTGCACTCCAAGCTGCAGACAAGCAAAACGCTTGCCATGGGTGACCCTGTGTGTGTTCAGGTGCAGCGGGGTGACAGCTGCAGGGATGCTGTAGCCCTTGCTGAGGCCACAATACCTGCCAGCTGTCGAGCAGATGGGTGCAGGGGGGTTCTGGGGCCCTGCACCCCTAGCTGCTGACAGGCAAAACTCGTGCCAAGCTGTGTCTTTCTTGGGGCAGTTGATTGTCTGTATTGAGTCTTTCCTCTCCTTAGCCTGGTTTTGTAGGTGCTAATTGATGCTCATTAAGTCATTATGTGGTAGCTAGGTCCTGTGTATTGAGTCCCTGGTCCCTGAGTGAATCATGATTGATTGATTGGTAAGTGGTAACACAGCAGCTTTGTAGCCAGGCCCGCAGTAGTGTCTCCCCTCCCTGCCCCAAGACAGACACAGTCAGTCCCACAGCACCCATGGTACCAGTTTTGCTTGTCTGCAGCTTGAGCGGCAGTTTCCCCAAACCCCTGCACTGGTCTTCTTGAAACTTGGCAGATGTTGTGGTCTCAGCATAGGCTAACACTCCTGCAGTTTTCACCCCGCTATGTTGTAATGCCTAGATGTGACATGAGTTTTGCTTTCAAGAATTTGGGGTGCTGTTCCCCTCAATCCCCTGTACTGATATTCTTGAAACTTGACAGACTTCACCCTCTCTGCAGAGTATACCAGCTCTGAAAATTCCATCCAAATTGGACAAAAAACAACAAAGTTATAGATATTTTATTTGTTCCCCATTATACCCTATGGCCAGATCTCAGAGGTGGCTCCGAGGTGACTCCGAACCACTTCGGGAAGCCAAATGAGGCCAGCGCTTCAACCCGGATACGCTGCTTCGGACCCCGGAGTGTCTGAAGCTTCTCCCAATCCGAAGCTCTGTCCAAAGCCTTGCAAAGCCTTAGAAAATAGCCCCTGCAGCCAAGACTTGCAAATGTGACAAGTGACTTGTGGGCCCTCAATCTGAAGCACTTTGAAAAGGCCTGATTGTCAACAAGCACTGAGTACACTCTAAGAATCAGATACCTTTTGAGTACCTGAAGGTAGGATAGAGTCTACCTAAAGTATTCATAGATTCATAGATTGTTAAGGGCTAGAAGGGACCTCACAGATCATCGGGTCCAGCCCCCCTGCTCTAGGCAGGAAGACAACTGGGGTGACCCCTGCGAGATGACTGTCCAGTCTCCTCTTGAAAACCTCCAGGGTAGGTGACTGCACCACCTCTGGAAGGAGTTTATTCCACAGTCTGGACAACCTGACTGTGAAGGAGTTTTTCCTCGTATTAAGCATGAAGCAACCTTCCAGGTTCGGTCCTTTTTAGTGTTGTAGCCTTCCGGTAAAATCATAGTTCTACTAAAAACAATGGAAGTTTCACCCTAAATGTGCAAGACATTTAAAAGCATCTTATTTTTTGTATCTTTTTAATTATTATCAGGGGGGAAAGAATGAGGATAAATTAAGGGGAAAACAAAACTTTCAAGGACTAAATGAAGAGCCTCAGTGACCCTCTTTTAGGAAATGGTTTATATAATAGGCAGGTGTAATAAAAGGTCTAAAAGAGAAATGTGAATGCACATCTGAGGATAAACTTTAACATTTAGGGTTAAGAACAGCATTTTGGCATTTTTTTTTTCTTTAAAAGTTTCTGTAGGACTGAGCTCTGTTTCATATTAGAGATTTTCTTAACATGACAGAAATTGCCCTGGACCACTGCTAAACTGCTAGAGGTAAGCTGCTAATGGAAAAATGCTTTTCATAGCTCTACAAGAACACAAAGGCTCAATAACTCTTGAGGGTCTCTACATGCTTGTATTAGGTAGTTAAATACCTATGAAAATAGAGGAAGGAAAGAAGACCGCATTTAATGATACAAGAAATCATTTTGATATGTAATTATGGCAAATTCCACCAAGCTGTTCCTTTCTCACTCTCTGGTTAACTGAATAGTTAAAGCATTGTTCTCTCTCACAGTCAAAATTTGAGAGGTCATCCTAAAATAAAACTGCCAGTCTGCAAAAATTCAATATTTGAGAGCTGTCATGATGTTTTGAATAGATAAATCATACTTAAATTTATATTTTTGTTATTCAGTCTTTAAACTCCTGAGAACACTAAAGTGGGAGTGTGTTTGCCTTAGATTTCAGTAGATGGTTTGGAATCATTGCTCCCCGCCTGGACCCAGTGGACCTATTAAAAACATCTGACTAGAATCTCATTACTCTGTTTCTCCACCTGAACAGATTCAATTTTATTCTGCTCACATTTACACTAGAGTAATTTGAACCAACTGTGTACTGATAATAAGACTTCAGATTTACAGTGTTGTAAACAAGGGTAAAAATTGACTCTACTTGTACAGAAATAGATGATAGACCAGATCCTTAGCCAATGTAAATCAACACTTTTCCATTGAAAGCAGAGGATCTGCAGTCCTTAAAACCAGGTGAGTTTCCAGTTCCGTATGTTTTATAGTTAAGGAAGAGAATAAACCTCAAAAAGCAAACCCTAGCACAATAACCTCTTAATCCATTTAATGGGCATGATACTTCTGTTTTCAGCCATTCTTTGGTTCTTGATCAAAAATTGTTAACCAACATTATCAGCCAACCTGTAAATGGCCAACAAAATTCCAAGTCCACGTTATTTATCCAACACATCGTTAAATCAAGCATTTAATTTTTTCTTGTTTTTGTTCATGATGATGGTTCTTTCTGTAGTCATAGATGAGGAGTGGCAAAAAACTCAGTGTGTGCCAAGGGAAACCTGTGTGGAAGTTGCCAAGGAGCTGGGTACAACCACCAACAAATTCTTTAAGCCTCCCTGCGTGAATGTGTTCCGATGTGGAGGCTGCTGCAATGAGGAGAGCCTGAGCTGCATGAATACAAGCACAACTTACGTTTCAAAAACGGTAACGAGACTATTCATCTTTTTTCTATTTTCTTACTTGGAGACTAGGAGGGATAAAAGGATGTTGGGTCTCTCCAAGGCTGCTATGGAACTACTTGTGCCTAAGAGTCATTCTCTGCATTTTCATAACCATAAAAAAATTCTTAATTTTTATTTACTTAAAGTGAATACAACCTTGGGAAAGATTATTTAGCTTGTTTTCTATACAAGTAAGAATGACTAGACAAAGTCTAAGACTGGAGAATCAGAACCAGTGTGCATGTCTACATGAGACACTAAATGCTCAGTAGACTAATTCTACTGCACATTCGCACGTCATGACAGAAGTCATGATATTGTGCTAATGCACAGTAGAGTTAATCTACAGTGCATTAGCATCACTAAAAATTCATGCATCGGCACTACTGTGCCATAGCACTGGTTACTGTGCATTGGGTTAATACCTGTTATTACAGTTACTAAACTTAATGTGCCATAACTACAGCCCATGCATGCACATGTAGACGCACCCAGTGAAAGATGATGTCAATAAGCTTAATTATTGTATTCTTAATATTTATTGTTACCTGGACCCAGAATTTCCTGATGGCTCTTGGAAACTCCCCATACTACTGAGCAAATAGATTCTTTTGGAATTTCTGATGTGTGGTGCCTAAGAATTAAGACTTAATTTTTCACAGCTGTGACAAAAACCTTGATTGGTAATTTTGGGTGTCTAGGTTTAGAAGTCTTAAAGGTTCTTGAATTTTAAAAGTGCAGAGTATCTACTCTCACAGAATCACATATCTTAAATTAAATGCTCCAATTTTGAGTTGTTCCAAGTCACGAGTCACTTTTGAAAATGTAGACTTAAATAATTAGTCAGGTGCAGCAAAGTAGTAGCAGGCAGCAAATAACTTAAATGTAGTAGTTGCATCTACAAGCAATGCTATATTACCATAGCAATGAGCTAGGGCAACACATCATCTGTGGGCAAAAACCATGACATTGCCGCTACATCGCTGTAGCAATGCACTCCCTCAGTATAGTATGTTGCTATGGCAATATAGCATCTAAAAATAACCACATGCCACTGCACAGTGTAGTGCGGGCTGTTACTGCACCATCATTTAGTACTAACAAAAGAAGTACCAAATGAAGGCACAGTAACAACGCTGCCATAGGGGCACGTGTAGACGTGCCCAAGGTAATTGAGTTTTTTCCATCATGTGACTTTATAGTTACAGCTTTAGTTCTTCTATAGCAACATATTAGTCCTAGTAATAGAAAGTTTTTGTACTTTCACTAAATTCATAGATAATTAGCTGGAGCATTCCAGTAGCAGTGAGTCTGATTCCTAGCTGTTATTCTAGTCCTGTATCAGTGTGCTTTCACTGGTTTCAATGGAGTTATACTAGAATACAATGAAGTGTTGAAAGAGTGAATCAAGCCTAATACGTCCTATGTAGATGTTCATTAATTGATTCCATTCCATGTCAGGAGGAGAGAGCTCTTATTAGCTGTTGGCAATATACCACAGATGTCTTAGCAACTCAGAGGTCTGGGTCAGGCTAAAAATATTTTATGCATTTATCTTTGAAACTGTTGCTCATAAGATTTAAAAAATAAATAAAATACATTTAGTTCTTTAGAGTTCAACATTCCTTTAATTTTATTCAAAATAACCATTCTCAAAAGCCTTTGAGCCAAATACTGCTCTTAGTTTCAACAATAAAAATCCGGTCACTGAGGAAAAAACAAATAAACAGTGGACATACTCCAGAGTTTTGCCCATGTTACTGAAAAAAAAAGATTTTTTTTTTGTTAAAGATATTTATTTCCTTTCGGAAAAGCTATAGGTTTCTCAGTGTAATAACCAATGGAAATAGAGACAGAGAAGATCAATGAGTAGCTACATAAATGACTAAGATTAAATAGATTATGTATCTAATAACAAATTCCAGTTTTCTGCATGCTTTCCAGATTTGCTATAAAATAATGATGAGACCATTTGTTGCATTTGCAAAGCACTTTCCCAATTCATGGCATGCTCATTAAATAATATTTATAGTACTTCACTTTCTTAGTCCTGAGGCTGCCATACTGAGCAGTTTGTACTTCAGAGACATTGTTTACTTTTCCCCTTTGATTAACTTAGATCATACCCATGGTGGCTGCCAGAGGAGAATAGGGAAGGTGAGGGGAAATAAAGGCAGAGGGTAGGAAGTTAGTATATAACTTATTTTAAGTAAAACTATAAAGTAGAAATTGAAAAGCATGTTTCATCCTTTCAGCTTTTTGAGATTTCAGTTCCTTTGACAAATGTGCCAGAGCCAGTGCCAGTCAAAATTGCCAACCATACTGGTTGTAAGTGCTCATCAAATATTCAGCGTCCCCCTTATACCATCATACGAAGATCAGTCCAGTATCCAGAGGAGGACAGGTAGGAACCTCTCTTTACAAAATATTATACACAGATTATACAACACTAACAGCTTTTTTATTATACAGCTTTTTCCTTGTCACTCAGTCACTGTAATTTTTCTTTCATTTCTTATTTTCATGCCTGTTTCCACATATCCTGGGTTCCCTTCAAATTTACAGAGCCAAAACCAAACCTGAGTTAAACAGATTTCAGTAACTTAATGGACATCTGATGTCTGGCATGCAGATTAAGGTCCAATTCACTAAAGACCAGATCCAAAAAAAAGACTTAGGCACCTAAAGCACAAGAATGAAATCTACAAAAACCTGTCTTAATCCTTAGGGCATGTGTAGATGAAATGGGGGCCCTAAATTAAAGCAGTGGGTTTTAAAAAACACTGCTTGAATTTAGGACTGATTAAACTCCCACGTCTTGCACACACCCCACTGACCCACCTGACTGTCCAGTGGGGAGACAAGGGCAAGCTGCCAGTGGGTGGAGCAGTTGGGGGGGAGTGAGGCGGGGGGGGAGGGGCGGGTGAGGCTGGTGCTTGCCTCTGCAGCAGCGGCACCCACCCTCAGGCATCTGGTTTGGGCAGTCCCAGGGAGCACCGCAGCCACAGAGAGAAGCACTGAGACGCTGCACATGCTCAGGCAGGCTCCAGGGGAAAAAAAAGAAAAAAAGATCAGGCTCACCACTTTTCTTGGGCAGAGCCTGCTTTCCCGGGCTGCTGTCAGGCTGCCTGCAGGGCTTCCTGCAGAGCCGTGAAGCTGAGCAGAGCCCAGTGCTTCATTCCATGGCTGTAGGGGCAACCACCAAACTAAATCTCCTTGAAGGAGTTTTAATTTGCTGCACCCCATGTCATTTAAGGTACATTACGCTGCCAAATTTCCTACAGTAGCTCAAATTAATTTGCAATATGCCACCGAGGTGTGCAAACACCAACACCATTAAAGCAGTGCAAAAGCATTTAGCCCGCTTTAAAGTGTTGTGCACACATGCCTCATATTTTGTCTACACACCACCTTTGGCACTACTATGTCATGGGACTGTGCATGACCTTGTGACTGATCTGAGCATCTTGGCACCATTGGCACTATTTTACACAATTTAGTAGTTACAAAATAGGTGTCACTGTACCTAAGGTTTCTGAGGGGCCTTATCATCATTGCCAACTGTCTATAAAGTTATGGAAGTCTATAAAAGCAAGGCTAAAAATGCTTATCCATAAAGTCCTTAAAAAAATGGAGCTGTCCATACAAAAACTAAGCAGTCAGAAGCTTGATGGACAGACAGAGAATAGCAGGAGCACAACACCCTTCAGGGAGCATTTTTTCAGGGTTTTGTAGTCCCCTAGCCTCCAACCATGTGCTGCTGCTACTGCCGCATCCTGTTGCCTGCCCGTAATACTTCTGCGTCCTAGGTAGGGAAACAGTAGTCCTTTTTTAGGTGTCTATGCCCGGGTTGGGGGCAAGACTAGTGAGGGTAAGACTAAGGGATGGGATGCGTGCAGCAGCAAAGTGCAAGGTGCAGTTAAGGGTAGCAGGATGTAGGGTGAGTAGGGTACACTTAAGGTGAGTAAAGCAGTTGCTGCAGACAAGCAGGGCTGCCAACTTAAGAAAAAAAATACTGATAATTTCCAAAATTTTTATTGACAACCAAACTTTTTTACTACCATTTGTGTTAAACCCCTAAATTTGAATCAGAGCCTGGCAGAATAAAGGCCTGGCAGAAAGGTTACATTTATATTATGTAAAACATGTCAGTAAAGAAGTGTAAATGTCAGTAAAAATGTTGTAGATTGTCAGCAACAAAATTGTCTTGGGTTGACAACCCTGGGCCTTATCTTGTAAGTATGCTCATAGAACATCTAACAAATACTGGAAGGATAGATTTCAGCACAAAGCATATCATTCCACAGCCTCTTTCATTCACAAACATAGCTGATGGTGGTACCAGCACTGCCTACTTTTCATAGTCCAGAAGTTAAAGTATTCACCCAATAATTAGGAAACTTGTCCCTGAAGGGATTCAATTCTTCAGTTTCCACCATCCAGAAAAGTGCCCTAATCACCAGGCCATAAATGAGACTGAAACCGGAGAGAGGACTTTTTCCATCCATCTCGTTGAAGCTGTGCCACTCTGCAGCTATGACTACAAGATAAGCGGGGTGAGAAAGCAAACAAGAGGGAGCATGTATCAGTGATCCAGGAAGAAAGATGCCCAGCTTGGAGGAGTGTTGTGAATTCTGGTCCTTGCTCTCAGGACTTCTTACAGTGTTTCCAGAGTCACTGGATAAAAGCCACAGACAATGTTGGAAGCAGAGAGAGGAATCCAGGACTCCCTTTAGGGGACTGACCCCATCTCTGAGTTACAGTTAAGCTCCCTCTTCCTTTCTTTCTCTCAAATCTTGCTTTGCTGGTTGGATGGTGGCTCAGTTTCAACAACAGGGATTAGGAGTGCCTCACTAGCCCAGCCCTGCCTCTAGCTTGGTGGTTAGGGTAGCCTCTGTGAAGATGAAAACTGTGGGTTTGAGCCACTTGAGCCTGAGGAGGGCCCCACTTGGTTTTCCCACTTCCTGGGCTAGTGCTACAACTAACAGAGTAGTATGGAAAAGGTAAGGGAGCAGGTAACGGAAGGGGAGCACCTCTTTCTTTAGCCCTGTTTTAAAAAGTGAGCGTGTCATTTATGCCCAAAAAGAGAACTTAGACACTCAAGTCCAGGAGTAGTTTTTGGACTGTGAATCTCAGAAATGTCCATCGCTCAAGGCTATAGGGAGGTGCCCAACTCTAGGAGAGAGGCGACATTTTAGCCACACCCCTCTTTGTTCAGTATTTCTATTGGTTGGTTGACACATTGCCTTGTTCAGTGCTGCTACAAATGCTATTTCTAGAGGACAGGTTCTCCCTGTTGACTGGGTAGGAAATTATCACCCAGGGGACAAGTACCTAAAGCGAGGCACCCCGTATCTAAGTCTCTTTATGGAACTGTCCTTAACTGTAAGTACAGGAATAATCCCATTCAAGATAATTTAACTGTTCATATTCTTAAATGCATTGTTGAACTGGAGCCTGAATACGGGTGGTCCCAGGGTTTCTATTTGAAGTAATAATACACATCATTGCCATTTATTCGTGTATTACACTTGGATGATCTAGCTGTAAATAACTGGCTTGAGCAAACTAGCAGACTCATCTCTTCAGATAAAAACAGTAATTCTCTTGAAACTTTTTTTATATAAATGATTATATTGCTTTTCCTTCTAGATGCCCTTTTTCCAACAAACTTTGCCATAGTGGGTGGATATGGGACAGTGACAAATGTGAATGTGTGGTGGACACACAGCATCCCAACCGAAGAGAAGGTAAATGTAATCATAATAACTGTTGCTTTCTCAGCCTGACAAAGGGTATTTGTACCCAAAAGTTTGCAAAGAAGAATTTTTCCAACTATTTGAGTTGGTCTAATAAAAGATATCAGATTTACCCAAAGAACGTTGTCTGTCGTCATATTAACCGACACTTTTACCATCTGCAACACTGAGAAGGTGCATTAAGATTCTTTTTCACATTAGTTAAGAATTCACTTGGATTCTAAATTACAAGATTGCATTGCCTTATTACTTAATAATAAATCAGTTGAAAACATGTTGAAAACAACTACAATATAATATTACCACATCTCATTTTCTTCTGGTCATTTATTTTTATTAGCCACTGCAATAATGAAGAGTGTTATATTAGAAGGAATTACATTTCTACTCATTTAGGGGCCTTTACAATCAGTAATCCTCATCTACTGATCAATACAAAAATGCTTGTAAGGTTTGGGGTTTTTTTAATTATAAACAAATTGCCAAAAATATTGGCATGTAAACTAGATGCCAAATTCTGCTCTCATACAGTTTATGTATGAAACCCCTCAATGAAATCCGGTGGATCATATAATCTGCAGATTGTCAAATTCTGTTTCCCAGTTCACCTGCCCATTTGGGACTTCAGAGCTTAATCCTGCCTTGATCCTTACTCACATGGGAGTAGCTCTCATAGATCAGACAGGCAGCAAACCAAAACCAAGAGGCCTTGTGCTTCTGAGACACCTCTTTGAAGTAAAATGCTTACTGTGCTTACATCATATGCTGGGCACAGCCGTTACAAGGTTTGTCATCTTCTCCACTAGTGCTCAGCTAGATCTGTGGCTGGTATGTTAGCCATTTCATGTTACCCATGACAAGTACCCAATTCTCACCTCATTCACTCGGGGAGTAGATGTAGAGATTGGGGGGCTTGTTAGATGTTTCACTTTTTGCTGCTTAAATGTTGATCCATGTTAGTGCGAGCTCCAGTTTAGAGCAGTCACACCTTAAAACTAAAAACCTTCTCTGACTGTCCCCCACCTGCATAGCTGTGACTTGCCAATAGAGAGCTGGCAAGCATGGGCCTGACTAGGAGCTACAGCTGTGAGTTGCCATTACAGGGCTGGTGAGCCAGGACATCATTCAATCCCTGCTTAGGTGTGGGTGTCTGAAAGAGGGGTGGGCAGGAACATGAAGTTGTGGGACGGAGTTAGTGGGATGGTTGTGGGTAGTGAAGTGGGAGGTGGTATGGAAATGGGGGTGGGAGAAGGTGGTAAAATAAACCGCTAAAGGACAAAAGAAAAAGATTTTAAAAAGACTTAAGTAAATTAAAGAAGACCTCATGTTTTAATAAATTGGGATTGGGATTGGGATTAGGTTGTGGGAAGTGCTAGTCATGCTTCTTGGGGTGGCTGGAAGGTGGGAGCAGTAAAGGAAGGTGTGTCTGGGGAGCTACTGTCCCTACCCTGGGAAGGAAGCCCCAGCTCATGGGGACCTGATCTGGCCTCCTCTTTTGTTCCCACCCTACCCCTCCAGACTGCACTCCTGGACCCATCTGTGTCCTGCAGTCTGGCTAGCTGGCATATGCTCTGCAGGCTGTTTGCACAGGGTTGTACTCCTGGGGATGGGAAGGTCACACCCCTGGGGGCCGGAAGAGGAATTAGCTTGGTGCCAGAGCCACCCCCTGGGCAGCAGAGTTCAGGAGATTAAAAGTGTCCGCACAGAACAAGAGGGTGGGGGAGGGAACACTGTAACCTGGGATGCTGGAGGACTGCAACTTGGGCAGCTCATCTCTAGGGAATGGCCAGACATTCATGGAATACAAGCTGGGTAACACAGATCAGAGATAAACCTGCCATGGAGTGGTGAAAGTAAACTGCTTAAAGTGTGCTTAAAACTAGTTTCAGGTATTAATATGCAGACAATCCAGAGATTAAAAGCTCTAAGCGCCACCTAAAATTAACGTGTAGCAAGGCCCGCTGGCATGCAAATAAGACCTGAGCCAACTCACTAATGCCAATGGAGCTAAGTATGAGAGTAAGGGTTTGCATTAGCAAGGTCTTGGATAAAAAGTAAATAAAGTTGATGGAGATTATGGCTAGGAATGGTTTCCAAGAAAGCTTTTAACTTGGTACAAAACCATAACCCAAATATTTTTTATGAACTACTTCTATCCTTCCCCTACTCTTGGTGAAAAGACTAGAATCTGTCAAAGAAATCTGTTGAAAAATTTCTATGGGGATAATAAACCAACTCCTATAAGTCTGGAGAATCTTTCATATTCAGAAGTATTAAACTCACCCTAAGCACTGTGTAATATTTACATTCATATAGGGAATAATTTGAACTAGTCAAAATGAGGTTCTTATCAAAACTGTACTTCATGGAAACAGAAAGAAATCTTCTGTCTGTACTATATATAAATTTGCATTCAAGAAATGAATGAATATATCAGCCAAGTCAATAATAAAAGCAAGTTGACAAGTATTTGCTTTTTTGGCCAGAGACCAAAAATATAACTGAATAACTCCATAAACTCTTTTGCCTGGTACAATCTTTTAGAATTAATAGACAAAAACCCAGCATTAGTGATCCTTCAGGGACATTATGTCAACCTGCATCAGATTATTCATCCATCAAGTTTGGTATGTTAGCTGTAGTGGCGAAGTCAGTATTTTAGAGGAAGACCAAAGGAACGCAAATTTATATTACAGCTAACACATAGACATTTGTTCTGTGACCTTGCAATAAAATTAATGTACAGATGTACTGAAGTATGTGTTTTGCTGATGTAGAACAAATATTTCTAATGATAAACAATCATTTTTAAAAAATATGTGCATTTTGGATGTGGCTTGGACAAATTAATTTAAATAAGACTTTGAGGCTAAAGCAAAGAGGGTACTAAACACTAACTAACAATTCAGATATGCTAAGGGTCATAATATCAAGGGAGTGGGCATGGAGAATAGTTTTGTCATGATCCAGGCAGAATCTGTGCATCTTTAAATAATATTTGGTTCTTATTTTCATTTGGGTATTAATTTCCTGGTGCTAAATTAACAGTAATGAAGGCTTCTTTCAAGTAGGAAAGCCTGGGTCTCCCACATATCCTTTCTGCCCACGGAGATCAGAGCTCAGATTTCAGAGGTCATAGACATAGGTTACATTCCACATGCCATAGGTGGTTAAATCCAAGAGTTAATTGTAAAACTGCAGGAAATTACCTTTCCAGTGACACATTATATTCTGTGACCTTTAACCAGGGATGTGCTGCCGACATCTTAAAGGGCTCTCACAAGTGTTCCTGTTTTGCTGTGATAGATCATATGTTGTATGTTAGGATTAACATGTTTGAAGAGTGATCAGGTGCTGAGGAGTACAGTCATTGGGTTTGTTCTTTTACCATTGAAACAAAATGTTTTCTGATTACTATAATCAACAAGGAAAATGTACTGCTTAGTAAATGGATTTAGATTAGCCTATACTTTTTATCTGTGATAACAAATACCCTGATTTGATAGGTAGCATAGAACATTGAGTGTGTGTGTGCATGCACATGCATGTGTAAACTCTAAGACATCCAGGTTTAACTTCCTTCACAATTTTTGCTTTAAACACTTGCTGTTTTGATGTAATCTGGTAGAGCCTGAAAACAAACTTCTAGCAATTCAGAGTCAGGTATATCTAGGGAGATCATCACATGTAGAGATGATTTAGCGGTATCCACTGTGGGTAACTTGATGAGATTGAAAGGAATGATCACAACCATGTCTTTATTTTGGTGGTGGTGGATTTTCACAGAAGGCTTCTGCATTTCACAGGAGTCCCTTCCAGCATATTAACACATAATAGACATGCCATAGACTAGATGCTACCTTCATGTATACATGAATGCATAGTAGTGATTTCAACTGAGGTACTATGTGTATATAGAGGATTGGAATTGATCAAAAGTAGCTTACTGCTCAAAAATTAATCTTTTGTTATAGGACTCCCTCCTCTTGCTGAGCTGGCTATGTGTGGACAACATATGGAATTTGATGAAGATAATTGTGAGTGCATCTGCAAACGGAAATGTCCTATTGATTTCTTTCAAAGTAAAGAGAACTGCAGCTGCTATTTGTGTCAGGAGAGCCAGGAGAGCTGTGCTCAGAAACACAAGATATTTCATGCTGAAAACTGCAGGTAACTGTTCCTTCCCATTCAATTGCACAATACTTACCATGACTGAATATCATGAACAACACGTTCCATTCAGTTAAGCAATGCAGATGATCTTTGAAATTGTCATCCAGGTGCATTCACCAGTTTTTTTCCCTGGGATACAGTCCATTCTTGTTTAGGATATATCTACACTGCTTCCCTGGCACTCACAGGGATGCCTCTCCTGAGCATACCCCACCTACTCATTCCCACTCTGCATGCAATAAAACTAGGAGATATGACATACTAAGGACAATTCGCACTGCTGCTCTCAGTATTCCAGAGGCAGAAATCTTGAACAAGAGCACCCTCAGTGAAACTCTACTGCCTCGTTTCTGGTTTGGCATGTGCAGAGTAGGAGTAGGTCTACATGGCCTACTTGAGAGTAGGACTGCTGGAGAAGTAGTACAGATATATTTTTCATGATTAAAGCAGAGGGCAGAGAGTCAGAACCTGTAGGTTCTACTTTACCATGGATGGACTGTGAGACCCTGGATGAGTTACCTGACTCATAATACTTACAGTATTTACCTTGGAGAATGGTGGGAGGTTTGTTTAATTTATGTGCTTTGAGATCTTTGGAGAAAAGGTGCTATTTAAACACAAACCCTTTTTTTTTGCCATAGTAAATGAATACATTTTTATCTATATTTTAGCTAGAGAGACTATAAGGCACAAAGGATATGAAGTGGGATATGGAGCTTTCCATTTTTAGGTATTCAAATTCAGTCCACGTCACTTGTATTGTTGGTTGTTACAATCTGAGCGCTGGTACGTGGCCTTTGGGAAACCAGCTAAGTCTAATTCATAGTGAACAGGTCATGTGTTGAAAATATCATCATATATACATATACATACACATACATCCATACATGCATATATATATATATATATATATATATATATATATATATATATATAGCACTGCACTGAGTAAACATATTTATGCACTGCCCTATCACAGATTCAAGGGCTGAATGGGAATAGAAATTGACTAGTCTTTCATACAGACTGATGGTCCCTCTAGGACCTAGGTCTAGAGTCTAGGTCATGGCTAAGGCATGCTGTGGCAACATAGGGAAGTTTGCACTGCCTGTGTTGTACCTATCTTGACTCATGAATAAGTAGAGCATTTATGTCTTCAGTTATATCCCTCTTACATCATTCAGAAGCACGTAACATGATTTCAGTAATAGTCAACTAGCAGCCACCTGCTATCCTGAGGGAAGTTCAGGAGGACAGGACAGGGACTCCTAGCTCTACACCATCACTACCTGCCTTCTGAGACCTCATGGCAAGCTCCTCTTTTGGAAGTCTGTGGAATGAAGAGTCTGCAGGATTTAGAGTCCAAAAGGTGATGAAGCAAGGAAACACTCACTATCTTCAGTATTGTGCCCTGCTGGCACCATAGAACATGAGAATCTGATTGGAAATCATGTTGCTCTTAAATCACAATACCTTGGGACACTCTCAGGCTGCTGCTGTGAAAATGTGCAGAAATTTGGAAAATAGTAAGACATATTGTTAGTGTGAAGGTACCCAATGAACCAACGTGGAATGAGCAGTCTTCCATACAGATGTCTCTGTGCATCTCAGGCAGTGACTCTCAACCGGGATGCTGTAGCAACATTAAGTATACAAATATGATTCACAAGATAAACCTAGAGATTTCAAATAGGAGTCCACAGTGTTAAAAACATTCTGACTTGTCTTTCTGAGTTCTTTGTAACAAGAGAATTGCTCTATTATTTTTTCTGTAGTGAAAAAACAGTGAAAACTAAGAACTAGTTTTTTCTGAGGGGTGCCTTGTGTCTAACAAAGTTGACAACTCTAATTTAAGGTTTCACTTTGCATGGAGATACTGAATCTTTCCAGTCCATGACCTCCTAAACTTCCCTCAAATGAGAGCATGTCATTTGGGGTTAATAAGCTAAGATGCTAAAAACTATGAAGAATGTAAAAGCAGAGTGTTATCATGTTTCTATTTCTTTCCCTCTCTATCTTGTCAAACAGCTGTGAAGACAGGTGCCCATCCCAACCCAGAATGTGCCCAACTGCAAAGCCAGTATGTTCAAGGCACTGTCGCTGTCCAAAGGAGAAGAGAGGCTCTCATGGATCCCAAAGCAAAGAAAATCCTTGATCAAGCTTGCCTTACCCTTCTTTCCCAACAATACACTGCTTTGCAAAGTAGCTGTCACTGACCTTTAAATCATTAGTAAACATGGACATCTTCCACTTTATTGGCAGAAGAATGAACCCTGTCTGCATTTATTTATTAGATTAATCACTAACTGTTAGTAGATCCTCTGGGTCATTGGCAGCCATCCTGTAATGGATAACTATAGTAGAAGGATTACCGGCTGTAGAAGAGGAACAGTGGTAAGAGCCAACTCAACATTGTAATATGGAGGATGAAATTGGTAAAAGGGTGACAGCCATCATCCAGTTATATAAAAATTCAAACTAAATAGACTTAGTCTCTCAATCCCTTGCTAATGCAAACCTCTGTTGAAATATTCTTCAAAACTTCAGTGTACAGGATTGGATTCTCACATGTTCAACACTGACTTATTTGATCTACTGTCCAGCTTTGATTATCATTTTAAATTTATTTTCAACTACTGTCAGATGTGCCATATTTAAATGTATATAAGAAAATAAATACATCAGTTA
Source organism: Alligator mississippiensis (assembly GCF_030867095.1). Taxonomy (NCBI): domain Eukaryota; kingdom Metazoa; phylum Chordata; order Crocodylia; family Alligatoridae; genus Alligator; species Alligator mississippiensis. Next base: position 322,941,155 of record NC_081824.1, read on the forward strand.
TTCAATCCATATATTATCTGATGTCATTTCAAATAAATGCAAAACAGAACAACAACAATAACCACACACACACATACACACACACACACACACAGACAAAATTAAAACCAAGGACACCCCATAAAAGGTGAAGCTATTCTCTCACAGCCCCTTGCATCAAAGGTGTTTTAGTTCAAAAGTGTACCGCCCCCATTTTCCCAGTGCTGATGCACATTTCACCATTTATACAAATGCATGCAATGCAGCACCAAGCATGTCAGCTTGCATATGGACATGCTGGATCTCCGGTGCATCGCAGGACAAAAAGGTATATGTATAAATGCCCTGCTTCCAGAGTTCTCTGCTTGCTGTGGAACGGATATTTATATGCAGATATAGTACATTAATATTCAGCCCATTAAGCTATAAGGTATGTTGCGGTAGACTTATCTCAGCTTCTGCTGAAGCTGTTCCACTTTGCATAACATACTTAAAATAGCCACTAAAGCCTTAAGCACCAAGTCAGGGAGTCTTGCTCACTCCTCTCTCTGGCTCAGTGAATATGTCCATATTTTAGATAAGGTGGAACAGCTTCAACCTGACAGAAAGAGAGCAACCTGCCCCAAAGTAAAGGCACTTCCCTAAGGAAGAAGGGGAAGAAAGTTGGGCTAAATTTACTGCTCCAAAATGAGCAGAGAAGGAAGAACTTAAGCTGGGTCTCCCATTGCCCAGGTGACTCCTCTTACTACTCGGATTTTGGGTATAAAGTCATGCCCTTACTTCCTCTTCCACTTTTTGTGATGAAGGACTTGGTTTAGGCAACTAATTCCATGAGAATGTTCATAGTTATAAATCCTAAGAGGAGGAAGGGAAATCTGTACCATTCACTTAGGCACTTGTTACTTTAGGTGGATGGAGCAGAGGCCTCACCCTCCTGCCTAGTGTTCTGTACAGGTTACCATAAGCAGCATCGTGCTTAGCTTGCTGGCTTCTAAGAGTTCCCTTCTGAGGTGCCTAATGCTCCCCATGCACTGTATATAGAGTCTAGGTCCCTAACTCAGGGCAGAGGAGTCAATTTGGTAGTACAGTGTGTCTAAAGTCAAATGTTTCAGAGCTGAACCTAAGCATCCTTTGTGGGGAGAAGAGGAAAACTAACCCTTCCTAGTGTCAAGAGACACTCTTTCATGTCTTCTCAGATGCCAAAAATTCTGCTCAGTCACCACAAACTACAACTGCCCCAACCACCTTGTGAAATACTATGTGGTTTTGCTATAAAAATCTTTGGCAAAATGAAAGGCTGTAGTCAACATAAAATAAATTGACATTCCCAATAAACGATACTTTTAATTACCGTATTTATTCAAATAGAAGATAGCCCTGATTATAAGATGCCCCCACAATAATTAGATTCTATATACGGAAAATGTATAACTTTGTTGAAGGTTTGTCTTGAATTTGTGTCCCCACTACTACTATAGTAGGGAAAATAAATCTGGGGGATCAGGTAGGCCCTTTGTTCTCTGCTTCCCCCAGCTTTTCCCCCTGTCAGCCTCTATCCCCTCTCTCTGCTCTGTCAGAATTTGCTCTTCCTAAGCACATAGAAGTAAGGAACAAATTTCAAAACAATAACTTTGAAATTAAACATAGCTGTAGCAATTTGCATATAGTTTCCATAGACTTAGTTCATCCAGAATTGATGCATGTTACATTATTTTTTAAACTGCTGCAAGTTTTAGCATATAAACACACTTTCAAACAACATTTTTTCACCTACTTATATATAGTACAAACTATGCATGATATTAGTGCAAAGCCAAAAGGCTCATGATTTACCATGTAGTTCATTAGATTGGGCCCAATCAGAGTCAACAGCATTTCAAGCCATGGTGACACCACAGCTCAGCACTACTCAGTATGTGTGTATACTCCAGAAACCCCACACAAAGGAATCATGTTCTAATTAGCATCGCACTCATGACTGGAACTGGGGCACTCCAAAAATTTATATGTGGATGAGTAGGATAACTATATATTCTGCATTGCCCAGATAGTCCCAGGTTTTGGAGGCTGGATCTAGCCAGCTGGGGAAAATTAAAATGAACAGGAACAGGGCATGAAGGCAGAAAGGGGAGAAACAGAGCAGCAGGAGCTGTGAAGTAAGAAGTCTCATTAACATGAATTGTTTCTTCACAGGTGAGTGTTAACACCTATGAAGTAAAGAAAGCTGGTCATTAATGGGCTTGCTGATGGCGGCATTCTAGTGGCCTATGAAGCGCACCCTTGAAGTCCCTTAATGCTTCACTTCTATCTTTTGTCTTGTATCCCTCCTTTACTCATTTGCCATGTCTTGATGTAAATATTATTTAGATATTCTTACAAGCAGGAGACTGCTTGTTGTACTTCTGTGTTGGGGTTTTCAGCCACCACAGGCTTTTCCCCCTGTCTTTCTCTAGCTAGGCCTACTAGCTCAAACCCACCAGGTAGGTTTTGACTCGGAGGCTCTAGCTCTTTAATCCTCTCTGGGCCCATGGCCCTCCTTTTGCTTTCAGTATAGAGCCGCACCTTCTGGCCTCCTTTTACCCTGTGCCCCTGGATACCAAGATGTTGGGTCTTCTGCCTCTTCAGGCTTGGCCCTTTCTTATAGCTTGGGCTACTAGCCAAGATCCCCCCACTGGGACCCGACTTCAAAGTCCTACAGCAAGCTCTGGGCTACTGACCCTATACAAACACACCCCCTAGTGCACTAGGTCCTTTGGCCTTTTATGACTGTGCACCAAGGTGTTAATGAAGCCTCCTCCTCTCCTACAGCCTTGACCACAAACCACTGGTCTATCAGTCAAAATACAAACATCAAGTCCATGGGCTATAACCACAAAAAATAACAATTAAATAAGGCAGTATGCCAGCTTGTTTTTTCATGGCTCTGTGCTCCTGCTTCCCACCATCTGTTACACCTCTTCTTTTGTGGCTGTCGCAGCTTCTCTGGGAGTACATCAGGAGTTCCCCTACAGCAGGTGGACAGGCAGACAAGCATCTCTGTGCAGCTCTTATGCACAAAATCCTTCCACGCTGGCTGTTGCCAGAGAACAGCCACCAAGCCCAGGGTTTTTATAGTTCTTGCCTGCCCCCATCTGGTCACCTGACTAGCCAGCAAGGCTCAACTTTTAACCCCTACCCTGCCAGCAGGCTGTGCCTGGAAAGTTCTGGTCTTAAAGGGACCAGCCTGCTTTCTGGTAAAAGGGCTATGATTCCCTGTTACAGGCCCCATTTGCTGATGTTTGCCAGACATTTAAGGCTGAAAGAAACAAGAGTAATTGAAAATGGAAAAGAAAGACACAGCTTAGCGGCAGGAGTGAAGAAGTCAACATGTATGCAATGTAGTGGCTCACCATGACTTGAAAGAGAGTCAGTGGTGAAGGGCACTGTGCTTAATAGGCACTGTCATATGTCTTATTTAGATGGGCTACACTAATCTATCCTTGTGGTAGGTTCTCATCAGCATTTTTTGGTCTCTTGGGTTAAGATCAAGTGATCAGCTAAAAGCCTGATCAATGCCTTAAGGGCAGAGATAGGAATCAATGGAGCATTGAGGTGTAAGAAGCAGAGAAGGGAAACCTGAGCTCAAAACAATGGCATTTGTGCCAACCAACCAGGAGGTGAAAAGTGAAATGAAGATCATAAAAGGAAGTCTAAAGACAGATGGAGAAGATAGATGATAAAGAAGATGGGAGGAACAGCAGAAGTAGCAAAAGTGACAGAGGCACAGTAGGGACAGGGAGAGGAGCAGGGCCAGAGGGAAAATAAGAGCAAAGGAGAATGGGAGATACAGCAGGAACAGCAGGAGAAGGTATGTCAAATGAGCCAGAAAGTGGCAGGAACATGATGAAATGGCAGCCCACCAGGAGCAGCATGATGGGAAGATACAGAAGATTAACTGAGAGATACCAGGGAGGATCAGAAACTTTGGATAGAAGCAATATCAATCAGTGACGGGATGCAAATGAGATCAACAATGACCAGATATGAGTTCATGGAAAAGGCAATGTTTGAGATGTTCTGCCTGCAGCTCTAATATCTCACCAGCCTGATTGCTTTTCAAAATGGAAAGACTTGGGAGTTTACTTGCTGAAACAGTGAATAGTATGAAAATTTTTGGAAGAAACATACAGAGGAATGTGGGAGGGAGAAATTAAGAGGGATAAAGTTTATAGCAGAGGAAAAGTCAAGGAAATTAGTGATTATAGTAAGAATGTATATGGATTTATTAAAGGCAGAAGACACAGAAAGGTGGATGGAATTGCATGTGCAAAGCGTAATGTGTGTAGACAAGGTGCAGGGCAGATATGGTATTTGGATGGGGTTATGGAGGGCATGAGTTGTGTTGAGAGCCCATAAGTGGAGTCCAGGCAGGGTGCAGCACCTTCCATTCATGATCCAGCTGGGGCCCCACTGGGTTTTTATAATATACCATAGGGAACCAAAGCAATGCAGCAAATGTGGCAAGGAGGGGCACCTTTCTGCACTCTATCTCCTCATAGTGTGTTACAGATGTGAAAGGAATGGGCATAGAGCTGCAAAGTGCCATGGGTCTCTTAAATGCACTAGGTGTGAGGAGGGACACTTATTCTACAGGTGTCCCAAAGCCTATGCAAGCAAGGTCAGAACCCTGAGGAACAACTTAAATCAGAAAGGGACAGTGGGGGAAAATAGGGTAAGTGTAGAAATGGTAGACAAGATGCTGTTTCAAAGAGGAAAGGAGAAAGAGGGGAGTGTAATATCTGTAACTGAGGAAGCTCAAGAAGAAACAAGAGAAAAAGGGGAGGGGACAGCAGGAGAGAGCCCAGACATGGAAGTGGGAAAAAGAGAGAAAGAAGAAATCAAACAAGCAGAAGAAATGAAGGTGGAACAAATAAAGAGCCTGGGAGTCAGGGATGGAAAAGGAAGAAAATGCAGGGGAAGAAAATCAAGAAAAAAGAAACTCGAAACTGGGGGGAATGAGTCTGATTCAGAGCCAGAGAGCAGCTTCCCACCATTTATTCCCCTGGGCTCTAGACCAGAGTGGTGAGCTGAAGGCAGGTAGTGGTGGGTAGATGGGAAAAGGGAAGCCTTCCTGAATGCAAAGGCAGTCAGGCAAGCTTGCAAAAACAATAGGCATGAGAGTGTGGGAGGGGGAGGAGTCCACCATGGTAAGCAGCTTCACTGGTGAACCTTAAAAATCCTTTTAAGGGACAGGTGCACTGTTTTTAAAACTAGCACAATGGAAGTGATAATTAGCTTCTATTAATGTCAGGAACGTACTAACAATGAAAAGATGAGAACAATGTTAAAACAAATAAGGGCAGACATCATCTGCCTACCAGGATATGAGATACTGAGGGAAAGGGATTATAAACACTTTGAGAATAGATGAAAATGGGGACCATCTCGGTAGTCAGGGACAAATGAAAGTAAAGCGGCTAGAGTGGCAATACTATTCAAGACCCCAGAGGTGAAAGCGAAACAGGTGGAAGACATCATCAATGGCAGACCAAAATTCCAGAATATAACACATGAAGACCAAGTATGCACAGCACCAGGTAGAAAAATTGATGCATGCCAGAGTATTATTTGCACTGTTGGCTACAGCATTACACTGCCAACGCATGTTCATACTATGGTCTATTATTACACCTTGGTCCTTTTCATTCGTAGTGCTGGTGAGATTGGCATTACCAAGCCTGTATGTCTGTAGGGGATTGTTCATCCCCAAATGGAGCACTCTACATTTCTCAATGTTGAACTTTATCTGGTTCTGATCCACCCAACTTGCCATCCTGTCTAGGTCCACCTGTATCTGCAGCCTATCTTACAGATACAGGCGGACCTAGAGTGACCACACTTCCCCATAACTTGGTGTCATCCGCAAACTTGGCCAACGAGCTCTTCACCCCCACATCCAAATCATTGATGAAGTTATGGGGCAGTGTGGTCACTCTAGGTCTGCCTGTATCTGCAAGAAAGGCTGCAGATACAGGTGGACCTAGATAGGCTGGCACCTGCCCATGATGAATCCTATGTTCTGCAAGCCTAGTGCATGTAGCCTCCTTAATGAATTTTTCCAGGATTCTCCCTGGGATAGAAGTTAGGCTAATTGGCCTATAGTTACCCAGGTCCTCCCTTCTCACCTTCTTGAAGATGGGCACAACATTGGCCCTCTTCCAGTCCTCAGGGACCTCTTCAGAGTACCATGAGTTTTGGAAGAGTTTTGTCAGGGGTTCGATGATGACTTCAGCCAGCATCTTTAGCAGTCTTGGATGAAGTTCATCTGGTCCTGCTGACTTAAATATGTCTATTTTTTTTAATTGATCACACAGCAGTTTTATGGCAATAATAGAAAGGCGATCATTCTTACCCTGTTCATTCTGTACCCTATCTGGCGTGATTTTCCCCTTGGCCTGGTGAAACACTAAAACAAGGTAGTTATTCAGGAGTTCAGTTTTCTCCTGAGTGCCAGTAACCAGCTGTCCTGAGTTGCTGACCAGTGCCCCCACACTCCCATTTGTTTTCCTCCTGTTCTCTATGTAACTAAAGAAGGACTTCTTGTTGTCCTTGATTCGCGGTGATACCTCTTTCCTGGTGATACCTCTTTCATATTTGTGGATCAGGCATTCAGTTATTATATGTTCCATGGTCTGGGTGACCACAGTCACACACAGGAGAGTTCTTAATTTTCCTTTTGTGCATCAGGTATCCACATCTCTCATGGTTTGTGCAGATATGGTTTAGAGATGCCCATGAGTGTCATGGGAGAGCAAAACCAAAAACCTTCTGTGTTGGATCTATCGCAAGAAGTTTATTTAAGACTTCTTGTGAACTCCATTTGGTTTTCCAAGCTTTATCAGGGTTGAAATCACAATGTTGAAGCTTTAGTGCGTGGATCCAGAAGGGCTTACATGGCAGAAGGATAAGTGAAGGAGGTGTGGGGAGTGGTAGCAGGTAAAGAACTAAAAGGGGAACATGCTGACCTTGCATGGATGATTCTAAGAAATATCTTGCCAGTGAGAAAGGTGTGACACAGATGGGGCTTGATGAGCTCATCAAGATGCCCAAGAGCGAGGTGCAGGGAAGAAGAAATTGTGGGACATATTTTGGGAGTGTGCATATGCAAAGTGGGTGTGGGAAAGAAGCCACTGCTTTCTGTGAGTCACCAAAATAAACCTGTTGCTAGCATGGGAGATGATACAATATGGACTCGTACCGAAGGGACTGGATGAAGCATTATTAAGGACTTTATTAGCATGTGTTAAAACTAGTTTATGGAAAGTAAGAAACCTCTGGGTAGGGCCATCCCGGAGTGGGGATGAGGGTGTGTGAATTGGGGCAACTGCCCTGGACCCTGCACTTTGGGGAGCTCCATGGAGCCAGGCTGTCTTCATGTCCGACTGCTCACCACCTCTCCCTGCCCCCACCACTGCTGCTATGTCCGGGCCCCAAACAGGCCAATTTGCTCCGGGCCTCGCACCCTGGTACAGTTGTCTTTGTCTCTATATTTTTAAGGAGTTGGCTTTCACTGAAAGAGAGTGCCTGGAGATGGGGCAGCATGGACTGAAATACTACATAGATTGGAACAAGGAAAAGATCAGAGAGGAAGAGGCAGAGAAGAAGTGGAGGAAAAAGGACTGGACATACTTGTTTCACTGAACCAACAGAGAGGACTGATAGGAGGGGCAGAGAAGTGGTTACTGAGGTAACAGTTTTTCATGGTGTTTTACTGAAGAAAAAGCATTCTGTAAGGTTTTTTTGTGGGATATTAGTGTATGTTGTTTAATATGTGTAGTTGTATGTTTGTGGATAAGTAGCTGTTTTTGCAACGTGTGTTTTGTTAAAACAAGGACACTCAATATGTGAGTGTTGCAAGTGTAGGGTGATAAGTATATTTTTAATAAAATTTGTAAATAATAAAAAAGGTTCCCATCACCATGTTTGCTGCATATGGACCATGTGTTTTACAGTCATGTTAAGTGTTGGCTGCATTTCATCAACTTCATAGTTGGCTTCCATTGCTGAGCACATGCTGCGTTTGGCAGCAATTTAATAATAGATAATGTATTTAGTGAGAATTGCTTGTATGCAACTATAAGATAAACGGTTTTTTTCCCTGATGCCAATTATGGTAAAAAACCTTGTCTTGTATTTGAGTAAATACAGTAATATAATTAATTAAAGCTCCCTAAAAGTAGCTGAACCTGTGTAGAATTTCTAGTTTGCTATCAAAGGTACCACAAAAGCCAGCTGATATAGCTGAAGGTATAAGGTTCATCTGTTCTGATCAAAACATAAAAATGTTGGATCAGTAGAGGAAAATTTCATCAACAACTGTAGCTTGTCTTGAACATAGAAATGGAGCCTGCTTCTGATGATGTTCAGTAACAAAATAATGCAGGAATGGTGAATGTATCTGAATATTTATCTATTTTGCCTTCAGTAGCATCTTTTTAAATGATTAGAACCAATCCTGTAATGATTTATGCACACATTTGTTTTACCTAGTCTGAGTAACTCCACTGTACAAAGTTATGACTATGCATAAGAACAGTAGGATCACCTTCCTTTCCCCCCGTTTCTCAAACTATCACTCACTAGTGGAATATACATAGCAAGTTTAATAATATGAACTAGGTTTCTTTCTTGTCTGAGGCAGATATAGTTGCCAAGATCTAACAGAGCTGTAAGAGTAATAAAAAACCATGCACCCAAGCCTGTGGGGCACCTGCAGACTGTCCTAGAACAGGAATGGAAAATATATGGCCTGTAGGCCAGATCCAGCTTGGGGAGTCAGGTGAGTTGGACACCATTGACCTAGAAGGCACCGATGGCACATTCATCATATGCCATCAGTGCCTTACCTTAGGTTCCTGTTGGGGACGAGGATAGATTTAACTGGACTCTTTGTTGGAAGATATACTCCATCATCCTGCATCCTAATCATCCATTTTTTGGATGTTACTAGATTACTACTGTCCTTGCAGCACAGAGGAGTTGCAAGTGATTTATTCTATAGTAAGTTCTTATCCTGGCAAACTTTCTGCTTCTGGAAGCTGTCTTTTTCCATGTTACTATCCTTTAGGACAAACTGCATGTACTGGATATTTCTAACATTCCCCAAAACAACAGGAAGTGAAAAAGATGAAGAGTTGAAGTAACACTGCAAATGCCAACACCCTGTGATGTTCCTGATTCCCCAAGAAGGTCACTGTGTTTTTAACATCACAACATAGGCCATAAATTCTCCATGTGAAAAACAATGGCTAAGGAAATTCTGACACTGGCCCTTTTTTACAAATGGCACCACAAGCATCTATGAAGCAGATATGTAACAATTAGAATTTCATGAAGATTTATACAAAATCCTAGGGTCGATTTTCTATGAAAGATGCTAGAAATTATGTGTTTTGAAATTTTCAATGTACTTTTAAAAATAAATGTTTTATACCACTTTTCATACCAATATATTAGAAATTGCATTATGGATTTAAAACATTGGATATTTAGGCATTGGATATTTATAACAATGCAGAAGACTTAAGTGAGGGAAATAAAATAGGTGACAAATCTGTATTTTGACTGATGTCATTAGCTCTTGAGTTATGACTAAAATGACTTTCACTGTAAAAAAGGTTGCTAGAATGGAGAAACAGCTTTGTTTGAAATGTGACATGCCCCTTATTTCTGTGTTCAGTTTGAATGACTTTTTAAACATATGGACATAATATACATATTTCATAACCTAAGAATGCTTCAGTTTCCTCTTACAGTACTCTTAATTTTTATATGATGAGCAGGGATCTGGGTTTTCTGTTTCTCATGGGAAAACGGAGAAAAACACGGATTTCCCACTTTACCCAAGGAAAACTCAGATTTCTCATTTTAAACAGAGAAAATGATGGATTTTGCACTTTTGCAAGACTGCGGGGGGGGGGGGGGGAGGGATAAGGGGGAGGGGAGGAGGGTGGTCAGGCAGGGGGCACCGTGTGCATTTATATGCACATAGCTGCCAGGCAGTTCCCACAGGTAAGTCTGGGTGGGAGAGATTGAGGCCCCCATAGGGAAGCAGTAATTGGGCAGGGCTGGGGCTGGGGCTGGGCCTGGGGCTGCTGCCCAGCTAGGAAGGGCTGTGGGCTTGGGGGTCGGAGCTACTGTGCATGACCACAGGGCCCCAGTGGGGAGTGAGGCAGAGCCATGGGCAGCTTGTCTGGGGGTGTGGGGTCTGGGGCTGGCTCCCCGCTGCTGCTTACAGTCCTGGGGGGCAAGGGGGGACCTGTGCCCCCCAGATCTATGTACAGGGCAGGGGCGGGAGTGGGCTGCCTGATGCAGGCTCGGGCTTCCCAACCTGCTGCCCTCCCCTGGGGCCTCCAGTGCATCCCAGCATGGCAGGGCAGTACAGGGCTGCATGAGGAAGCTCCTACAGGCAGCGGGGAGGAAGAGGGAAGGGAGAGGGGAAAGCAGGGGCAGAGGGAGTCGGGGTCCACACTTTACACCGCTGCAGTGGCCTCTGCCTCCTGCGGGTGGGAGCTAGGGCTCAGGTGTTGCTGTGTGGGGCAGGGGACTGTGGACCCAGGCAGGGGGCTGTAGGTGGGGCGAGGGGCACCAGCAAGGGTTGTGGGGGGGAGTAAGGGGCACCAGCAGAGCTGGGGGGGCTGTGGCTTTGGGGTGACGGGCCTGGACCTCCATTCTGTTAGCTACGGGGGCAGGGCGAGCTCTGATTTTCCATGATAAAAACTCAAAATCAAAAACCAAAATGTATAGGTATTTAGAATTTATTTTATTATAGTGATTGAGGCACTAGCAGGCTTCCAAATGGCTTTAAAATTGTAAATGTATCTAGAAAACATTGTATTCAACTAGTATCTCTATATATAGCAGCCTTTCATTTTAACCATAGATTTTTGGGTTTTTATCAGAGAATTTGCAATTTTTTATCAGGGAAAACTAGGATCCCTGATAATGAGAATGGCCTTTCACTCTACTTCAAGATTATGTATGGCCTTTTGAGCTCTGCTCTCCACATTAGTGTATAAAGTAAGATTCAATAGCTTTAAAAAATAATGGCTAATTCTTAATGAAGTGAACACAAATTTCTGAAAATGCCAGTCTTGCTAATATTTGAGCACTTCACACCTTCCACATGTCCTTGGTTTTTCTTTTGGATAGAAAGAAAAATATAATCAGGTATCAACAGGCTCCCACATTTGAAAAAGTCAGGAATGTGCAGGCAAAATCTGGAGAGAGAGAGAGAGAGAGAGGCATGTGTGCTCTGCTTAACTGGAGAGGTTACAACGAAGAAACCCCCAAAAATCTGGCAAGCGTAATTATCAATCTTTCTAGAGGCAAAAGAACAGCTCGGTGGTAAAGATGCTAGCCTGGAAAACCTGAGTTCCAGTCCCTGTCTTGCCGCTAACATCATGTGACCTTAAGCAAGTCACTTTACCTCCTGCTTTGGGACACAACGGGGAGAAGTGGTTGTTGTAAATTCCACTGGTTTACTTCTGATCTACAGTTCCTCTAACACCACTGATACTAATGTTACACTGATACAGTGGGTGCATCTTCACATGTGATTTATGGCAGAATAGATTAATTAGATCCACAGGAAAGTGTCACCATGTGCACTGGTATTAGGACACAGTAAGCTAACTAGCTCTGCTGTAAAACAGTACTGTGAGGGACTATCTGGGGATAGTCCCTGACAGCTCTATCTTATGGCGGAGTAATTAAGCGCAGTGAAATGCACACATAGCTGGTGACTGCAGGCATAGATTACACCTGGGCAGCCCAGCCAGCTGGGGGCCTGACTCCTGCCCGCTGCCTACCCATATGGCTACACAAGTTCTGCACCTTTGTGCCCCGGCCAGCCCCTCCACCACCATCCGGAGCTTGGGGCTGACCGCTTCCTGTGCTTCCTGCCAGCCTGAACCTGCTCCGCCCCAGCTCAAATTGCTGCTGTCCTTGGCACATGTGTAGATGCTGCGCTCAGAAGCAGTTTACTCCACCTCCAACTGCTCTAAAGTGTATTGCTTCACATTAATTGTTTTGTGTAGATGCACCCATATGAATCAACTTCGTCCAAACAACTCAAACTTTATAAAATGTGAAGTTCCCTACAGGATAAAGAGCATACAATCGAGAGAGTTGAGAGATCATTAACAAATATTATTTAAAAATATGAGGGTAGCATCTCCTGTGCCCTTCATGCTCGCCTTCTACTTGTGGATTCCCATCCCTGCTTTTTGTTCCACTTCCCTTTCTGCAGATCTTCCGTAGAGTTTGAGTTTCACAAGCAGAGAACGTGAAGGAGAGAGGCCATCACTGTATCTCTATTTTATCTCCTCCAAATTTGTGTGAATTCCCCACCTCAATTAATAGTAATTGTCAATGTCAGTATAGACTACTCAGACTCTACACACCCATGGAACACCCATTCAGCCCCGTAGGTTTCCAGGGACAGCAACCAGAAAAAAAGACTTTGATACCTGGAGAAAGGAATGGTTAGAGAAACACAGGAATAAGTGGAAAAGAGGGTTCCAGACAACTCTTTTCCAAATACAATTCAAATATCTGAACTCTAGGGTCCCTGACTTGGGCCAGGGCTTCCAACTGGTTGCCTATGAGTGGTTAATTTGTGGTCCCTGGCTTCCAACCCAGCTGCCACTCCTCCTATAGCTTTGGCTACAGCAGTAGCCAGGGTTTCTGGGCTCCCCCACCCTTCTCCAGTTTCCAATTCCTGCCCTGACCCCAGGAGGTGGGATGATGCAACACAGCACAGCTCACAGTGCCAAAGGAGCCCTTGGCTTGTGGTCCCTGAGCAGCACAGTGCAGTGAGGGAGCCTATGGATGGGGAACTCCTTGAGGCTGGGGTGCCCACACAAACAGTACAGTGTGGGGAAAGGGCATGTTTGCAGTGGAGCAGGACAGCACCAGTGCAGTATGCAGTCCAGGGGCCTGTGGCTTGCACTAGCGTGATCCATGTGGCATGCAATCCCTGTTGGTGTGGCCTACAGGGCATTTGGCCCCTGGCCACTCACAAGTTGGACAGCCCTGAATGAATTAGTCTGTCAGCATACTTGTCCATTCCTTTTGGATGAGGACATTAAAAAGATCCTTTGACGCAGAGGATTTGGTTTTCTTGCTTCCTGCACTGATGTAATTCAAGAGTAATGCTGAATAGTTACATCGGGTATAATTTGGTTAAAGCACCACAGAAGCAGAAAACTAGAAAATCCTAAGTGAAGCAGCATGCTTGTCGTTTGCCTTCTCTATGCAATTAGAATAACATCTTTCAACTTTAAACTATCAAAGAGGTTATCAGCTGGTAATTTTGGACCCTTGCTGTGAATTAAACCTTTTATAGTTAGCAGGGCAAGTGAATTAATGTTCCCCACACAGTTTACTAAATAGTGATGAATAAGACAGAATTTGCAAACCATGTCCCATCAATCATTTTATTCATCATCTTCCCACACCAACACTTACTCAAAACATCAAAAATCTGTTTTAAATTAAAGCTAAAAGGAAGCTGACCCCAGTCAATGAAGCAAGATGGGTACATGAAAGGATGCTAACAGTATGACACTTCCCTCCCCACTCCTTGATACCCTTTCTTGGTTTTTCTGTGGCCATATTTTATAAAAGCCTTCAACCTGAAAGGCCTTTTACAGGAAGACCCTTCTCTATAGCAGAGGAAGTCTGGGATCAGCTCCTTCTTAGCCTTGCCAATGTTTTTCCTTAGAAAGATTATAAAAGCCCTGCTTGTGAAGGATTGAGAATGTTAAAAGTCTGCAAAATGATTTGTGCTGCCAGATGTCTTTAACATCAAAGTCTAACTTGAAAATGTCTGTAACTTGGTAGGCAACAACATCCCTATGCTCCGTTAGCAGATTACTTACTTTAAACGTATTTTAATTGTTGAGAAATCATAAGCCTAAATTCAATAATGTAATGGCCAGTGTAAGTGTTTCATCTCATCTTCTGGCCTGGGGTGCATTTAGGTAGAGTTGGCTTATACACAATCATTTCACAAGCCCAGGCCAGACTAATGAAAACTAATCTACCCCATTCTATTTATCGGAATCAAGTGAGAACTAAGGAATACTGGCATGAGGTAGTTGGGATTTGCTACATCACCATACCATTAAAGCACTCCCCTGCTCCTCTTTCCTTGTATAGAGCTCTTTGCCTGCTATGAAAAGACATTAACTACAAAGCATAGTACTTCAGACAAAAGGTACTGAAGTTCACTGAGAGGGAAAAAATGTTAGAGAACAGGTGTTGGGAATTTGAAAGCATGGTTCCACATGTGCAGTACATTTGAATCAAATAACCAGGTTAGACAGTGTCCCTATAATAAATTATATATTTTAATTATATAACAAATGCCCTATAATTTAAAAAAAATCAAGCAATCTAGTCCATCTCTAATTTAGCATTGGCATGTATGCCATTTTAAAGCAATACTTGTTTCACTTTGTATGGATTTTAAAGCAAACTTATAATTAAGTGCTTGTTGTTTATAAACTAGGTTAGCATTTAACTAGCTGCCCACATTTTTGCACTTCTTTCCCCTAAGGTTAGCTAGTTTATGACATTGGATATATGTTTCATTTCTGGGAAAAACATATTTTTTCTTAATCCAAGACCAGATTGATGGCATCCTGATGCTGCAAAATGGAAGCTGGAACTGTAAATAGTGGTATAAACCTTTTGACCATATCTAGGAAATAATTATAACCTAACAAATAATCACACATAATTTTCACATATATGCTTGATTTCAGATCTAGAAAGTGCCTTGCACCACATAGAATCCAATAATTTTTAAGACTCCTATAGCTCCATCTACTGTTGTTTTAGCAGTTTTCCACAGTTAGACTAATAAGGAAAGCATTTTGTGAACATTTTAAAGTGAGAATCATTTTGGTTGTTGACATTCTTTTTCATTTTCTTTTTACTAAATTTAAAGCAGTTATGAAGTTTTTTTAAAGGGAAGTTCTCAAGTATTAGTAGATTAAATTTATAAATGTGATTTATCATAAAAAACAAAATTTGGTCAGAATGATTTTCCCGCAACTCTTTCATACCCTCAGTGCATAAATGGGAAAAACTTGGATGTGGCTTCAGGAACGATGAGACTGAAGTTTGGACAAGACAGCTGTCTGCAAGTAAATACGCAGAAACTTGATTTAGGGTTAACAACGTTATAGTGAATCAAAATGCTATATCTAACACATCCACAGTTATCCTATATTTTTCTTGTGGTTTTCTTTCTGAGATCTCAGAGTCAATAAATGTACATTTTTTCAGGACTATGTTATGGTGGTTGGGATTGTTAGAGTTGCTGGTGTATAGGGGAGTGACTGCTCCTCTATCATAGAATCATAGAAGTAGGGTTGGAAGGGACCTTGTAGATCTTCAAGTCCGATCCCCTGCCTGGGCAGGAAGAAAACTGGGCTCAAATGACCCCAGCCACGTAGGCATCAAGCCGCTTCTTAAAGACCCCCAGGGTAGAAGCCAGCATCACTTCCCCTGGAAGTTGGTTCCAGATCCTAGCCACCCTGACTGTGAAATAGTTCCTACGGATGTCTAATCTAAACCTACTCTCCAACAACTTGTGGCTGTTATTCCTTGTTATCCCGGGGAGCGCTAGGGGAAACAAGGTCTCCCCCAAACCCTTCTGGTCCCCCCTAATGAGTTTATAGATGGTCACCAGGTCCCCCCCCCCAGCCTTCTCTTGTGAAGGCTGAACAGGTTCAGGTCCCGTAGCCTCTCCTTGTAGGGTCTGCCCTGCTGTCCCCAGATCATGCGGGTGGCCCTCTTCTGGACCCTCTCAATGTTGTCCACTCCCTCTTGAAGTGTGGTGCCCAGAACTGGACACAGTACTCCAGCTGCGGCCTGACCAGTGTCATGTGGAGGGGGAGGATCACCTCCTTGGTCCTACTTGAGATGCACCTGTGGATGCACGATAGGGTCCGGTTAGCCCTGCCAACCGTGACCTCACATTGTCGGCCCATGTTCATCTTGGAGTCAATGATGACTCCAAGATCCCTTTCTGCCTCTGTGCTCTCAAGAAGGAAGTTTCCTATCTTATAAGTGTGCTGCTGGTTACTACTGCCCAAGTGCAGCACCCTGCACTTGTCAGTATTGAAACGCATCCTGTTTTTGTTAGCCCACCCCTGCAACCTATCCAGGTCTTTCTGCAGTCTTTCCCTCCCTGCTAATGTGCTCACCTCACCCCAAATTTTGGTATCATCAGCAAATTTGAACAGGTTGCTTTTCACCCCATCGTCCAAATCACTGATAAAGAAATTGAACAGTGCGGGCCCAAGGACCGAGCCCTGGGGGACTCCGCTGCCCACTTCCCCCCAGGTCGAGTATGACCCGTCCCCCATCACCCTCTGAATATGCTCCTTCAGCCAATTTGCAATCCATCTGACTGTGTAGGCATCAATGCCACAGTCGCCTAGTTTTTTAATGAGGATGGGGTGGTCGACAATGTCAAAGGCCTTGCTGAAGTCCAGAAAGACTACATCCATGGTGACACCTGCATCCAATGCTTTTGTGACTTGATCGTAAAAGGCAATCAGGTTGGTCTGACATGACCTGCCCCTAATGAAACCATGCTGGTTGCCCTTAAGCATCGTCCCCAATGCCGGCCCATCACAGATGTGCTCCTTGATGATCTTCTCAAAGAGTTTCCCCAGGATTGAGGTAAGACGGATGGGCCTATAGTTGCCCGGATCCTCCCTCCTCCCTTTTTTAAAGATGGGGACCACATTGGCTATCTTCCAATCATTTGGCACTGGCCCGAGCACCACAAGCACTCATAAAGCCATGCCAAGGGCCCTGTAATAACCCCTGCTAGCTCCCTCAACACCCTGGGGTGGAGAGCATCTGGACCTGCTGATTTGAACATGTCCAGCTCCTCCAGAAGCACTCTAAACCGGTCCTCCTCAACTTTGGGTCTTGAGGCGTTCCCCTCGAGTCCGTCTTGAATCACGGTGGGGGAGTCCCTGTCCCTGTACAAGAAAATGGAAGTGAAGAATTTGTTAAAGAGGTCTGCCTTCTCCTCTGATGCAACCACCAGATTGCCCAGCGTATTTTGCCGGGGCCCCACATTTCCCGGCGCCTTCTTCATCCTCCCTATATATTTGAAAAAGGACTTTTTATTATCTTTGATCTTGGATGCTAGTCCTAGCTCTATGTCCGCCTTAGCTTTCCTAACAGCCCCCCTACAGGCCCGAGCAGTGGAGGTATACTCTTCTTTGGAGATCGCCCCACCTTCCACCGGGTGTACGCCACCTTTTTGGCAACCAGGCATTCCCGGACATCCTTGGTGAGCCAGGGAGGCTTTTGGGCACTCTTGCCCCCCTTGCTTCTTGTTGGGATCATCACCCCTTGGGCCCTGAGTATCGTCTCCTTAAGGAACAACCACTCATCTTGGGCACTGAGTTCCCCTGCCCTTGAGAATCCCAGCGCCTCTCCCACCAATATCCTCAACTCTTTGAAGCTAGCCCTCTTGAAGTCTAGGGCTACCGTCTTGCTGCAGGCCCTTGTCACCCTGTGCTGGATGATGAATTCCAGCAAGTGATGATTGCTATTACCCAGGTGTTCAAGGACCTGGAACCCCCTTACCAGATCATTGCCAGTGGCCAGGACCAGGTCCAACAGGGCATTCCCTCTGGTGGGACTGTGCACCTCCTGGGTTAAGTGGAGGTCCTGTATCTTGGCCAGGAACCTCCTGGAACGATCCGACCTGGCTGACTGCTCCTCCCAGCAGATGTCCGGGTAATTTAGATCACCCATGACAGCTACATCCCTTGCCTTAAGTGCCTCTGCAAGCTGGCCCAAAAATTCCCGGTCCAGCTCCTCCCCTTGGTTGGGGGGGTCTGTAGTAGACTCCCACCGTTAAATCCCTCTCCTCACAACCCCCTTGTATCTTGACCCAGAGGACTTCAGCTTGCCCCCCCTCCGACCCCATTTTGCTGGCAGAGGATGTGTATTGCTCTTTGACATAGAGTGCCACACTCCCTCCCTTCCTTCCTTCTCTATCCTGCCTGTAGAGCCTATAGCCCCTAATGCTAACTGCCCAGTCATGGGATGAATCCTACCACGTTTCTGTAATCCCTACTATGTCTGGGTTTGAACTGGCTATTCTGAGGGTGAGTACTGGCTATTCTGAGGGCGAGTTCCTCCTGTTTGTTCCCCATACTACGAGCATTGGTATATGTCAGAACCCATTAGTAGCTGGATGCCTATGGCACAGTGGAATCTCCCGCCACAGTGGAAAATCCCGCCGTCAATCATTCTGCTGTCAATCATTCTGAATGCTATGGCACAGTGGAAAATTTCGCTGGTGGCAGTAACTAGGTCACGGTGGAAAATTCCGCTATGTCAGAACCCAATAACTATATGCCACAGTAGTGGAAAATTACAGCTTAGAAAAGTTCCCGCCAATTTTATGCAAACACACACACCACCATTGGCCAGTTCCAAATTATTCATATTTGGTGACTAGTGATTGGCTTGCTAGCCATATAAAAGTTAAAGAAGTTTCTGCCCACGTTGGAGAACTCCGCATACACCTCGGAGCCCACATTGGAGAACTCCGTGCATTTCTCGGAGTAAACCTGGCGGACTGATCACCCACCAGTGACTCCCCGTCACCGACCTCCCGACGTAACCCGACCCCGGTACCACAGTAATCCGATTATGAAAACTTCGTCATTTCGCTCGTGCTTTTAAGAGAGTCTTTGTAACTCATTTGTAACTGCAACTAAGCCAGTCAACTCTGCCTGCGCCCATACATCAGTGGCGTAAGTAAACAATCTATTTGCTACCAATACGCATCCATGCCTAATTCCACTCCATCGGTCAAAAGTACCCGCATGACGTTCCGGGCTTCCGGCCAGGGCCCGGCAGCCAGTCGGCCACCACAGTATACAGGCATTTAAGGCCTTGCATAGCTGCGCATACCACCCCCCCCCCCCAATTAGGAAGACTATTTGGGCCCCTGTTTCTTACTTGGTCACTCCTTGCATGTGTCACCTGTCTTGCTCAAGTGGTGTCTCCACGTCTTCCTGCGGCCCCCTCCCCCAGCGAGGCTAGTTTAAAGCTCGCCATACGAGATCAGCCAACCTGGAAGAGAAGACACGCTTGCCTTTAGGAGAGAGGTGAAGCCCATCCTGCCCCAGGAAGTCCCCCGCCCAAAAGCATGGGTCATTGTCTAGGAACCCAAGGCCCGCCTGGCGGCACCAACTCTGTAAGCACTGGTTGACCTCACCAATGCAGGCCTCGTGTTGCCGTCCCCGCCTACTCACCGGAAGAAGAGAGAATACCACCTGTGCCCCCATCTCCTTAAGCTTGTCCCCCAGAGCCTCAAAGTCCTTCATAATGCGGTTAGGGTTTCCCCTGGCCGCATCATTCATTCCCACGTGGATGACAGCCACGGGGTACTGGGCTGCAGGTCGGATGTAGGCCGGGATCCTCTCCATGATGTCCCAAACCCGAGCCCCAGGCATGACGCAGACCTCCCGCGTCATGGGGTCAGGCTGGCAGATGGGACCTTCCAGCCCTTGTAGGATGGAGTCTCCGATGAGGACCCGGCGTTTCTTCCTGATGGTGTTCGAACTTTGCCCATTCCATGTTGCATGGGAAGTGGCATCGTCCCTTCTGGAGGCATTTGCTCTGTCTTCCTCCGTCACAGCTGCCAGGGCCTCAAACCTGTTCCCCAGGTGTACCTGGGGAGATTCCACCACTCTAGGCTGAGCAGCTCTGGATCTGGACAACTTCTGCCACTCCTGCATTGGACACGTCTCCTGTGGGGGCTGTACAGTGGGTGACCGGGCCTGTAGAGAACAGAAATAGGCATCAGTTTCGTCCTCTGCATCCCTGATCCCCCTCAGCCTGCTCACCTCAGCCTGGAGCTCCCTCACCTGCTCCTCCAGGGCCCCAAGCCGGGCACAGGAGGGACAGGCAGGGGGACCACCAGGCCCCACCCCCACCTCAAGGTGTTTCTACTGTGGAATCAGAGTACCTGTAGCTAACAACAGAGGAAGTAGTAAGGAAAACTTATTTTTCCAGGCTTCTTTTGGAAGAACATTCTAGGGTCTTGAATCAGCTCCTGAGAAGCATGGGCAACTAGAGCCACCTTAGTCAGGGAGGGTATGTGCCAACTCCAATAACCAGTTAGCGACCAGCGGGGGTTCCCCCATGGCCAATCTCATCAGGGCCAATCTCGCTGACTGGGGGGTGGGGTGGGGAGTGGGATTCCCCCTGCAGCTGATCACGCCGACCGGGAAGTGGCCATGGCACTCCTGGAAGTGGCCGCAGCACTTCATCTGTTGCTCCCACTCCCTGGCCGGTGCTCGCAGGGGGAGCACCGGCACTCCCACCTCCCCTTTCTGCCCGTCGCCTAAGCAGGGAGCACGGCCTGTCAGGTGGTGAACCAGCACCCTCAGGGGGTGCATATGCACCCCCATGCACCTCCTACATGTCACCACTGCTGAGAAGGCTCTAACTTCTGTCCAAAATTCAGATAAATATAACAAGTCACAAGCTCAAAAATCATAGCTGCTATTGTAGGTTTTTGAAGGAGGGCAGGTTTTTAAGCCTATAGTATGGAAGGCTTTGTAAGTAGTTTAATTGGATATGTGGGATCCATAGAGTATAGGAATAACCTGTAACCCATAGGTGACTAGTAGGGGGTGCACAGGGGTGCACGTGCCCCCCCTGATGGGGCCGGTGCCCCCCCAATGGCTGACACTGATGCTGTTGGTAGGGCTGGTGCTCCCTTTGACAGGGCCACCACCATCGGCAGCTTCTGCGGGTGCCCCGCCCAGATTCAGGAGGCACGAGTCACTCATGCTGTAACCTGCAGAGTATTCAGCCTGTTTTACTAAGGAGGTGAACTGCTGCATATTGTATGCCACTTGTGATCCCTTTGTGAATTTTCTGAGTTTAATGTAGAAGGAATCACCAGACTTCAGGTGACAAAACATGTAAACATGTATTATGGTGATCATTCTACTTAAAAGAACAGTTTTCTTGGTAGCTGGAAAAAGAAGTAATCTTTCGTTGGTATCTGAAAATATAGGCACTTCTACAATTTGACTTTCCATGGTCAGCCTGACCCGTATGCTGCATATTAGCTTAATAACTAGAGATGAGAAAAATAGGTGATAGTAGTGAGGAGAACCTCAAAGTGATTACCTCATTCTATTAACACTGGTTTGTTTTTTCCTGGATTCAGTTTAAGACAGCTGGTTTTCATCCAGATGCCAATATCCTCCAAGGGTTAGGCTATTGTGGCCCATTGATGTTTTCTGGTTCTTTTGCCAGAGAACAGGATACCTATCTCTGCAGTTCAGAAGTGTTACTCCATTTGACCCAAGCATTTAACCAAAAATTCAGAATCTTGCAACTCATTCCAGTTAGAATAAGAAACCAAAGATTGAGTCAGGTCTATCTTTTTATTGCAATTTTGATGCAAAAGTGTATGGTACAGGGTCCTGCTTCCCTGAACATGGGAGGAATTCAACAACCAGATACAGTTTTCTTGCACCAAGTCTTTTAGCCAGTATCCTCCAAAATCTCTTTCTTCCTAAAGTTTTTTTTAAAATCAAGACTGCACTTGTTCATGTTATGTTGGCATTCTTCCTTTCTCATGCTTGAGCAATATCCAATAAAACTCTTCCACTCGGCTACACCTGATAATTCAAATTCCAAATCATATCTATCTTTGTCTTGGCCAGGGACAGGATTCATCACCACTTATAGCTACTTGAAATGATGGGAGATGGTTACACCCACCAGTTTTAACAAGTTTCACCCAACCCAATACACTAGCATTACAACTTAGGTCACTGCACTGTTGCCAACAATTCGCACACAGGTATTCGAACAGTAGTGGTGATGGTGGAAAGACTGAATCCTGCAAGACTCCACATGTAGGAAATCTTGGCAGGGAGAAGCAGCTGTCAATCGTAACTTTTTTTTGCAATGTATCAGAAAGTGTGCCAGCTCATTGTGTTTCCATCAATTTTTGCCATTTGCAGAGGTGGGCTGGGAACAGTTGATTCAAGGGCCTTGTGCTTGGGCATCAGAAATACAAATTAACAGGGTTGTCAGCTTAAAGGAATTTATCCCGTTTCTTGGGTCGTGCAGCATGTTCCTCAAAGTTCTAACTCTTGGATGAATGTGAATGTATGACAATTTCAGCTTTTCTTTTTTTTAAAAAAGACAATGAATAAATAGTTTCTTGTACTTCACTGGTTCAAAGAAAAGCTTGAAAATGTGACCTAAGTACATAATGTGGCTCAAAAGCCAAGGGGGAGAGAAAAAAGAACCTGTCATTTCTCAGCAATTCTTGTGACAATGAAGCCAAGTTTCCAGGTTTGGGAAGATCTGGCCAGCTTTGGATTTCGGAATGTGTGGCCTTGGCAGTGCCAGAGCTGCTACCACAGTGCTGATGAGGTGCTGGCTGTGCTGGCTGGGTGTTCTGACAGGGTGCTGGGTGTGCAAACAGGGTGCTGACGGGCTAATGGGTGTGCTGCTGGGTTCTAGGTGTGCCAACAGGGTGCTGGGTGTGCCAATGAGGTGCTGGGTATGCCAATGGAGTGCTGATGGGGTGCTGGGTGTGCCAACAGGGTGCCAACGGGATGCTGGGTGTATCAATGAGTCTGGGATACTCGGCATGCTGACCGGGTGCCCTGCATGAGTGCTGGGGTTTACCAAAGAGCATCCCCAGCCCAGTTTAAGAGAGAAATTCCCTTCTCCCACCCCTTTGGCCACGGGATCCTGGTGAAAGCCGAAGGGTAGCCCCCACCCCCATGGCTGAAGCAGCAGCTGCCTTACCCCTGCCAGAGGCTGCTGCATAGCATTTGTGTCCCCACTCTGCCCAGGCGGTGCAAGGCTCTGTACAAAAGCAGGGCAGCAAGAACGGCCCCTGTCCAGAGCTCACACATCTGCATAGAAGACCAAGGGGCAGAGAGGGGCTGCAGCCAGCTCCAGCCCCCTGTGGGGCTACTGTGAGGGGAGACCTGTGGTGGGGGGGCATGACCATCCTATCAATGCCCACTCCTATCCCTGTCCCCCCCAGCCAGGTGCATGGTGAGGGTGCTAGGGGCTGCAGGGCTCAGGGAGACTCATGGGCAACAGGAACGATACAGACCTGGGGAAAGTTTTCCCCTCCTCTACCACATGGACGGGACCTGTCCCTTCTCCCAGGGATGTCCCTGCTCCTTTTCTGCCTGGCGTGTCCCCCTCAGGGACTCCTCAGGGACTCAGTCCCCCTCAGGGACTCTTTCCTGACCTGCTCTGTTCTCTGGGAAAGATTTTCTTTGGGTCTCCTTGCTCCTGCCTTGGGCACTGTGAGGGGTGTCTTGTTGTGGACCAGTCATTACAGTCTCAGTCCCAAGCTGAGACCAACAAGATTTTTGCAAAAAAAATTATTTAATTGCAAGCTTTTAGGCACAAACACCCTTTATCAGGCATTGGGGAAAAGATTGTAAAAGTTCTCCTGGGAAGAAATGAAAGTTTATATTTCATAGGATTTCACAGAGGAGTCAATAGATGGAAAACTCCTCTGGCCAGTCAGTTCATAGCTAGTATGAAGCCTCTCATCTCCTGTGAGGGTCTGTGATGATGCAGATTACCTTGAAACAAAGGCAGGAGCAGGATCTCAGGTTTCAGGTGGTCACAGTTGCTTCCTGCTTGGGAAAATATGACTTCCGTTTCACCATTTCTACACTGCTAGCACTACGGAAGAAAGAGACTTGGGGGTCATCATTGACCACAAGATGAACATGAGCCTTCAATGCGATGCTGCAGCTAGTAAAGTGACCAAAACGCTGGCTTGCATCCATAGATGCTTCTCAAGCAAATCCCAGGACGTCATTCTCTCCTTGTACTCAGCCTTGGTGAGGCTGCAGCTGGAGTACTGTTTCCAGTTTTGGGCCCCACAATTCAAAAAGGATGTGGAGAGCTTGAGAAAGTCCAGAGAAGAGCCACACGTATGATCAGAAGTCAGGAAAACAGACCTTACGACGACAGGCTAAGAGCTATGGGGCTCTTCAGCCCGGAAAAGCGCAGGTTCAGAGGTAATCTGGTGGCCACCTATAAGTTTATCGGGGTGACCACCAGTATCTGGGGGAATGTTTGTTCACCAGAGCACCCCAAAGGATGACGAGGTCAAACGGTTATAAACTATTGCAACACCATTTCAGGCTGGACATAAGGAAGAATTTCTTTACTGTCCGAGCCCCCAAGGTCTGGAACAGCCTGCCATCGGTGGTGGTTCAAGCGCCTACATTGAACACCTTCAAGAGCAAACTGGATGCTTATCTTGCTGGGATCCTATGACCCCAGCTGACTTCCTGCCTTTGGGCAGGCGGCTGGACTGGATGATCTTCCGAGGTCCCTTCCAGCCCTAGTGTCTATGAAATCTATGAAATCTATGAAATTTCAATGGGACAGTGTTTCATTTTGATGTTTCATTTAGTTTCGAAGCATTATTCTGTTTTGTTTCATTGAAACTGTGCCCAGCGTCGGGAAGACTGGTGCTGCTGCTGGCCCCAGGCAGCAGCGGCAGGCTCCTGTCATCCCACGCACAGATCTGGGGGCCTGCACCCCCGGGAGGAGTCTGGCAGCATGGGGAGGGCACATTTTGCTCCGTGGGGCTGGCGGAGCTGCTCAAAGCGCAGCCCTGGCTCTCCCTGCCTCCCACCACCAGGCTGTACTTTGAAATAACACATCCAATGCTTAACCCTAATGTAATCCTGCATCAGGGGCATCAATACTCAAGCACAGGGCCACCTGAGACCTCCTCAATGCCATTTGCAGGTTGGAGGCTGTACGCCTGAGTTGCCCTTTGCTGATCCACAGGCCAAAAGTCAGGATGGTGGGAATGAGCAGAGAAGAATACACATAACTGCTAGGGCTATGCGAAATTTTGACAAGTGTTTTGTTTCAAAGCTGTTTTGACATGTTTCAAGCTCAAAATAGCAAAATTGAAACAAAACAAAAGGCTTTGAAACGAAATGAGGGAACTCGAAACATTTCAAAAGTTTCAAAAAGTTTCTAGTTTTGAAGCAGCCCAGTGGCAGGAGGCGGGGGAGAGCCAGGGCTGAGCTCCAAGCTGCTAATGGCATTGAGGAGGTCTTAGGTGGCCCTGTGCTTGAGTATTGATGCCCCTGATGCAGGATTACATTAGGGTTAAGCATTGGATGTGTTATTTCAACTTTCCCTTCCATAGTTTCTGGCCTTGGTGTGTCTTTTGAGGCTATGAATAACACCACAATGAATAACGAACCACTTGGGCTTTTCTTTTTGGCCTCTACAAAATAAGCTTGCTCGGTCCCTGCTCCTCTGATCAAATCCAACCCCCTACTCAAAGCAGGACTGTCCCCCACTATATCATCCTTGGAGTTTTTGAAGGCTCAGGTAGATAAAGCTTTGGCTGTATTGATCGAGTTGGGGCTGGTTCTGCTTTGAGCAAGGGTTGGGTTAAATTACTTCCTGAAGTCCCTTCCAACCTTCATTGCAGGACCTTGTGCCAACCACCGTTGAAGGTTATGCTATTTGAAAGGTTATGGATATGAACTCTGTGGGCAGTTTCCTTGGCTGAGGGCAGACTTACACATGGGATGAAGTGCACCAAAGAATCACAGAAAATAGGGTTGGAAGGGACCTCAGGAGGTCATCTAGTCCAACCCCCTGCTCAAAGCAGGACCAGCCCCAACTAGATCATCCCAGCCAAGGCTTTGCCTATCTGGGTCTTAAAAACCTGTAAGGATGGAGATTCCACCACTTCTCTGGGGAGGCTTTTCCAGTGCTTTGCTACCCTTCTAGTGACAAAGTTTTTTCTAATACCTAATGCTTCCCTATTTCTATACCCCAGCTCATATGTTATTTGAAAGTCAAAGTAGGAGAAGAAAAGCACTCAGCAAACCTGCTTCAGGAGTTGTGTGGGAGTGTGTGGGAGTTGCACATGCCTCAGCCATATGGAAATATTGTGTTTTTTCTGATCTGTAAGGACCTGTAGTTTGTGCCATGTTTTTTCAAAGTAGTGTCACCCATAAGCCACTCTCATGCCCATGAGTTCACAGGTCAGGATCTCAAGGTTTTGATCTGCTGGGGAGAAAAAAAGATGCAGGGATTCAGAATTTGGTCTGGGCCCTGCCACTGGGAGGGCACCACACCTATTCTGTGCTGGATGCATCCATTTCTACCACGAATGACAAGGCAGGGTCTGGATGAGCTAGGACAGGGGCAGAGGTGAAGGCCCATATCAGATAGTCAGAGACTCACTGGGCTTCCACAGACCAGTAAAACCCAACACAGGCTATGTGGAATATGAAGCTGGGCTCGCTCTAAATAATCACCTCCAACTTCACCTTGCTCAGCAGCCCTTGGGTCTCTGGAATCTGAACCAAGGGGAGAGAAATTAAAAGGAAAGATTTACTGGCTTTATCCCTCTTGTGGGAATGCAATCATTCAATAGCAATTGCAGCCTAACATGGCTGTGGCCATGGGGGAAGTGGAGACCTGACCACATCAGCAGGTTCCAAACTGGACTTTTCCATGTTCCCAGTCACCTGCTGGAGCTGCTGTGAGAGAGAAGCAGACACTTGGCCTTTCTCTTTGTAGAAAGAGGGGATGACCAAATACCCACATGATCCATTTTGCTTAGTAGGGGCTTTGGTGGATTTAGGTGCCTCCCTACACTCCTATTCAACCCTGTTCAGGGCCCTGAAGACAAGCATTTATGCAATGTTTGTAACACACCATCCTCTTCTCCATAAGGCTTTGTCACAAAAAACAGTGTGAATAGCCTTCAAGAAGCAGGCTTTAAACTCAGGCCTTGTGAAAATGCAACTGAAGCTCCCTCAAAAGTTTCAAGGTTGTTTTCTTAAACACTGTAATATAGGGGGAAGTAGGGGTGGCTTTATGATTAGCAGGGAGGACAATTGCGACGGGCTAGCTGGCAGTGACTTAGCCCAGGGGTTTTGAAAGGGTAAAGATGGTTGGAGGACTTGGGATTCCCTTTCCTCACCAATCAGGCCCCAGAGACTCACCCTCCATGTCCCCTGATTGGCCCCTTGGGTCACCTAGAGGGGGATAAAAGGGGCAGTGCAGCTGACTCAGGAGGAGACCAGCGAGGGACCACAAGGAAGGAGCTTCAAAGAGCAGGCAAGAGCTGGGCTAGCGGGGTGGGAGCAGTTGCCCCAGAAGAGCCTGAAGGAGTGGGACCTGCAGGCAGCAGTTGGACCCTCAGTAGCATGGTGTGTGGCCGGCAGGAGAGGCTCCCTGCTGGGCTCCAGGATCCCCTATGAGAGGCTGTGGCCAGCAGGAGAGGCTCCCCAGCTCCAGCAAGGATCTGAGCAGCGACCTGAGAGGTTCCCAGTTCTGCTTCCGGCTCCTCCAATAAGAGGCCAGGCAGCTCAACATGAGGCCAGGCACTTGTGGCTATGTGGTAGAGCATTGGTGGCTGCACTGGTGGCTGTGTAGTAGTTTCTACATGCCATGTAGGAGATCGGAGTTCAAGTCCCAGTTGGGATGAGTGAAATAACAGGGAGAAATTCTTGTTGTAGTGGAAAGGGGTCATTGTGTTCTCCTCCTTTCTCCCTACTCCAGGTACCTAGGCCCTATATTTCTTGTTATTTGACATTCTGTACTTTATGCCTTTTATATTTCACCAACCAGTATTGTTTGTTCCGCTGTTTGTGTTTTATATTTTGGTTAACCCTGTCTTTTGTCAACTGGATGAATATGTCTATGATTGTAAGTGTCTAACCATTGTTGAATCCTGCCCCCTTGGGGCATTGTAGTGTCCCCTATACCCCCTGGTTTATACTGGTTATGTTTCCAGTACTGTTCTCTCATTAAAAGGTATATGGTTAAGTCCCCATTGGTGGTCTGGCTGTGCTCTATAGGGGGAGGAGAGTCCCTACACCTCCCGCAGCGCTTGTGCACCTACTTTGATCCCTTCAATTGGAGAGGGAGTACCTCTTGGGAGTACTGCCCAGGTTACACAATTAAGGGGGGAATGATTGAAAGAGCATCTTCAGTGATGGGTTATCCGCTTGGAGTAGCCCCTCTAGGGCAACCATGGAGCTAAATGGCTTTGGCACTAGCATGGAAGCATCAATATTTGCAATGGGAGATTACAACATGCTGCATGTCAAGCAGAGGATGTCCTCATGCTTTCCCCACCCTGCCACAGGCTACATCTCTTTCACCTGTGCTACCCCATTTTGCCCAGAAAAGGGACTTTATTGCCCCCTCAACAGAGGTTCCTTGAAATGCCCCCCAGGGAAGGGTCCATGATGCACAGCAGGAAAAGGAAGTAATGCCTTGAGTGTGACCAACTCCTGCACCCGACAGTTAGCAACAGCTCCTGCATTACAGTGGATCCTCTGGAAAGGGAAGGAGATGAGAAATCAGAGAGATATGCCCTGGAAAGGGTTCTGGGCCCTGCTTTTTCCCCACCTCACAGCTCTGGAGAGCAGAGACCAACCGCAAGGATACCATATTCTGTTCTGGGTTTTATTAGCAGAGGCTGCATTATAGTGAATGCAATGAAGGGGAGGGGGAGCTGCAGGCACCCAGCGGTGGAGAGGGGTTATGTGGTGGTGACGAAGAATGAAGTCAGGATGGAGAGCTGGGAATACATCCCCCGCCATAAATGTCCTCCTTGCTGCTCCACAAGAACCTCACATACAGGAATGTAACAGGGAACCATGGCCCTGTTACCAGAAGACAGGTTGGCCCCTTTAAGATCAGGAATTTCTGGGCACAGTGCACTAGTAAGGTAGGGGTTAAAAGTTGAGCCAGGCCAGCTGGTCAGGTGACCGGAAGGGGGCAGGCCAGGACTATAAAAACCCTGGGCTGGGTAGCAGTGGGGGCCTGGCAGCCAAGGGAGAAGGAGTGTGTGAGAGCTTTATGGGGGAGGCTGGGTGAGCAGTCCAAAGGCTGAAGGAGCTACTGAGGAACCTGGAGAATCAGCTGCAACCCCAGAGGAAAGATGGTAGCTGGTGGTGGGAAGCAGAAGCACGACCCCTGAGTAAACGTAAATTGGCATGCTGCCTTATTTGATCATATTTTTTTGGTGGCAGTTATAGCTTGTGGACATACTGCTTATGGTTTTTATTTATTTATTTTTGAAGAACACTGCTGGTTTGGGTGAGGCTAGTGGGGAGGGAGGAGGCCTCACTGGGACCCCACTACACTGTGGGGGCCAGTGTGGCCACTGTGGGGACCTGTGTGGGTGCAGGATCTGGAGTCTACTGACCCTAGTTCCAGAGACGGTGCAGTATCTGGGGTATATAGGCCCTGGCACCAGTGTGGGTGCAGGATTTTGGGGGGGTACAGACCCTGGCACCAGAGGGCACAATCCTAAAAGGGGTGGTCTAGTGCTCCTAAGGTACAGTTTTGGTGGGGGGTTTTGTGAACTGGGATGGTGTGGGTTCAGGGTTGTTCCCCAGCCTTGAACTTGCAGTTACCCCTGGCTGTGGGGCCAGGGGCCAGGTCTCCGGGCCAAGCTCCAGAGTGGAGCAGAAGTGAGGGCCACGAGCCTCAAGACAAGGAAAAGGGCTAGAGCCTCAGAGTTGAACCCTGTTTGGTGGGGAAAGACAGGGAAGACTAGCTAGAGAAAGGCAAGGGGTCAAGGCCTGTGGAGGTGGAAGACCCCATGTCACAGGCAGGGTCCTACAGGAGGGCCGTGGTCTCCTCAAGGCCCCTTCCCGTGCCAAGTTGGCCCAAGGGCACCCTCAGTTTCTTGCCTGCCACATCTTTGATGTTGAAATATGTTAGGGAGGCTGCTTTTTCTGCCCTCTTGGGCACGTCTTGCTGTAGTCTCTGCCCTGTGGACTCCCAGACCCCTTGTGGGTCCCACTCTACAAATGGGTGCTTCTGGGGCACCCTAGCCTTAGGGCTATGTGCGGCTCCAACCACCCCTTTCACCACGCCTCAAGCCTCGCAGCTGGAATGGACACTATTCTGTCCAGGTCTACAATCTCTTTTGGCACTTGGGCCCTCCGTGGCCCTGTCTCTCTCCGCACCCTCTCTCTGGCCTTCTCCACAATGCTGCCCCTCTTCAGTTTTGCTGCCCTCCTCTGGGGCCTTCTCTATAGTGCCGCCCTCTCACAGGGCCTTCACTATTGCACCGCCCCCTCTCTCCGGGGCTCCCCTGTAAAGCCGCCCCCTCTCTCCGGGGCTCGCCATGTCCGCACTAG
The DNA here is from genome assembly GCF_030867095.1 of Alligator mississippiensis. NCBI lineage: Eukaryota > Metazoa > Chordata > Crocodylia > Alligatoridae > Alligator > Alligator mississippiensis. The sequence continues at coordinate 322,971,397 of NC_081824.1, forward strand.
GGCTTCTCAACTGCCCCTCTCTGGGGCTGGGGTCTATGCACCCTGTACGCAGCACCCCTACTGGCACTGGGGTCCCCAGGCTGCTGTGGGTCCCCTATGAGGCCTCCTCCAACCCCTAACAGCCTCACCCAAACCACCAGTCATAAACAGCAACACAAAATACAAGCCAATCGGCTATAACTTAAACAGAAGCTGCCTGGCCATAACAATGCTTAAGCCTACCAGGAAATACTCCATCCCTTCTATGAGTGAGCTCCTTCCTCTTTGGCAGCTGGCAGGGAATTGCTAGCCTAGCCTCAGCCCCTGGGCTTTATAAGGGCCAAGCCCTGCCCCTTCCGGTCAGCTGACCTTCCCTGGTTGCCCTGGCAAACCACAGCTGGGTTCCTTATTCACTCACTGCTAGGGTCCCTTCCCTAGCAGTTTCTCCTCCTTAGGAGCAGGGCACCTCAGTGCTCTGTGACACCCCAATATACAAAATATAATAGGCAGTCTCCCGCTTACAAGAACATCAGTATAACAATTTTCCATCAAGACATGGCAGGTGAGTAGAGAGTGGGACACAAAAAACTTTAAAGGGGATTCCAGGGGTGCCCCACATAGGGCACCGATAACAGAGAAGATGGCACTGGGTAAGGCAACCTGTTACAAGGAACCTTAGGACTAGGAGGGAGGATGAAGCCAAGGCCAGTCTTTGGGTGTCATCTGGAGCCAGCTGTCTTGGGAAGGGCACCCTATTGTGAAGGCACTTCTCCCCCTGGGAGCACTAGCTGTTTTTACAGAATGATCGGGAAGTCACAGGCTCCAAGGCTGACACAAAGATCATCTCCTCGCAGGTTCCCCCAGCATCTGTGCTGGCATCTGCTTGAGGTGTTTCCTCTGAGCCCCTCCTCACCTGGCAAAACTTGGGGGCCAGCCTCTGAGTCATTAGGGTTCTGCAGTGCCCTACAAGGGCCGAAGGCTGGGTGACCTCTTTCTGCACTCCACCAGCATGAGGCTGCTTGCCTGAATGCAGCCACCAGAGGGTACTGAGCAGGTAGACGCGCACAAGCCCTTCCTGCACTGCTGGCAGAATTATGGTTGCTCCTGGCTGTGGATGTGCTGGTGCTGGGCTAGGTTGGAAGAGTACCTGAAGCTCTTCTTGCACACACAGCACTGATGTGGCTTTTCTTCTGTGTGACTTTGGTGGTGGTGGACCAAGATGGATGAGATGGGGAACCTTTTCCCACACTCAGAGCACTGATGTGGCTTCTCCCTCAGGTGGAAATGCTGGTGCTGGGCCAAGTGGGAATGGTAGGCAAAGCTCTTCCCACACACCGAGCACAGATGTGCCTCTCTCCTGCAAGGACACTGATGCTGGACCAGCTGACTGGATCAGATGAAGCTCTTCTCACATACACAGCACTGATACGGCTTCTCCTGTGTGGACATGCTGGTGCTGGGCCAAGCAGGAAGGGTAGGTAAAGCTCTTCCCACACGGAGTACTGATGTGGCTTCTCCCCTGTGTGCATATGCCTGTGCCTGACCAGGTTGGAGCTGCCTGAAGCTCTTTCCACACTTAGTGCAGTGTTATCACTGCTGCCCACTCTGCACACACTGGTGCTGGGACAGGTCCTGCTGGCTGGCAAAGCTCTAATTGCACTTGGTGCAGTGGTGTGTCTTCCTCCCCAAGTGGATGGGCCGGTGCTGAGCCATCGAGGAGAAATGGCAGAAGGTCTTACCACACAGAAGTGTCAATACTGCTGTATTCCTTCTCTGAACAGGTTGATGCTTGACCAGGCCCAAGCTGCACCCAAAACTCTTCCCACACTTGCTGAAGCAGCAAGGGGGTTCTCTAGAATGAACCTTGTGATGAGCAGTCGGGGTTGAGAGGCAGAAGCTCTTCACACATTCAGTGCATACGTGGGGCTTTTTTTCCAGCCTGTGTTATCTTGTGCAAAGCCAGGAGTGAGGAGCAGGACTTTTTTTTTTGCGCTCAGGGCAAGGCTGGGCTCTCTCCTGGGGCTTGGCAGCAAACTCCTGCTTCCTTGTGAAGCCCTCCTCACTGCCTTGATTTGGATGCCAGTCTCTCCACTTGAACTTTGCCTTGTGGGTATTCAGGTCTCTCAACTCCACAAATTCTTCCTTGCACCCAGGGCTCTTTCTGGCTTCTGGCCCTTTTCCATGCTCGTGCCCAACTGGAGATGTTACCAGGTCCACTGCTACATTCTCCTTCTGGGGCTTCCCCTCACTCTGGTGCTGTTAGTCCCTCTCGGATCTCAGGGAGTCCATCTCACCCAAACTCACAGGGGAAGTCTGTGGTGGTTCCAGGTCAGCAGGCATGGGGAGCCCAGGCTTGCATTAGCCTGCCTGCTTCTGTAATTCACACAAGGGCTGTTTTTTGTTTGTTTGTTTGTTTGTTTGTTTGTTTGTTTGTTTTGGTAGAAAAAGTCAACAGGTTTCACCCCTCATCCTTCGAAGAAATGTTCTGGGAGGGAAGGACTTAGCATGGTGGCGCTCTCACTCAGGAAGGAAGCAGGGCTGTGCTTCCTGCCTGCTTCCAGGGAAAGGTCTGGGGCAGGGAATGAGCCCATGAAGGTGTCTTCTACAGATGAGTCCCAGGTGGTCTCCACGTCACTGGAGTGTGCAATGGGATAAAGGCCTTGGCATTACCTGCACATGGGCTCTGTGCTGAGTCTCAGGCCCTGTGACACTCAGGGCACCAGAGATGAAACTGAAAGGAGGAGAGTCTGCTGCACCCAGAAAGGGAGAGAGTCTGAACTCCCCCCCCCCCCCCCCCCCCCCCCCCCCCCCCGCAACATAAAAGCTTGGGAATCCCATCCACAGCATGGAGCCATTTCATGTGGCCTGAGACCAGGATTCACCACGTCTGGCATTCCCAGTCAACCTGACCAGGGACAGCCCCAGCCTCTCTTACCCAGTAATAATGGCTACACAGAACTGCCTACCACTCTGATTTCCACTGGAGAACTGCAAATCCAATCATGCCCTGGGAGAGGGATGTATAGGTATGGCTACCTTGGCTGGGCAACCAACTCTTAAATTGATGAATGAGGATGGAAACCAAAGCTCATGGTATCCCAGTGAAATCAGATCTGTGCTTAAAGATCAAGATGGCAAACTCACTTGTCCCCTAACAGCTCTATGAAGTGGGAGCAGAAAGGGGCAGTTGCTTGTCTTCACAGCTTTGCATTTATGGGAGTGAGAACAACATCTGCCTGCACATCACAGCATGAGCTATTTGAAGTCAGCACCCTGCAATGGCAGCAGAGGGCAACTGTAGTTTCCAGCTTCCTGTCACTCTGGGCATGAAGCACTTCTGAGAGGGGAGCCAGAAGGATGGGGTAGCCACAACTCACATGCAGGCAGGTCCTCCCACTTTGAGATTTCCCCACAGTCCTTCTTAGCATACACCCAGAGCTGTACCTGTCCTTGCTGGAGGTGGCAGATTAAGTCAGGGGTGGGACCTCAATATCCTGTTTGGGGCAGGGGTTAAAGAGGGTTTGTGATTAGACGCTGCATGCAGAATAACCAACCGGAATGCAATCAACTCATGGATTCTCCTAGGGCCTTAAAGGAGAAAGCAAGGTGGACATTTAGGGTGAAAGGGAAGACACTGCAAGGAGAAGCTTTCAGTAGATGATGATCCATGTCACCCAGGTAGTGGAGGGATGGTCCTACAAAGCAAAGCACCAACCACTCAGAGGTATAAAAAGGTATGAAACTAACAGTCCCCAGGGACAGGAGTGGAGATGCAGTGATCTGTAACGTACTATAAGGGAGAAAGATAAAGCTTTTACCATTTTCTAGGTACAAAATTGAGAGATGCTGGACACACTTCTGGACAGATAACACTTATCAGTGTAAATCTGAGCAAAGGAGTGGCAATAAGTTTCTTCTCACTGAAGGTTTAATGTCAGGGCTCAGGGCAGTGAAAAGAATTCAGGATGATGGCTGACGATGAAACCTTTTTCTGGGAAAGAAGGTAATTCATCACAAGAGCACAGGAAAGAATGATTTTATTATAACTGTAGTCACAAGTCGAGCAACATTCTATCCAAGGGACCTTCATCCCAGCAGGGGAGATGAGTGCCCAGGTTGGCAAATACTGCAGGGTTTAAAACAAAGTTCCTGGAAGTCAGGAATATGGACAAAAGAAGATAGAACATGGCACATTTCACAGCATGTGAACACCCAGAGTGTAGAAATGGTCTATGTGGTCTTTGTTGAGCTAGAAAAACCATTGGGCCCCTTCCCTAAGAAAATCCTTTGGGGGAAATGGAGGGAAAAGAAAGCACCAGAAAAACAAACTGACTTAGTAAAAGGAAAGTCCCTGGATGAGAAACTCTCTGGAAAGGAAAACAGGTTTTCCCTTGGCTCTTCAGATAAAAAGAAGTGGGCTATCACAGTGATGGGAATCTCATATGAAGAGGGGTTGTAGAAGGAGGACAAGAAAACATCTGAGAATAGCAGAGTGAGCTTGAGAGCACAGGTCTCCAAGTAAATCCAGCAAAGTCAGAGTCCATGTCTATGGAGATGAAGATGTTTTGAAAGATGTAGACAGAAGCTTCCAGTGACTCCTAGTGAAAAGTACTCGGGTTCCAGCAGGTACATGTACGTCACAGCAGAAGAAGCCAAGGAAATGCACAATCTATGTGTGGGAGCACCAGAGGCTGATAAGACTTCCATCACCTTCTGCTGGGGCATCAATGAATTGGAGATGATATGAAAATACTGGGAAGGCAAAGGAAGATCGTGTTGCTAAGAAATGGCTGAATAGGGAAGCATCAGGAGTCAAAGCATGGGGAAGACTTGGGTGAAGGCAGTTAAATGAAATGAAGGAGGATATATTAATGTGAAACATGAGAGGCCTCATAAATGACACAGCAGTGGGGAGGATGTGGATTTCAACCCCTGGCCTTGAGGATGAGATTTGAAAAACAGGGAGAAGACAATAAGCTTTAGAGCTCATGTGGCTCCAGAGAGAAACAAGGAGCAGAACTTTACCCAGGGAAATAAGAGCTTGGTAATTCCTCAGCTTCTAGTCCTGATAAAGCTCCTTGCCTTCATCATCCAGCAGCTCCCACTCCTCCAGCATGAAACCTCTGGGAGTTGCAAGCACAAGCATTGCACCATCAGTGTCTCCTGGGCCAGCTGCTTTCAGCCCCAACAGTCCTGTCTGCAATCATTCTGCACTACAGCTATTTCCAAGCTTGGTCGTGACAGGCAGTGGTGCAAAGCTCCCCATCATTCAGCTGATGTGCGATTGGGGATTCAGCCGTGGATGCAGGAGTTCATGTATCTGCCCTGGCCCAGCTTATTCCCTTCTATTTCCTCAGTCTATGGAAGAAGCGCTGGTCCCATGGACTCTGCCCAGGCCTTCCTGTGCCAGTACCTCTGGCCATTGGCCCTTGGCAGTGAGCTCCGGCTAATGACTGCTTGGTGCGTCTGCAGCCTCTGACATCAGAGGCTTGTCACTCTGCAGGTCGCTCCGCTCCACACTCTTCCCTGCACTCCTGGTTCTTCCTGGCTCTGCCCCAGGTGCACCTGGTGCCCTGCTCACCTCCAGGCTCTCCCTCGGCTGCCAAGGCCTGCACCGCCCCTTCTGCACTGAACCCGGCTCAAGGGGCAGGGAGCCCCTCTCTCCCAGGCTCCCTGGGGATGTCCTCTGCAGCACACAGGCCCTTCCTCACCAGGCTGCTGCTCAGCTCTGCTCAGGGTCCTGGCCCCTGCAGGTGGGGAACACAGTGCACAGGTTAGCCCTGGCTCTGCGGGCAGTGGGGAGCCCTGCTACTTTTCTGTCCTGGCTTGGGACTAAGGCAGTCAGAGGCCTCAGCACATGGGAGACAGGGGAGAAAGAAGACTCAAAGCCCCACAGTTCTTGCTAATGGGCCTCCGCAGGCTTGGAGCTGGGGATGAGCCCCGAGTGACTTTGTCGCAGTGCGGGGTAGGATCACAGCACCATGGCAGAGCTGGCAGGGACATCGCTCCCTGGGACACAAGCTCCAGGGACCTTAGTATTGTGTCAGCATCCAGCTTGTAAGGGCAGGGGAGGGAAATGCAAAGTCCATCTTCTCCAGAGCATATGCAGGACTACCAGGGCACGGGGAGGAAAGGAACAGCTGATCTGGTGTAGCAGACCTCATCAAATGTCCTGGCAGACTTCTCCACTGATGGAAGGTGCCTGCTGCTACTAGGAAGGGTAGAGCCACTGCTCCATCCCAGCCCTGGGGGAAGGGCCTGGTCTAGGGCACCAGCCTAAGGCACCTTTATCAACTGATGATTCCCAAGTCTCGGTTTTGGGGCAGTTGGCAGTAGGACAGAGGCTTGGCATGAGCTGGACCTGAACCAGGCGGATATCCCTGGGGAATCTCATTTCCCGACATGCACCCCAGCCCCTTTGTGGGCACATGTGGCATGAGAAAGGGGGCAGGGAGCACTGATTGCAGGAACATGAATTAGGTCCTTGACTGTTCTCATGGCAGCATGACAAGCCCCCCCCCCCCCGGGCAAAGCCTCTCTCTTTTGGGTGCTGCACATATGCAGGCAGAAAGACCAGAGCCCAGCCTGGAAGCTGCTACCACAGAGGCAAGAGCTCTGTGCCACCCCAGAGTTACAAATACGGTGGCCCTGTTGCAGCCGGTGCAGATGTTCGAGCCCCTCCCCCTGCACACAGGACAGCCCCTCAGGCACCCAGACCCCTGCTTCCAGTGTGTTTGCATCCAGTCCCATACCTGGCTCCTGCTCAGGCAGGGGCTCCTCTTCGGGGACACGAGGTAGCTTGTCCTGAGCCCCTGGGGTGCCCTTCTATCCTCCCTCCTTCAGAGCCATGTCTGTACCATAGGCCTTTGGCTGCTTCAGCCAGGACTCGGGTCCCTGCAGTGCCCTCCTGGGCTGCACCTTTTGGAGGACATCTCAACCACCTTCACGCTCCTTGTGACCTGGGGACAAGAGCCATGCATCACTGGGAGCTGGGAGAGAACAGCCCCCAGATGTACAGAGATGGGGACAGCAGCATGCAGGGGTACACACTCTGTCCTGGGGCTTCTTGCCCGCTGCCTGCTGCAGCTGACACCCCCGGGGCCAGGCGTGGCACCAGCACAAGCCTCCATACTGCACTGCCCACCCCCAGCCCTGCATTTCCTGGGCCAGGAGTCCCAGGACCTGCTCCCGCACCACCATGCCCAGCTCCAGAACATGCTCCCTGCCAGGCACTGGGGCCCAGCCAGCATTGCGGTGCCAACGTCCCACAGCCCCTTGCCCTGTTGGCAGCGGGAGCTCTAGCGCCAGGTCTCTGGGGCGGGAGGTCATCTGCCGGGGCAGCTGCATGGTCGGGGGCATATTTCCAGTACCAAAAAAAGGGGTGGGGGGCAGAGAGGGAGGGGAGAAATATATGATTATGGGAGGGGGGGCAATTATATGCCCTGCCCCTCACTCCTAAGCGACAGCCCTGCTAGTGCTCCTCACTCTTGACCCACAGCCCTCTTCTCCCCCTAGCCTGGCAGGTGCCCCTCGCTCCCGCCCCGCATCCCCCTGCTGCCCCGCCCCCCCAGCTGGGAACCCTACTGGCGAAGAAACGGTTAAAAGAACGGGCAGTCACTCCCGACTCCCGACGTCACTCCCTTCCTTCCCTTCGCCGATAATGGCGGGCGGGTCCCATTGGCCGCCCGGCCCCGTGCCCGCCCTACACATCCGGCGCTGGGAAGGGAAGGGCGGTTACTCGGGCGACAGGAGTGGTCTTGAGCGCGCGTGCTCGAACCGCTTCTCACCCGGAAGTGGGGGCCAGTCGCGTGCGATGGGAGCCGGCAAGTGCGTAACGCCGTCCCTCTCCCTCTACCAACCGTCCCCTTCCCCTTCCAGCGGGGCCGTTCGGTTCGGTACGGCTGCGCCGCGGTGGACTGAACCACTTGGCAGCGTTCGCCAGGGTGTGGGTGGACTCGTCCGCGGGGGCACAGGAGTGACCCATTCCCGCCTGTGAGCGGGGCCCTCGTGCTAGGGGGACTCCAGGATCCCCCTTCATGTAGCCCCCGTCTCAGCCCTGTCCAAAGTGCCCCGAGACCTGTCCCCCGACTGGACTACAGGGGCAGGGCATCAATGCTGGGGGAGCAAATTGTATCGCTGCAAGTCCGCCCCGGAGCAGGGCGGGAAATCGCCTTCCTTGGAGGCTGCTTTGGGCAGGCCTGTTGGCTGGTTTGGAGGGCGCCCAGCAAGGAGAACCACGGGCACCTGGGGGAGGGGCTGGTGCTTTAATTAGAGTTCTTTAACAAGAGCCGCTCTAATGAAAGCACCGCTACATCTCGTGTATTGGTGTCTACGCGTGTCAACATGGCAGCGGGGGTGCTTGAACTCAAGCTCATTGAACCAGCTTTCTTGGGTGCGCCCCCGCTGCAGTTTGGAAGTGGGGGGACTCTGATACATGAGACGCAGCGGTGCTTTGACAACATCTCTGCACTGCGGAATGGCCCCGAGGGCGCTTGAACTGAAGTTTGTGCAATGAGCTCGAGGTCAAGAGCCCCTGCTGCTGTTTGGAAGCGTGGGGACACCGATGCATGAGATGTGGCAGGCTAAGGGGCCCCACAATTGCCACGCTCCAAACAAGATGGGGACAAATAATACTAAAGAAGAAAGGGATGGGAATGCTAGTCAGAGCTTAGTAACAAGAGTGCCAAAGGGAAACGCCAAACAGAGCACACTGGGCAGCACCCACAGGCCCTTGAACGAGTCCAAGGAGTCAGTGGACACTTCCTAGTTAAGCTCTTCCCAGAGATGTAAGTGGATGAGGGACAGAAAACTGACCCCAAAGCCCCTGGTGGAGGTCTTCCTGGCCAGGGCCTCCTTCCCAGTCAGATGGATCGTGAGCTTGGCTAAGGGCAGGAGGAGGTTGACCAGGATATCCTGGGGCTTGGTGGGGCTGTAGATGGGGAGCATGTAAATGAAAACATGCAGAGAGAAATGCAGCCAGAGTTTCTTCAGGCAGGACTCGAGGACCTCAGGAGGTCTGTGCCAGCCTGGCTGCTCTAACCTCTGTGACTTTCATCTTCCTCCACCTGGGAGAGTTGAGAAAAAGCACCTCCTGTGCCACGGCAGGGGGCAGGGGTTTGACCAGCTGCCCCTCAACGTTCTTTCCAACCCTATGATTTTGTAGTTGCACGACCTGTAACAAAACCAACTGGTTTTGTTTAAATGTCTCGTATTGTAGTCATAGATGGTTTCACTGTAGAAAGCATGACATTGTCTTGCCAAGGCATCTGCAAATATAGATTTGTTTGTTGGGGGAGGTTATTTTGTATTTTGTTTTGTGCTTTTGTTTAATTTTATCGGAAACTCCCTTTGGAGTTGATGAATAATATGAACGCTGATTACATGCCTGGAACCTCTGGTGTAAGCATATAGTGTAGAAACTCAGTCACTCCCTAGGTTGTGTTCTTTTATTTCCTTTTCCCCTTCCAAGTAGGGACTTTGCCCTTGTTACACAGTCTAATGTTCTTTGGGAAGTGCTGTGTGGCTGTGAGAGTGCTTCGCAGAATGAGAATGCTTCACACGGTTATGCAGCTTTCGTGGCAAAGCAGCAAAGTTCACTGGTGACTAGCTGATCCATCCTGCGGATTATCCCCCGTTCTCTATTCCAGTGTTGTGGTGTCTTCACAGAATAGCTGCAGCAGGGGATCTAGTCTTCTGCCTTCCTCCTGACACTTCTTTTGGTTGGTTGGTTGTTTTTAATCTCCTTTGTTTAGGGCTTGTGGATTGAGGGGAGGGAATCACAGCGAGCCTCAGAAATGAGAGTACTTCCCTCACCCAACAAACGTTATATTTTACTTGCTATATTTTTATTGAAAATGTGTCAAGGCCAGGATGTGCCTAGGGAAGCCAGCGCATTCTACTGTACTTGTAACTGAACAAACATTTTTACTTTGCGTGGGACTTCTCAAAAGCTAGTGCCAACCTTGAAGAAACAAATGGTTATGATGCTATATCATGAATGTCCTGGTGGAAATAACAGTCTTGAACTGTGTGCTATTTTATTTGTGTCCATAATTATTTTCTTTTTTCTCCTTTCAGATTTGAGCCTGCTTTTTACCTATATACTACGAATAGCTACTGGAAGGACTGACTGTTAAACTTGTTCCAAGTATGGCTTGCAGAAAAATAGGAGATCAGGAGCAGTCTCTCACTACTGCTTTCTCTGTTGTTAACTGTGGGAGACCCCCAGCATGGGGCATTCGAACGCACAGTATATGCATGGTATCTGACTTTTTTTACCCAAACATGGGAGGAGTGGAAAGTCACATCTACCAGCTGTCACAGTGCCTGATTGAAAGAGGGCACAAAGTTATAATTGTCACTCATGCGTATGGAAATAGAAAAGGCATTCGTTATCTCACCAATGGTCTGAAGGTATATTACTTGCCTTTGAAGGTCATGTACAATCAATCTACTGCAACAACACTCTTCCACAGTCTACCTTTGCTCAGGTACATCTTTGTGCGAGAGAGAGTCACCATAATCCACTCCCATAGTTCATTTTCTGCCATGGCTCATGATGCACTCTTTCATGCCAAGACAATGGGCTTACGGACAGTTTTTACAGACCATTCTCTCTTTGGATTTGCTGATGTCAGTTCAATACTCACAAACAAACTCCTAACGGTGTCACTGTGTGATACAAATCACATCATTTGTGTCTCTTATACTAGCAAGGAAAATACTGTACTAAGAGCAGCACTGGATCCTGAGATCGTGTCTGTCATCCCCAATGCTGTAGACCCTACTGACTTAACTCCAGACCCGTCCAGAAGGGATAATAGCACAATAACTATTGTTGTTGTCAGCAGGCTTGTTTACAGGAAAGGTAATGAGGTCCAACCTGTAAGTCACATTTCAGAGTATTTTTTTTTCCCCTTACTTTTAGTGTGTGGTAAGAAATGTTCTGTGGTGATTATAGAATGATGTGTCCTCAGTTGAGAATGGGGTTGAATTTGAAATGGCTGGGTTTTTTGTTCCTTTTCCCCCCCACTCTTATGAATTGAGTACAGAGAACTGATCATAAGGGATAATTTCCTCTTGATTTCATTTGGGCACTGGGCATGGAAATTGGCTCTACGTGGTCAATTCTTGTCAGTCATGTGGCATCTTTTGAAGTCATTGGTAAGTTATTCATCAGCTTGCTCAATTTGGGGCTTAAAAGACATTAGTGTTGGGTCCTTCGAGGTAGGGGAATAGATTCACATGCCTCCATAGGCCACTTGCTGGCCTTTGGACAGTGGGAGACTTCTGTTGGAAACGTCACTTCTGTGGTGTTTCTGGGCCATACCTACAGTCGTTATTTTCTTTGGTGGCATTTGGCAGAAAGCCCTGTAGCCTCAGTTAATTGTTTTCTTAGTTTTTATTTTTGGTATTGGACAAGAATCAAGTGTTTCATATAGACAAAAGAAACCCTGCAATTTACTGATGTTTATCATTCTTGACCTGAGACTCGCTTTAGTCCTTCACTAAAGGGATTCTCTTAAAATGATTAGAAAAATTCCTTCTTATATTATACATCAATATAGGATTGTTACACAAAAGAGTACACTTTTTTTCACTATGCTGTTTTAGATTAACCCTTCCATATTAGTAAGCAATTAAAATTATTTGTCTTTCTAATAGTATCTAGAATCTGTAAAACTGACACACAGCTCTCCCCCCCACCCCTTAAACAAAAAGAAAAAAAACCCACTGTAATATTTGCATGCATTTTTATGGGAGTGCATTTTCTCTTAAAGAAACTCAGGCTATGTCCACTGAAAGCTGGACAAAAATTATTTGGTTTTGAGTTTTGTAGAAAACTTGCATTTTAGTCAGATTTGTTTAAATGTTGGGTTTTTGCAGACTCTATATTGATCATGTTGGTAGTACTGCTACCCAAACTTCAGTTAGCTGTGGGAGGAGGGTGTCTGTCTTAATTACATCTGGGAATGCTCTAACATCCGCATCAATCTTTGGGTCAGCCCAGAATCAGGTGGGTTTGCAGAAGTGACCCCCTTTACCTTTAGGCTGCACCTCTTGTGGCAAATTGCAGCAAAGTCCTTAGGGAGAGCTAGCACTTTTCCTCAGTTCCTGCTCATGATAAGTCTTCTGGCCAGAGCTGGTACAGTTTGGGCTAGTTTTTCCAACATAAATAAGTTGAAACTCAAATAAGAATCTCATTCAGGGGCTTCATGAGGGTTATTAATTAAGTAAATTGGTTTATAGGCCTAAACTTTAATCTTGCACATTTGGGCACTTGGGATTTAGAGGCCTTGTGCAATAATCTTAGGTAAGTTGAAAATGTGTTTACTTAAACTGTGTCATTGTTGTACTTTCAGGTATAGACTTGCTTAGTGGTATAATTCCTGAACTTTGTCAGAAATATCCATACTTAAATTTTTTAGTTGGAGGAGAAGGACCAAAACGAATTGTTTTGGAAGAAGTACGTGAAAGATACCAACTTCACGACAGGTTTGTTTTATCCATGTTTATGGTGACAAAATGTGCTTAAGTAGAAAACAAACAAAATGTGCGCTTTCATCTCAAAGTTCCTTCAACTCCCCATTCTTTTCTCCATGACAGTTCATCTTGTTTGGAAGAATGAAAGAATGGGGACACCTTTATTTTTTTGGTTTGGTTTGAGATAAATCCTTCAGGATGTTCATGCTTCCCGTTTCTGGTTTTATAGTTTTTCCGAAATCAATATCATGCTACCCATTGATAGCTAGCACTTCCCTGAAATTTTAGAATTGATTAAATGTGCTCAAAAGGTACCCTGTTTTATCTGAATAGAGCAACACTGGTAAATGTGGAGTATTAACTTAAAAAAATCTTTAGTCTTAAATCTAGAAACATGGGAACAGCAATATGAAGGTACTTGCCAGAAAATCTTTTAGTCTTCTGAAAAATAAAACCAAACTATTCAAACTGAATATAGAAGGGTTTCTTAATCAAAGCGCAAAGAATTTGGAATGAGAATGTTTCAGTGCCAGTCAGACAGTAATGGCATGCTTGGTAAGCTGCTTCTATCAGAATATTTGAGTAATGTTATATGGCATTTATTACAAAATATGACACTGGTTTTTATTCTAATTCGTTGTCCTATATTCAGAGTGCGTCTTCTAGGAGCTTTGGAACATCAGGATGTTAGAAATGTCTTGGTTCAGGGTCACATTTTTCTCAACACGTCTCTCACTGAAGCCTTCTGTATGGCAATTGTGGAAGCAGCCAGCTGTGGTTTACAGGTAACAGAATCTGAGTTACACAGAGAGCATGTATAAACATTATTTGTTATATTTGAAATTAACAGTTGTAACAATGCATTTTATCTGTGGATCTATAAGCTCTTTATAAAAATGGGCAATTAATACTGGTATTGTGGCGATTTACATCTCATGTGGAAGTGGGGGCAAATATATTAATTGAATGTGCTCAAAAAGGATATTCCCAACAATTCCTAGTTCTCTGAATTAACCAGGTTGGCTCTTGAAAATGTTGTTCCTTTGGGGAGTTTTTAGCTAGGGGAATCGCAGTTCTCCCTATGTTCCATTAACAATAGACATTGGGAGAAAAATGCTGGGTGAACATGACGTCTTTCAGTAATCTGCATATTCATGACAGACCATTTCAACTGAGCCATTGTTCTGCTCATTGTTCTCTGGCTGACCCTTACTTGCCACAAAGATGGCTAGGGTTAAGGAGGAAAGAGGAGAGGAAATAAAATAAAACACTGCTTTGTTTATTATTTACATACGGTCACTTGTTTGTCAATTTGACTTGAGCTATGAATCAGTGCTGGTTCTGTAAAGGTTAAATTAACAACCGAGGAAAATTTGGGATTAAATCAGGTTAATGATAGATAACAAATGGGAGTAAGGATATCATAATGAAAATTAACACATCTAGGGCAGAAGCAAAACATAGGTTGCTTACTGTGATTAAATTTGGGAGCTCAGTTAGTTAGTCTTCATTCCAGAATATTGAGAGGTGGCATGTGAAATGGTAAGGATCTTCAGCATATCTTTCAATTTAGTATTTTTATCCTGTGAGTGATAAATAAGTACTTTTTTGGAAAAGTCATCTGGGTTGCAATTATAGGCTGTTTAGATGCAGTATCTTAAGTCCAAAGACTAATTAAAGGCATGAAGAGAAACAGAAAATAGAAGTAAACACAGTGTCCGTTTTATTCAAGACGGATCATAGTGGGCCAAATTAATGGACCTTAACTGAAATCAACACAATGGACCTAGTCAGTTTAGATTTGAAGCAAAGCAAGATATATTTTCCTGTGAAGCACAGGAAAATTAGCTATGTGGAGAAGAGGGGCATTAATACTGTAATTGTAGGGAGATAAGTTGGATTAAAGAGAACCTATGATGGTGACTGAAAAGGAGATCACAAGGATGGTTTTGTTAAAAGGGACTTAGCAAACTAGAGGAAGTTTAATGTGCTGTTTCTCAAGAAGGGGTTTTGCACTCCATTCTGTGTAATGTTTTCATAATAAACCTGGCTCAAGAACTTAATGTGTAATTATGACATTTGTGGATGATCCAAAGCTAATACAGAAGACGATGGCCTATAGTTTAAAAAAAAAAAAAGTAATGTTATCAAATATAATATTACAGGTCAGTCAGGCACTGACTGATATTAATCAATATTAATAACTTCTTGGTATAAAATGGGGATTTATAAGTTATTAGCAACAAAGGAAGGGGGGGGACTTGAATATGCTGTCTGATCATAATGTGTCCAGTGTGAGACAGCGGCGGGGAGAAAAAATTTTATGCAGAATTGCTTTAAGACAGAGCTTGATAAGTTTATGGAAGGGGTAGTGTGATAGGGTAGGGGTGTTGTTCAAGTTTAGAAGTATATTAGTTTCACCATGAAGAGGAAGAAAGTAAACTCAGTCTCCATGTGGAAGGGGTGTAAACCCATGTCCTTGCTCCCCTTCTTCCCAAAAATGGCTTATTTGATAAGGAGAGAGATGAATGTACTATTTGGCTGTCTGTGGAGTTTACCTTCAGAAGCACTGAGCATAAGCCACAGCTCTTAAGTGAGAACTTGGCTTGCATGTGCAGGTGCTCTGATGGTACTTAAACCTCTCAGACAGCTGTCTAGTGGTCCTTACTCACAAGTTCACAGTAGAACCAAGTACTTGTTTTTGAGTTGGGAAGAGATATTTCTACAGCTCAGACTGTCAAAAAATGACTAGGGTTTTTACTTTCCTTTGTAACAGTGACATGGCCTGCTTCTTAGGATAATGTGACTATTTTAACCTAAAAGTTCTTCTGTTGTGGCATTAGCTATACTTTTTATTGAAGGGCACACCTCTAGAATATGGGGATTGTAGTATATAAGGTGTAGCTGTAACTTGTGATTGCCAGGGGTATAAGTGTTCTGTAGACTTTTTAGGGGTGTAGGTTGTAGCTGTGTTGGTCTACTGTAAGGACATAGGCAAACAAGGTTATTTGGGTAAATTGGATATCTTTTATTAGACCAGCTCAAATAGTTGGGAAAATTCTTCATGGCAAGCTTTTGGGGACAAATAACCACATTCTGAAGGTACTCATTAAATATGGAGACTGTCTAAAATGTATAAAAATGCTAATAGTTAATGATGAATACTGGAGCCCTCTTCCTTTCCAGCTTTCTGTGTGAGCAGATTCTGCCTTATTCCCTGACTTGCTACAAGTGACTATGCAATTGCCATCCAATCTAGTGGAGAATTCTGCAACTTTCTTATTGTTGGCTAACATTGTAAATAATAACATATGTTACAAGAATCTTCATGCTTTTATTATGTTGCTTTTTAAATGATAGCTTTTATTCAGGTTAAAATTTAACATTCCCAAATGGTTAAGAATGTTTATGTAAACACTTGAGTGATCTTAGAGCTCTAAAACATGAGTGGTTAAGAGCTGAGGTAAGAATAGCCATTTCTAAATCAACTTACTGGTTGGTTTGTTTGTTTGTTTGTTTGTTTTTTCTTGAGGTGTAGGTGGTTGGGGGTGAGGAGAGAATCCAAGGGTCTGGACCTTTTTAATTGCTTTAAAAGGAAAGGAGGAGCTGCCCTCAGGAATGCACATCTGCTTGATTCTGTAGCAATACAGGCTCACTAAATCGCCCTAACTTTGCTCCTGGTGAAGCAGGGTAAAAGTTTTTTGCAGTTGTTTTGCTACAGAATCATGCTAATGAAATGGTTTCTTTGTAACAGTTTATATCGATATCCTTTCATATGTATACACTTGGTACATCTGTTTGTATATCCCAAGGGAATTGGGTCTGTGACAAATACCTTTAGGAAAATAAATTTAAATTTTACATGGTGGGGGCGGTAGGGGAGAAATGGCTCTGATTTCTGCTCACCCCCATGTCAGTTCCTTTCTTTGTTACCAAAGGGTCAATTTTGAACATGTGCTAATTTGCTGCCCTGCTTGCTCTTCAGAGCTCAGGCCTTCAGTTTTCAGACCGATGAATTGTCTGTACTGCAAATACTGGAGTAAATCATTTGCTTCGTTTTAAAGTATTACTGCTCATCAGTGCTGTCTTATCAGTATAGCTCTGTTTCAGCTGATTGTATTATGCAGCAGGTGTATTATTTAATTGTCTTGTCTCCAAAGGTGGTGAGTACGAGAGTTGGTGGAATCCCAGAAGTGCTACCAGAAGATCTTATTATCTTATGTGAGCCCTCAGTGAAATCGCTGTGTGATGGCTTGGAAAAAGCTATGCTGCAGCTGAGATCAGGAACATCACTAGCCCCAGAAATTATTCATAACAAAGTGAAGACATTCTATACCTGGAGGAATGTTGCAGCAAGAACTGAGAAAGTATGTACACTTGTTTTAGTAGTCTCTTAAAATGTGATTTCACTGTGAAAAGTTCTATATTTACTTTATTCTAAGATGAGCTTCTCCTCCCCCCATTTAACATGACGCAGGGAAGCCTGTCTTGGAATTGTGTATGAAGGCAGTGGCAGGGTAGGCAGCTGTTGTGGCTCGGGCTCCAGCACTTGCCCAGGGTCGGGGCCATAGCCACAGCTGCTGCCCCCCTCTCCTCCTGCAACCTTTTCACCCCTCCATCTCCCCACTCAGCCTCTTCTCTCCCATCCCTTCCCCGCCCAACACTTTTCTCTCCCACTTTCCTCCAGTCTCTGCTCCCCCCTAATCTAATTACTGGAGGGCTCCCTCACAACTTCTGCTGTGTGCTGGCAGGCTACGTCTGTATTTTGGTCTGGGGCACTGAGCACAGCCCCGCCTTGTAGCAGTGGTGTGGTGAGATGCAGCAGTGCTTAGTGACGCTGGCTAGAACTGCAGTGGGGAATTGGGAAGAGCAGAGGCTACAGAAGGACAGGCTCAGCAGGGGGCAAGCTGCTTGACCTTCTGACACTGCCTGCCCCCCTTGCAGCAGTGGAGAGATGAATTAAAGATAACCCTCCAGTAATTAGATTCAGTACATGGAAAACTATAACAAATTTATAGATTTTTTTTTTTTTTTTCCATGTATAGAATTTAATTACTGGGGGGTTGTCTTAGATATGAGTAAATGCAGTACCTCTCTACAAATAGGTTTATGTATTGTCTTATTGACTTGCATCGAATGTGCTTGGTTTGTTTCCTTCCCTAATTGCTAGTCCTCCAAATACAAAGTACACCTTGTGCCATATCAATCAGTAACAGTTTTGATAAGCAAATAATGATATTATTTATATCTATACAATCCCATGTTTTTATGAGATTCCACACTTAAAGTTGGCCTAGCAATTGGATTACATGCTGCACAAGAAAGAACATGCTGCCACTCTGACTCAGACTAGCAAGGTTAAACATTAGTGACTAAATTAAGATATTAGTGATATCTAAATATAACAGAACACATACAAGATGTGGTTATGCTGGATAAGAAGTTGCCATAGTTTGAGTTGCTTTTTGGTATAGAACCCTACTGTAGGGTGAACACGTTCTATAATTTTGATGATGATGATGATAAAATTACCTGTAATAAGTAATACTGTTTACAGCTTGTTGAGGAAGCTTCCAGATAACCCTTAGAATCAGATTTTCTTTTTTTTTGGTTGTTTTTGTGCATCAGCAAGAGTAAATAAATAGAGAATTCCAACAGAGATTAGTTTTATAGAAAATTTCTCCCAGTCTCTCTTACAGTCTTCTGCCTCCAAAGTGATTTAATGTCAAAATAATATTATTCATTTTGGCTTTTTTTAATCGGTTTACTATGATCAGATAGTGAACTCAAATATCGCTGTTCCTATGAAAATGTGGAGTGTATAATAAATAATGGAAAACAAAATTGAAGAACTAAAACTAGGTATACTTTACTTAGCAGCTTTTAAAGCTAGATTAGATTAGTTTGTATTAATGATTATTGCAGGTTTTTCAAGTACATGGCTCTGGTAATTTAGCCTTCTGTTCATCTGTGAAAGTATTTGTTCTGCAGCCCTTCACTGTAGCAAAGCTTTCTCTTTTTGCAATTCTGAATAAAAGGAAGTTATTTTTTAGGCAACTGAGTAATCATATTAACTCTTGAGTTTTTGTTTGTATTTTTTTAATCAAAAAGCCATACAATATCCTGTCTCTGCATACAGTGACTGAGTATGAACATAGGTTAGAATTTAAGCTTAGAAGTATCTCATTTGTATGGATTAAAAAGCAATCTTCTTGTGGCAGATCTGGTGGTTAATATCCAGATTATCTGATTTTTTTGGTACGTGTTTAAAATTCTAAGTATTTACATAGATAAAAAATACCTATATTTTTGACACAGTGATAGTTTGAGGCTTCTTTCCAAAAGGAAGAAAAAAAGAATTCTAAGGATATAGACTGTCACAAAAGGACATAGAGTTTTGCAAGTATAATATTAAACTTCTCATTGTCATGTTGAAAGATTACTTGTTACCAGATTTGCCCATCACTTTGGGGTGTGCTCATTTATTAGGGATACATTTCTAGGGTCTTTGTAATTCTGTCAATGTGCTGCTTGTGTTACTTGTGTTTCTATACGGAGCTGTATATCTCCCTTCTGCAAGTCCTCACCCCCAATGGAGCTTTCTTGCAGAACTCCGTTTCAATGGGGCTGGGTTCTTCCAGTCACCAAATCAGTCATACACACAAACACACAGATTAACGTGACACGCTTGACCCGGCCGGGTTGATCATCATGGAAAGGCAGACACCCTCATATGCCAAGAATCAGTTCATCAAAGCAGCAATAAACTGCAGTCAGACACAAGCACACAGGTAAACAGAATACCTCTGAATCTAGCTGGGTGTCCAGATGACACCCTCATGGGCCAGCATTCAGTTCATTAGGGCACATCTGAGCCAAACTGGGTCAATCAGCCTGTACAAGCTGATCCCCTTACATGTTTCAAACTCGGCACGTCCCAATCTTTAGCCTATGGATGAGCAAACCCCATGGTATTTCTGGGCTTCACAGGGATCTTTGGCTTAGGTAAAAGAAGCGTCGCTGCAGAGCAAGTGGGGAAGGAAAGTAGAGAAGGAAACATACACCCAGTTACTATTAGTTTGACTATAAAAGTTATTTATTGCTAAGTATATGAAAGATAAAATGGTACTAGTAGTAATAGACATGCAAAGAAAAACAAACACAAACAATTACAATACTCCCCTGGTTTCACTAAATATTTGGGGAAATTTAGCTCAAGCTCAACTAATACAGTTCAGGTTCAAAAGTCCATGCCTAGAGAAAACAGAGAGAGAAAGCAAGAGCTGGGATCTTGCCAGTCCAAGGCACTTGGATTCCAGTGCTGATAGGTAAAGTTCTTAGCACAATCCTCGAAGGGAGATGATCTGTTTCTTCCAGCTTCTTGAGAACAACAGCGGATGGTGTCAGAGAGATTTCTCCTCTTGATGCACAATTTTGCTGCTTTTACAGTTTTTTATACACTCGGTTCAGCTTCTTCAAAGCATTCTTTTAATAGTGTAAATAATTGTCTTTTCTATTGACAAGGAGTTATCTGGTTTGGAACATCTCAAGAAACTGCTTAACAACCAGGAAAAACATAAGTTTTTAAGGAGTAACCAGGGGTTTGGGTTGTAGCCGTGTTGGTCTAAGGACATAGGCATAAGGAGTAACCAGACGAGCCAGCTTGAAATTCTTATGGGTAGCAGATACACTGGATGGGATATCTCATTATTTCTTCAGAAACAATAGATAGCTTGCAGCATCAGGGTTCTTCATTTTTACCTGTTGTGAACAAACCTCAGCTTAGCATGACTTTTTTCCTGATCTTACTGTAGTCTTTTAACGGACTTAAGGAGATTACTTACTTGGAGCGTTCATAAATTTTGTGGGGAGGACTTCTACTAGTCATCCCGGGAAAAGTATGACAGCATTTGTGGTCAGGGCTCCAACGGGTTGGATGCTGTGATGAACCCTTTACCATTGCTCAAATGTTGCCCATACCCCCTCTGACTCAATCTCTTGCTTCAGCATTCCCTAACTTGGCAACTGAGTTTTAGTCAATCAAGTTTAACTGGGCCTCCCATAGTGGGACCAGGGAATGTACGGCCTGAGATACCTATTAAACTTTACTTCTGCTTAGTTCTGGGTAGATGGGGGGGTGTGGGGTGTGTGTGTGTGTGTGTGTGTGTGTGTGTGTGTGTGTGTGTGGGGGGGGGGGGTGGGGGAAAGGTTCTTTGTAAATCCAGATTAGAATTGGTCTGATAAATGCTGAGCTGGGTGTGTGTAAATGTGGGTTGATTAGCATTTGGAGCACAGATTCCCCATCATGCAGTGCTCCCCTGCTTTTCTGATCCCAGAATTTACCGTGGTCTTTGTTTTGGACTTTCTGTTCTCCAACTCCCATGTAAATGAATTGTCATCTGGTTCTATCTTGGATGCAAATGAGACTAGGGCAGTTGCTCCTTTATCTGGAGGGCTTTAGGTGCGTCTCCCACTGCATCTTCATTGTCTTTCATAATCGGTTCTTGTTCAGGTGGGGTGGGTGGGAATTCTTTGTGAGTCAGACAGGCTGTGTCCTGTGCCACGTTTCCCCAAGAACGCAGAGCTGAGAGGTAGCATACGGAATAAGACTTTGAGCTTGGATTAGTAGATTCTTTTTTTTCAGGGGGGAAAAAACCTTTGCTTTTGAATCTGAATATACTCATCAGTCTGTGGTCCTTTATTTTGGAACCTAATAGGCTCTTAGCTTTACTGCCAGCTTGGGGATGGAGTTCTATAGGCCAGTATGGAAATATTGGAAATGGTCTTCCTTTCATCAGTCTTAAATTTGCTGCTTTTCTGTTTAATTGACAGTTCCTGTGTTCTTGCATTTTAAGACAGTGGGCATTGCCATTTACTTTCCCCTACAGAAATACATTATATTAATTCATAACAGCTCTTATCGGTATTATTATTTGTCTTTGGATGGAAACTTATCTGTGTTTTTGGTTTATTCTCATGGATAAACGTAAAAAAAAATATCCTGTTTAAAAACAGAAAAGGGCTTTCTAGTTTTATGGGCTCCCAACAAAGGTGTAGTCAGTTGAGAAATATGATACAAGGTGTAGCCTAATATTCAAAGATAAAAATGTATCATGATGACAGCTTCTCAGTATGCAACTATTGTTTGTTTCCTTTCTCTTAGGTATATGACAGAGTTGCAGATGAAACGGTATTACCAATGGACAAGCGGCTTGACAGACTAATCACTCACTGTGGCTCAGTAACTGGGTATATTTTTGCTCTGTTTGCTGTGTTAAATTTTCTCTTTCTGGTATTTCTGAGGTGGATGACTCCAGATTCCATTATTGATCCTGCAAGAGATGCCACAGGCCCTAATGGAGTATGGACTAAACAGTATTTTCATAGTAAAAAAAGAAAAGAAAAAGAAGAGATTTCGAACTGTTAAAATGTTTGAAGTGGGGAGGAAGGGTATTGGTGTCTAAATAAGTTTTTTAATAGTTGCTAATAGAATTAATTCTACAAAGAGACATTTATTGTTAAGCTCTTAACTTTCCTAAATTGTTGGAAAGGAACCTGATGAAATGTACTACCTCAATTTAGGATTGTAAAAACTAGTTTTGGACTTATGCAAATATCTAGATACAGCTCTTTTGCACTTAGTTGGGAGAACAATGGGAATTGGTGCATCTCAGGTGTAAAACTTCTTATGAGACACAAGAATACAAGATTTTTCTCTCTTCCCAGAGTGCTACTCTTCCTATGAACTGACAAATGTATGGCATCTGGGGTGCCAAAACACAAATGCAGCAGCTTAAGATGGTCTTTGGCAATTCCTGTTAGGAATAATAAATTTATAGAGATAAGAGGAATTGGTGGGACTTACAAGGAACATAAAGAAAAAAGCACTGCCCAAATCAATCAGCAGCTGAAAATGAGATGTGAAATCATATTTATAGAATGTGACACAAAACAAGCACATTACCCCATCTGTTTTCAACATTCAGTGTGCTGAGTGCCAGCAGTAGTTCTCCCAGACCATGTCTGGAGACAGTTCCTGCCTGCATGCACAGAACTATTTTGAAATGGTTCTTCAGTACTCTGCCTAAATTTGATCAGTATCTCTTGGATATATCAAGGATCCATAATTGGTTTTCCTATTTTAGAAAATGCTAAATACTTCAGACAAGGAATAACCTAAGCAGTAAAAATTATGGCTTTTTTTTGTTCAAAACTATCATGTAAATGAGAGAACTATGCCAGTTCCTAACAGAATAAATGTAAAGGCACAGCCTTTCAAAAATAGCTCAGGCCTGTAGACTCTTTGAGTAGACTGTGCCAAAATGCGTGGCAAAATGCAAGATACAGAAAAACATCCACTAAGGGCTAGATAAAGACCATCATAATTCTTTTTTATTCATAACCTAAATGGTATTTGAATTTATCTTCAGAAGGGAAAGTGTTAAAAGGTTGTCACATCACTTAGACCACACCAAAGATGATTTAAAATTAACTCAGTACGCTGAATTTTTCCCTGTTATTCATGAACAGAAAAATATAATATGCTAAGTACATCTTCTGGCTGTTCCCATTACTTGCTGTGAGTTCAGATCCTTCATTTTTATTGATTAGTTAGCCATAATCTGTATGAGTAGTTTGCATCTCTGTAGGAAACAACTTTGAATGTGTAAGAAGAGAGAGGATGAGTATGATTTCATATTCATGTAAAACAGCTCTCAATGAACTCTCTGCCAAATGCACTGGATAAATTTATTGCAATAGCATTGTTTGTAAACTGAAAAGGTTTTATGAGTTTATGAACAATGACATGCTGACAGATATTTGTATTTGGATGTGCAATATACAAAGATTTATTTAAAAACTTAGCAGGGTAAAACTTAAAACATGCATCCTGTTATACACATAGCATCTACATTTTAAGACTAATCTTGTGTTGAGGTGCAAAGGTGATGGTGATTTATCTTTTTACTAAATACTTAACTGAAAGTATTTTAATGAAATACTGAAAGGATGATGAGGTGCCTTGTTTACAAAGTCTAGTGTCAGGTTTCTCTCATTAGAAAAAATGGTCAGATGTAATGCTACACAGATCACTGGGAACTACCCTGGGGCTGGACAGCGGGAAGCTGCATCCACACTGCCAGTGTTTCCCAGCTGCTCACTGGTTGGAAGCTGCGCCCATGTCACAGCTGGTGGGGAGGAGAAGTGGCGGCAGTGGTGTGGGCACAGGTCCTTGCTCCAAGCGTCAGAGGGTTTTCTTTGTGCCCATACTGACTCTAGGGGCCGTATGTTGCTGATCCCTGAATTAAGTTAATATTTGATTAAGAAAAACACCATACTTTTTAAAATCTGGTGCACTTTTTTTATAAGAATTTCTTAAAAATGAATGCCATTTCACATTAATTTTATAGTGTATTTTTTTTTTAATAGTATTATGTTGATTTCAGTCTTTTAACTTTTCTCTTGATTGCCAGCAATGTATAGAAACTCCATGCAAATCACATACAGCTCGAATGGAAAGGGTAGTCAAAACAATATTTAAACTATATAAACTTCCTTGTGCCAGAGCATTACTCATTTAATCCAAGGAGGCCTTTTCATAGTGTTGCATAATTTACAGGTTACTTAAATATTTTTTACTTTGCGATATAATGCACTGATGCTTTTACTTAAAATGGACCCACCAAACACTAGCAAATACAGAAACTTAATGAGCTGCTGCTGCTGCTTCTTACTCTTCTAGCATTGAAAATAGAACTTTGTGTGGTAAAGAACGCTATAAGGGAAATAATTTGAACAGTTGCGAATGAAGTTATATATAAAAGTAGCTCAGTTACAACTGTACCATGTTTCAGAGACTGTATTTTATAATACCCTTTTGTTGCCTGATTCTTCACTTTCTGCTGTTTTTTCCCTCTTTTTAGCCCTGATCCTGCAAACACAAATATGATGACTTGTTTCACTGAACTCAGTTGGACAGCTCTCCTATATAAAATTAATCACACAAGTAAATGTTTAAAGGATTGAGGTCTGGACCTGCCATATGCAAATCTGATGAGTAAATGCAAAAGATTGTGATGGCACTGCCTTTGACAGTTGTTTATCAGGCAGCAGTGATGGAAATAGGGGAAAGAGAATGTTTGAGGCTGTAGAGACAGAGAACTTAAGGCACAAAATATCAGCAAATATACAGATTTCTTGGGTAAATGCTAGTATTAAAATAAACAAATACTAATAATAAGGCAACTTTTGAAGTTTTAAATATCTGAAAATACTTTCATCTAGCAGATGTAAAATATCAGAAAATTCACTGCTTGGTAATATTTTCTCACTTGCGTGGTGCAAATTTTAGGGTGAGAGAACCTTTTAATGTGAAGATTGATGGAAATATACTTTGCTACTCTTGATGTAAAGGTTCATTCAGAGTACGAAAAGTAATTTGATTTATTTCCTTATTTCAAGATGATGGGATCCTTAAATTTCTCTGTAATGAGATTCCATTCCATAGCACATCCTGTGCCTATACACTGTGTGCATAGACACTGTGAATTTATATATAAACAGCATGTTTATTGAAAGTGACCTGTTAATATTAGAACAAAGATCAAGTCCAGTGTGTCTCCATATTGTCAGATGCATTATTCAGCTCCTTTTTTATTTTTTTTTTAATGATGCAGATGGCTCTATAAAGGCACAGTAGATTGTAATGTGATCATTTTTCTTGTGCTCGGGCATTTCTGTATGTTTCTTTTCTTAAATAACTTTTTTCTTTTGGTACTTGTTCAGTTACTATTTCCCTTTTGTCTGTGTCATCTAATTAAGGATTCGTTGGTTTGTTTCCCACTATCAAATGTGTTTTATTTTTTTAAATAAACAATAAAATAAATGGCAGAATTTCAGAGGATAAAAACACCATTTGTCCTATGCTTCTATCTGGGTTTCCTGTTTTTTGCATCGGAATAAAAACATTTGCAGATAAAGCGCATACTTCTCAGTGTCCCAAGGTGTTCATTAGTCTTTTCCAGTACAACTAGAAAATGTGGTCCCTGCCTCAAATAAGTTGCAATCTCAGATCTTAGTCTTGCAAATTCTTGTACATGCTGTATACATATGAGGCCATAGAACTACTTACACCTCAAGTTTATATCTGTATACACATAAGATTATGGTCTTAAAGACAGAGAATGAATACAAGAAAAAAGGGAGGAAAAGAGTGCAGCATTTATAAACAGTGGAATCAGCTGTTGGAAGCAGTCTTATGTTTTTTATTCTTTTAAGGTGCATTTTAGAAGCACTTCATGGGCATCCTGGGGGGGCACCAGATCATGAACGGGGGGGTCCCCCAGCGGCCGACTCCTGAGCCTGGAACCACCAGTGGCAAAACCAGAAGTGCACTTCCACTGGCACTGGCCGTGCTCTAGCCGCAAAACTGGAAATCTCAGGGGGTGCACAGCACCCCCTATGCATTGCCAGTGAAGCATTTTTGTATTCTTTTCCAGGATATTTTATTTGCATTGGAGTTGTGAAGTGCTGTTCTCTGCATACCACCTTTCCCTGTGAGATTAGGGATCAAATTGAATTGACTTGCAGAG
The DNA here is from genome assembly GCF_030867095.1 of Alligator mississippiensis. Lineage (NCBI taxonomy): Eukaryota > Metazoa > Chordata > Crocodylia > Alligatoridae > Alligator > Alligator mississippiensis. The sequence continues at coordinate 322,997,451 of NC_081824.1, forward strand.
ATTACACCAAAAGAAAATAATATGGTCAATACAGTGGCCAACTGAGTAAGAAATGGGTGGCTTATTTAAAAAAAAAAAAAAAGTGAAAGAAGACCTTTTTATTCAACTGAATCTATTATTGTGCTAAAATATTCTTAATTACACATTTGTAAATCTAGGGGTAAATATTGGGAGCTGGGAGGAAAAACTGTTCCCTAGGACACCCCAGGGGAGGACAAGGAGCAACAGCCGTAAATTGTTAAATGATGGTTTCAGGTTGGATGTAAGGAAGAACTTCTTTATGGTAAGGATGACCAGAATCTGGAATAGACTTCCCAAGCAGGTGGTATAGTCCCCAACTGTGGAAGTTTTCAAGAGGAGATTGAACAGACACCTTTTTGGGATCATTTGATCTCAGCAGTATTCCTGCCCAGAGTAGGGTGGTTAGACTCGATCTTTTGAGGTCCCTTCCAGCCCTTCATTTTTATGATTTCTAGTAGATGTGTAGTGGGTTCCTTTTAAATTCCTATCCAGTTCTCACTTGCAACTGTAAACCTGGCAGAAGGCAGGGGAAAGTAGCACCTTGAGCTAAGTACCGACAGTCAAAAAGTCCAAGGTTGAATTGATTCAGTCTTCACAGGTTAGACTAACCTGCAGAAATTAAACTGGACAGACATTCACTTTTGATTCAGGAAATGCAACCACATACCTGCAGTGGCTCAGGCCAGATGCCTGCGGGGGGAGGGAGGGGAGGAACTAGAGCATGGCTATTTGACTTATAGCCAGCATGGGCTGTGTGTTTGTTTCCTTTTCCTCCTGCCCCTGAGGTCTCTGAGATTTGCAGTCCAGAATCACAATGGGAGGACTCTACAGGATTGCTCATCACTTCCTTTTCCTACTTCCAGGTGCCTCTGGGATTTGTAGTCCATGGTTGCAGCCAGCAGTAAGGTTTTAGCAGAGCAGGACATCTCTGTACTTGGGGTGGGGGGTGGAGTTTAACCCTGTTCCCTGGCCCCAGACCCCAGCTAGGGTTTACCTGCGGAGGGGCAGTCCCTGCCTCTGCACTCCTGCCCAACCCTTCTCTGCTGGAGCAGACAACCTAGCCTAGAGCTAGAAAATGTGATGGGATGTTGTGGGGACTGTGATTTAACTTGAACCAGGAAAGGGTCTGGGACAGAAGTTTCATAACTGATTTGGGTCAAACCAGTTTAAGTCTGATACTACATTCAACCAGGTTTATCTTAAACCAATTTCAGCTATTTTGAAACTTCTGTTCTGTTACAGGTTTAAACCAGTTTTTGATCACTTAAAATGGTGTATGTGTAACTTCTTTCCCTAGCCCTGAAGACTAACTGGTTCAAGGAAATGTAAGTTTTCACAGGTAATGGCCTACTTCATCAGATGCTAACTATAAATCTGGAGATTAGATTTGAGCTGTGCATTCTTTGTGTACATATCTCTTACTCATTCTGTGCTAGTTTCCCAAGAAAGTGACCTGGATGTCCCTCACACTTGAGGTGCATTTTGGTAACTTACCAGAAGTCATTTCAGCTCTTTCAGGAACTATGAATTCAGTTGATAAGAAACATTGCTCTTTGTGTTCAGGTTTGTCAAGTGCTGCAGTTTGTCCCTCATATTCTGTTAGGGGAGGGCTGCCCAACTTCTAACTGCCTGGGGGTGTCAGGCTCTCTAGCCACATACCAGATGGGCTGCAAGTCTTGTCAGCTGCTTGCTGCACAGGTCACATGCAGTGCTGGTTGGCTTGGTTCCCCTATACCAGGCTTGTCCGCCATGCAGCCCGCCAAGCTATTTTATCTGGCCAGCGGCGGAGCGCAGTGGCGGCAGCAACACAGCGTGGAGCCGCGGTGGCAGCATGGAGTGCGGAGATGCGACAGTGCGGAGCCAGCGGTGGGGCGGTGGTGGGGCCGTGGCGAGTCGGGCAAGGCCAGCCCGCGGGCCCCAGCCCACAGCAAGGGGAGGGGAGCTGCTTACCCCCGCGGGGCCTGGGGAAGCAGCCCTGCTTGGGAGGCCAAGAAGCGGCCACTGGCACTGCTAGCCCGCACCTGCCTCCTCACCCACCTGCTTCAAGCCAGCCCCACTGCCCTGCCCTGCCCCACAGCAAGGCGGCTCCTGCTCCTCTGGCCAGTCTCCCCCCGGGTGCTGCGGCTCTCCGGGCCTGGCCACCTGCACGCAAGGCCCTGTGGGGGCCACTTCTCATGTGCTGCTGGGGCTGGGAGGAGCGCAGCTGGGTCTGCACCAGCCAGCAGAAGCGGTGGGGGAGCCATGTGCTGTTCGGGATGCGATGAGCCAGCACTGGTCAGTCCCGAGTGGCACATGGCTCTGCCGCTGCTTCTGCTGGCCGGTGGGGACCTGGCTGGCCTCCTCCCGTCCCCAGCAGCACATGGGAAGCCAGCTTCAGCTGCATGCTGCTTTTCCTGGCTGCTGCCCAGGCGGGTCCTGCAGCACCATGTCAACCCAGGCATGGCACACGCAGGCCGGGTGGGCCCCAGGTTAACCCCGGCCTGGCCCCGTGGCTTCTCCAGCACCAGGGCAACCCGGTTGTAGCTAAGCGGCTCCTGCAGCACCATGTCAACCCGGGCAAGCATGCCATGTCAACCAGCACCATGTCAACCCCTGCAACTTCATTGGTATCAAAGGTCACGTGCCATCACTTCCTGATATGATACCACTTCCTGTGACATCTTTGAATATGGCTCGCCAGCTCACTGTGACAAAAAGTTCATAATCCAGCCCCACATTCAAAAAGGTTGGGCACCCCTGCCCTATACCGTGCTGTGGGTAAAAACTAACTTTAATATGGAAAAATGCTACAATGGAACAGGAGAAGACAGAGCAGAACATAAAGGTTTAAAACACACTTTCTCCTAACGCTTCACTGACCCCTGGCTAGAGCGTTATTTCACAGACCACACTTGGTTCCAGTGGCTCCCTCTCTGTAGAAGGAATCACAACTACCATGAGTCCAGATTCCTTTTGCCTCTAGACTAATGTAGCTAGAACCTGGATACCTGTCTCTGCAGCAAACTCCACCTTGTTTCCGGAGGTCTTAGCTTCTCTGCTTCCCTCAATGAGTTGCCTTTGCCCTTGCTGCTCTGGTCTTCTCTGCTGCAGCCACCACGTGGCAGACTCCCTCTGTCTCTACTCTGGGGTTTTACTCTAGCAGGCTCTGTGGACTCCAGGCTGGCACAGACATGCATGGACATGGCCACACTCTCGCTCTCCCACTTACATCTCTTTTCCCCCTCCATCTTCTAGAAAGATCAGGAAATGGATCCTTCCAGCACCATCCAGAGGGCAGGGTACAATTAGTTAGGTCACACCCAGCTCTTCTGCAGTTCGGTCTGCCAGCCCAAAACCCATCCAAAGAAGTCCTTTCAATATATAACATCCCAGCAAACAATACAACTATGTAATTATCACACCAATACAGGTCTCCATCCCAAATAAATTCTTTGGGATTCCTTGCTACTGTGAAGATCTGCCTTTGTCAAATCTCTGCAGGATTGCATTTTAGGATGGATACATCAGTTGAGGTGAATGGGATATTGACTGGATGATGCTATATGTTATGAACTAAAGTTATACTCTTGTTTCTTTTATTTGTGGGGAAGGCTTTTAAGAAGAATTTTAAATGAAGAAAGAATTGTAGAGTCTTTGGTTAAAAAAAAAGGCCATACTTCTTAAATTGCCAGATACAATGCTTACAAATGAAGGATACCTTTTGAAAAAGCTTTTCCTCTAAAATTATGTTATTTCTTATGAATATTTTCACATAGTGTTTTCTGCCACTCAGAGATGGGAAAAAATCCACTTCACCTTCCTGAAAACCTATCTTTAAGCAGCTCTGGAATGCTTTTAACATTTTGAAGCCTATTGGCAAATGGGTATTTTTTTTTCTTCAGTTCCCCTGAGCAGGGTTTTTTCTTTCTTTTATTATATTTGTTTTTTCTTATTCTGCTTCTGTGGAACAGTAGCTGCACTAATTATTCAGACAGGAAACTGAATTATATGAAGGTCACCTAACTGGAGAAACATGCCTTCACCCATAGATCAACACAATTTTCCATAAAACTGATTTTTTTCTAGTTTTCCTTCTTTTGACCTTTCTTTTTCGTACACTTGGCATATTGAGATACTGAGCAGGCAGATTGTAAATTTACCCACTCGATTTGAGAATAAATATACTGGGACTTGATAAGCCATTGGCAGATAACATTTTCCCATTGAAAATGACTTCTAATGTGCCTGCCTTTGCAATTTATGTGCATTTTTTTGTTTTCTGTACACACATTCCAGGTTCAGGGCTCTAGTCCTTTGTTTCCATATTGGAAAATAACCAAAAATGATATTTTTTGATCACTCAAAACCACAAAATGCTTTATTACTCAGCAATGTTGTTTGCTATCAACTTTCTAACCTAAAATAAAAACTGAATATATTTTTGGTAACATGAGGATCAGCAAGTCCTGGAGGTTTTAAAATAGATGCAATATGATGCCCATAAGAACCTGTTGCAACTTAGCAGACCTGGAAAACTATACAAAAAGCAAACCAAAATGGAGGGCAGTTCTATACTCCATGCTTTTAATAATATTTATTTTGCAATCTTTGCTTTGTTTTGTTTCAAACTTTTAATTAAGATTTCCTTGGCTTTGCTGACCCATTTCTATATTGTTAAAGGCAACAGAAAAGAAGCTGCCAGGATAGCAGAAGAGATCTATGGAATAGTACCAGGTAAAATGAATTTCAGACACTCAAACTTTAAGTACATGTTCTCTAAATATGGAGGTCTTGAGGAATTAAATTTTAATCATTGTGCTGCCAGAAGTTGAGGTAGTTGCTAAACGTGCCGGTTGAATGGTTTGACCACACTTTCCATTTCTGCAAGCTTTGCACAGTGGCAGCATGCACTGGCATGTTTTGGGTGTGCAAAATATGAGTCTAACAATTAGACAGCCTACGTGTGAAAAATGTTTGCGTAAGTATAGGAAGTAAGATTGCTTTTGGAAGCAGACCAGCTGTTAGAGTTAACTGTGTGAGTAATGAAGGGTTTTACTAAGTTTGAGTCAGAACCAGAGAGCAGTAAGAGAAAAGACAGAGAATGTGAATTTCCTAAAGGAAGACACTAGGAAGGGTGTAATTACTGTTCATTTGAATCCAAGCCAAGAATATCTGTTTTATTGAACCGTACTGAGCTATAAAATGAAAGCAGTTGGCATGATTATGAAAATCAAATTTGGCAATAAAATATTTGGCAGGCTCTCAAAATGATCATTTACCTTTGTTTCTTTTCTAATAATATTACTTCCCACTCAGCTATGAAAATTATTGCCTTACAGGCTTACACCATAAGTTTGTCCAAGGCAGTCAATAGAACTATTTATGGTGAAAAATGGCTATTCAGGGTGCTGCCAGAATCAAATTGTGGCCAGAAAATCAGAGTCCTGTCAAAAGAAAGGCTGTACCAGCTTTTTTATAAGGCACTTACTGACTAGAATTTGTAATATTCATGTTGTTTTGTACTTGTCTCCATAGTGTCTTGTAAATTATGGGTTATTAGCAAAGACTTCTTTTTATTTGTGAATTAAGTATTTAATTCATGTGCCTTAACCAAAATGCCGTTAAGACACTTGATAACTGGTAGGTTTACCCATATAAAGATTCTTAGCTAAGTACATACAAGTTTTCCAGGACTGTATCATATTTGCCATTTGCAAGGATAGTCTTTCAAAACACTAGGTCATGTGATGATGTTGCCTGTGTACTGTATTGGATTACAGATGAAGTTTTGCAGCATAACACAAAGTAATGCAATGGCAAGAGAAGTAGCAGCAAACTTTCTCCATTTTCCTCCAGAAATATAGGAAATCCATGGTGTTTCAGAAATGTCTTTCATAACTGAGGAGTTAAGAAATGCCCCTTACGGGAACTACATTTGCCATATGTTTCAGGGAGGTATGTTGCTGTGACTTGCATGGAAATACACAGCTGCGTGCATTTTCATGGTGAGAAGTGTCCCTGTTGTATGTAACATAAAATGTGTGACTAATATAGATGAGATGCACTGTATATGTTTATTTTATATGTTGGAATATACAATGTGGTGTGTGCGTAAAGCTAAGTATAGATGGGGGTGCTCTGGTTACTCCTATGTTTGCCTGATCTTCTTCTTTATACAGACCCTGTTTTAAATTTCTAAAATGATCGAGTTTGTGTATCTGAAGCTATGGAAAAAATGTTCTATTTACTGCCTATTAAAAATATCAGCAAGCTTTTATTTAACAAGTTCTAGTATGCCATACTTTGGAATAGGGAGTTGAAATTTGATCAGAAGGTAATCTTTGATAGAGAGAGGGTGTTTGCCATCCTTATGAAAAGCTTTACAAAGTTCACCAGTTTATAAGCCTTTGAGACGTTCTTAGTTTTATGCTCAGTAAAGGTCTGCTAAAATCCTCAGCTGGGAGCTGAGCAGGACTTCCGAGGTCAAAAAAGTGAGAGAGGAAATATCCAAACAGCACAGAGAAGAGGCAGTCCAGTCAAAACTATAGAAACTACTCTGACTATCCAGAGGTCTTTGCTTTTGCTGGTTCTGTAGCTGCTTCTTCTGACCTATAGTCTTTGTCTGATTCCTTTCCTGCAGCCTTCCTCAAAGCCACAAGGCAGGTGAAAAGGAAGGGCAAGTACCACTTGAGTCCTATTATCTCTCGAATGGGTGGTCTTGTACAGGATTTGAGACCTAATGGAGAATAAGGGTAGCTCCAGCTGGATTTTACCTCCTTTCTGATTTACAGAAGTGCTGTGCATTCATAAGTGTTACTGAGGACAAAAGTAAGTGGGGTTTGTATACAAATGCTATATAAACCTACATACTTTGGGAGGGGAAAAGGGTCTTACCTGTAGAATTGGGTCCCCAGAATAAGTGATTTGAATACATGCCTTAATGTAGTGCTGTGCAGAGCTAGCTTACATACTGGAAGCAATATAACCTCTGTAGTGTGGTGTTCCACCCAGGCTAATTAGACACACTAGGTGCGTCTATACGTGCAATTCATGCGACTGAATAACCCCTGGCACAATTTGAGCCAGAGTAAACTAATCCCGACATCACTGCCTCCACATACGTTTAAGCACAGTACTTTACTTCACCATTGGATAGTAGCTGCATCTGATGGGACTATCCGACAATGCTGTAAATCAGTCTACACCGACCCAATTGTCAGACATGTGTAGACAGTGATGCTTTACTGTATAGTAAATTAGTCTAATGCACAGTTAAGCACATATGTAGAAATGCCCACTGATTATCTAACATGGTGACATTCCTTGTGGTACCCAAATGAGCTTGTTCAGAGCTCACTTGCGTATCTCTAATGCCCTCTGTGCTTCAGCTCTCCATCTATAAATGTAAAAAAATATGCTCCTTATTTCACGGGTGTTATGAAGATAGATTTCTGTTTGTAAAGCACTTGGGAGTGATAGTGAAGAGATGCATAGAGAAGCCCACAAAATTGGTTTATGAGCAAGGTTTTAAAAATGTTTGGAAAATAAGTCCTAAGCCCACAAATTGAACAAGGACTAGAGAACAAAACATTAAACAAGCTGCTCAGCAAATATGCATGGATCTGTGAGGGGTATGTGCCTTGTGGATCTGTGTATATTGCAAGAGTCATGGCACGTGAAAAAATAATTTGGTTTTGGAATTAAAGACTGTTCATAGAGGTAGTTAGCCCTGTTAACCTGCGGCCAGGCAGAAGGCAGGGCAGGTTGGCATGTTGGAGAATAAACACCTGACAAAGCAGCTTGTTGCCTATGAAACGTACACCTCTCCACCAGCTGGTATCTAAGGTGCCACCCTGCCCTACCTTCTGCCAGACTGTCATATAAAGCCTGGGACAGAATATAAGTACAGGTGAACTTAATCAGAAGTGTCATCATGTGACGTCATCGTTACTCCTACGTAGGTCAGTAGCAGGGCTGGAACCTTTAGATGCACTGCTCAGGCCTGAGCCATTTGGTCCAATGGAATATTTTATATCAGTAATAGATTGCCTTCCTCAACACTGGGCCTGCGCGTTTCATAGATATTTTTTAACAGTGGAGGGATAGTAGAACCGAGGAATCTTGAGTTGCATTTCAGGTAGTGGGGGTAGGAATCATTGATCTAACAAATCTTCTGCCTGTTCCCCCGAAGTTTACCCCCCTTTTGCCTCATCTCCTTCAACAGAGTTGCCCAATTCATGGCCCGTGAGGGTTTAACTTGTAGCCTGAAGGCTCCTGCCTGGCCACAAACACCCTCTGCACCCCGCTGCCCCCAAACACTCCTTCTGTGGCTACCAGGGTCTCTGGGCTTTTCCTCCCTCCTCCAGCTTCTGCTTCCTGCCATTGCTGACAGGGGACACATGGTGTGTGGGCCCAAGCTGCTCAGAAGTTGGACAAGCCTCTCCTACATATGACCCTTCCATTCTGGTCTTCTGTTTCTTCCCCACCCTGGCTCCTTGCCTCAGGCACTTTCACTCTGGAGGTTTTTTCAGACTCATGTTTTATTATGATAAGGCAAATACCCCTCATGGAAAATGTTAGTCCAAGTAGTTTGTTAAAGATGTAAGGAGCTGAAGAGAAAGTAGCAGGCAATCTTAATGATCATTTTTGGCAGGTCTGGTATTATTGCTATTATTAAATTTAAGGAAATTATGTAACAATGTCTTTCTCTGGGAATGCTGTATGGTTGCAACTCTACAAAGGCAAAGTCAAGGGGCTCCTATACACATGCAGGGAGGCTGCTTTGATTATGTATACTGTAATTACATGTCAGAGCAGGCTCAATTAACCGAGTCTACTGGAGCGTGGTAATTACTACGCTCTAGCAGAGTCTAGTGTCACATCTATCGGTGTCCCTGCACTGAAAAATTGCATCAGGGTGCTTTAAACTAAAGCTCATTCAACAAGCTTTAGTTCAAAGCGTCCTGCTGCCAATTTTCAGCATGGGGACGGTAATATGTGTGACACTCTGGATGCTTTTAATTAAAGTGCCCCCCCACCCCCCACCCTCCGGAGCACATGTATAAAAACCCAAGGTTATGATTATTAGTTAACCCTGGGTCATTGTCTCATAAAGAATCCAGGCTAAGCATGGCAGTTTTCAGGTTTCTGATTTTATTTTCCTCTCTAATGTTGTGGGCATATGTGATTTGGGGGTTTGAATGGACTGTGGGGTTTTATTGTGATATTTCTGTATTAACTGTGTTCATGTTGTTATATTGTGTGACTTAGCTTACCCCATTAGCCTGTGCACAGAAAATGAAGGGTTAAGTGTCAGAGCTGTCTTCATGCAGGACAAGACAGGATGGACCTTTAGTGTGAACTATGACTCTCAGACTGCTGCCACACCTTACACTTAGGCATGATATCATTAACCAGTTAATTGCATCTTAATTTGTGATCCAGCCACACATTCAATCATAAAATGTCATCAAAAATGAGGAACAAGTTATTACAAGAATGTGTAATAACTTTGTGGCTGATTCCTATCATGCCATTAATTGAAAGTATGGCCGGGTGCACCCCTGTGCCTGGGAGCCTAGGTTAGCTGACAGGTTTCCCAGCCATGGGGTGCATAGGATCATGATCCTAGGCTCCCCCTGCATGGGCAAGAAGCAAATTCCTCTGACTGGGAGCCTAAGTTAGCTGATGGTATTCCCAGCCATGCAGGTGCATGGTACATCTCCATGCCTAGGATCCCCATTAGCAGAAGGGGCTCCCACCTGTAGGAGCTTGCTTCTTCCCCATGCAGCGATAGCCCAGGATCATGATCCCAGGCTTCCACTGCACCAGCAATAAGGTGTGATGGGATCTGATGTGTGATCCAACAATCATGCACTTGTGGCATGGCAGAAAGCTCAATTGTTTGCAGGGGCCCTTAAATAGCTTTGTTAACATCAACAAAACTGAGGTGCCTGACACCCAGGAATACAATCAGGTTGGCAGCTCCTGACCAGAAGAGTCTGGGGACTGAGAAGTGGAGAGATTTATAGAACTGGAGAGACTAGAAAGGGAGCAGCTGAGTATCTTTGGGGGTGCACAAGGCTGTGCAAAGTTGGTTTGGGGAAGGAGGGATTGATTAACCCCTTCAAAGGCAGAAAACCTCTGGCTGGGTGGCCTTTGCCCCAATGAATGCCTTTACTGAAGAGATTATCTGCTGTGCTGCGCGGTACTAGTGGCTGCGGTGGATCTTCCCAACAGGAGGTGAAGTCCCTCTCTCAGGAGGGGAACTGGATGTTCAGTCAGGGCCACAGAGAATCAGGAAATGTGAAATATTAAAAGTTTGGGGTCTCAGAGTTGGAAGAAATCTGGGTTGTCCCTTGCTTTAGAAGTCAATCCCAGGCTGGCTTCCAGGGACTCTGCCAGAGACAAGGATGCAGCTGTCCTGAGCAAGCAACCCCTGGAGGTCACTCCATGACCGTATTTACTGGGAGACTGATGAAATGTGGCAACAGCTTTAATAATATTTATTTATTTATTTATTTATTGGTCTGGTAAATAAGTCTCTCTTTATTTGGTGGGCGGGGATGTTGAGATTGGTGGGGGGAAAAAAAACATTTGAGGATTGCTTAATGCCAGCCAAAAAAAAAAAAGCAGTAATGGTAATGAACAAAGGCTTATTGTGTGTTCTGCCTTTCTCTGTTGAATAAACTATGAAAAGGCCAAGAATTGCCCTACCACAGAGCAAAACACTGAACAACAGCAACAAACAACGTGGAAGAAAGTACCATAAAGAATAAATTCGCTTTTAATCCATGGATTTTAATGCATAGCTCTAGCTTTTCTGCACCTATGCATCTCTGACCAGCCCCTTCAATATAAATGGATTTCCCATCTTTCCTTCTCATATTGTGCGTCTGGCCACTGCTGATCATGCATTTTTAATCTGTTACTATTTTCATCCTTGGTCCAGCTGAAACATTGGGACCCAGCAGAAAGGAAGAATGGGCGAGTGGTCCTAGTGCTAGCCTGGGACTCTGCAGACCTAGATTCAATTACTTATTTCACTGTCTGATCTTGGCCAAAAAATTTAAGCCCAGATCCTCAGATATATTAGGAAGATGTAACTCTCACTGATTTCTTTGCATCTTGGTTCCCCATTTGCAAAACGGAGATAATTGTACTTCCCTATCTCCTGAAAATGTGAGGTTTAATACATTGAAGTACATAAGAATGCAAATGTTAAGGAAAAGGGTTCTATAAAAAAGAAAACCTTAGATGGAACTAGGACAAATAATGATACACGTTCCTTTCCATCTTATCGTGGTAGCTATTAACTCTGGGAAAAATGCTTGGACTTTGACACAATTCTGTCTTAAATGGCAACACACCCCCAGCAAATTCTGAATCTTTACAACTAAAATAATGTTTCTAAGTGGAGCTACTACTTATAGGTTGTATAGTCATTCAACCAAGCAGAAAATTAAGGACAACCACAGACAGACAAAGAAAAAAGACATCCCACAGATCTCACTGGGGAGTTTACTTGAGATGAATTGCTCAAAACGATGTAGAAAAGTAGGAATTGAGTGTTGGGCAGTGTTTCTTTGAAACTCCTGGGTGAGGAGGTAAAATATCGATATCTGCTAACCTGGTTGGAGGGAAAGGTAGAGACATTCATAATACGTATTTGCTAAGTCAGAGAGAAAATTGCTCTGGGCATATTAAATTGGTTTGCTAGGCACTCAGCTAAAGTTACCAATTAAAGGCTATGGTCAAGATTTTAAAATTAGGATCAGAGGGTGGAATTTTCTCAAGTACCACAGAGAGTCTCAGCAGGACTGGATTTGTGCTCTTAGCTTACTTGGCTGCATTTAAAGTTTCTGCCCATGAACCTTTTTTTCCAAATACCTAAAAAAGTGCCCTGCTATTCCAAAAGTGCTGAAGGTTTATCTTCTCTCACTAAAATGAATTTAGTAGGCAGTTTTGCGTGCGTGTGCGCACGTATACAAATAAAAATTTTTCCTATGTTCATTTGGAACAGTTTGCATCTCTGTTTTCATGTTTTTACTTTATATTTGGATTAACTCCTGTGCTGTGTTAGGCTCATGGGCGGATCGATCACCTCTTCATGAAGCTGCATTCCAAGGGCGCCTCTTATCTTTGAAAACCTTGATTGCACAGGTAAGAAACCAGAAATAAATTCATTAGATGCTATTTTTTTTTTTTTAGATTCCAGATTTTTTCCAACTTTTGGCTTCCTTTTCAAGGACTAACCATAAAAACAGGCTACATGGGATTGAGGAGGCAAAATGTATAGGTTTAAATGTATAGGTTTAAATGTAAATACTGTTTTATAAAACAATCAGGTATGTTCCTAGTTGGGGAGAGGCAGAAGAAAAGGCAAGGTGGCACCTTAGAGACCAACTCCTTTTAGAAAGGCATAAATTGGGGAGCATATACAAGTTGGGTGGGTGGTAGTCTCATAAGGGACTGGGTAGTCTCCATTACAGTTGAAGCCAAGAATTCAGAGGGCAGTGAACAGGAGATAGGAAGCGGTATGGCATAGTGCATAAGGACAATGGGACAAGTTAGGATTATTAGATTTTTGGTGCCTTCTCTATCAGTGCCCACTACTACAGATACCCAAGAAACCTCATCCTGGGTGCACCTATATGTGCAATTATTGTGACTGAATAAAGTGTGGAGCAATTTGCACTGCAGTATACTACTCCCAGATGCAGTCTACACATGCTCCTAGGACAGCAGCAAATTGAGCCCAGGAGGAACAGTTTAAGCAGGGGCTGCTTCTGCCCTGCTCTGCCCCCCTGCAGCATCCAGGGGCAGCTTCTGGCTTTGTTAGCAGCTGCACAGGTGCCAGGGCAGCCCTAGGCTGGCAGGGGGCATGAGGGCTAGGCCAAGGCTCAAGCTGGCAGTGGCATTATGGTCTGGGCTCTGAGAAGCAACCCTAGGCTGGCAGGGGATACCAGGGGTCAGGCCTGGGCAACAAATGACTGCATCGGATGGTGGAGGAGGTAGCTGGGACACAAGGCTCCTACATCTGCCAAGCCATGTGCCTAGGCAGCAAGCAGGACTATAGCCCCCTGCTGGCAGGGCAGACCAGGTACAATTTAAACTCAGGTCAACATCTACATGTGTGTTGCAGCATAGTAAATATCTCTGCAGTAGAATAGTACTTGTATTTACAAGTACTACACTGCTGCAGAGTTAATTAGTTTCCTGTGGCCTAATAAGGCTGAACTTATAGACGCAAGACATTTAGTGTGGAGCTAATTAATCTACTCTACAGTATATGTCTTGTGTAGATGCATCTCCTGAGATCCAACCTTATTTCTCCACCTGTCAGTTGATAAATGTGGGAGATATATGACAGAGACCCCAAATGAGGCATACTCACACTTACTTTCTTATGCCCATTATGTGAGAAAATACAGTGATTTTCCACATTAAAGTTGAGGGGGACCCTGGATTTGTGTGGAGCATAAATGAGCCTGAGGCTGAAATGAGGGATTTCTAAAAGGAATGGAGTGAATACCAAGAAATCCCCAGCTCCTGACACTTACTTGTATGTGGTTATTTAAAGGGTACCACAACCACTTCTTTGAAATTTGAAAACTGATTCTCTTCTGTTTATTGGCCATTTGGTCCCAAGCCTCCAACTTCAGGTAATTAATTTGAAAAATGAAATCCCTGCCTGTTCAGTGGATGCATCTACATGAGATGTTTACTGTGATGTTGCCTAATTACTTCCACAGTAAAGTCTCGGTGTCTAGGTGCACAGCCCTATTAGACTGCAGTAAACAAATTGACTCTGTCATAGGTTAGCATTTGTAAACAGAAGTACCTATCTGACAGTGGTGTTCTTGAGTGTACAGCCATGCACATGTAGACACGGGATGGCTGGGGCACAACGATGCTTCAGCTATGATAAGGATCACGGTACTGCTTGTTTTACCTGTGTAGATGCATATAGCTGAATATTTTATTTGTGAAGATTTCAGTGGTAGAAGAGTGGGCTCCCATTTGGTTAGGTGGGGAATAATAATCTATAGAGAGTGGGACAGAGCTGATCCACAGCAGCAAGATAAATGAAAGGGTAAAGCTGTTCATGCAGTATCATACCAGTTGATCACTGTTTCTCAGATACTTACCCTTCAGTTAATATTAAACATGTAGCTTTATTTAAAGTCACATAGAAGATTTTTCAAAAGCACCTGAATGATTTAGGAACAACCTCCAACGAATTAGAGGTGACGTGATTTAAAAAAAGTCTGCCCATGAAAGCCAGAAAACAAAGCACTTCATTTTCAAAAGACTAGCCATTGCCAGTACCCAGTGAGAAACCTTAACAAATATCTGTATTTTTAAAAGTATAAGACCCTGTTTTCAGTTCCTTTATAAAAATGGGAAATGTTGGATAAATGTAGCTATGGGGAAAGCTGCTTTCACATCCCATACCTGAGTCTTTAAAGAGTGTTTGCTGATTAAAGGAATTACTCTGATAAAATATTTTCCTCTCTTGTAGATTGCTGCATTTCCCATGTTAGAGGAATGTGCTTAATTAATGCTATATCACTGCTGTCATTTCTTTCTTCACACAAGGGATTTGTAGAAAACCTTTCTTCTTGTAAAGATACCATGTGGTAAACTTGAAAACTATAAAAAAGGATAACTTAGACAATAAGCTACCAGTGCAAAAGGAATCTTGCTTATTCCCCTTCTGATGCCTAAAGCCAGAGAGGTTCTCAATGTCATGTTTTAATATCAATGTGATTGCTTAGCTATTACTTAACTATATTTGCTTTTTCTATTTTAAATGGTTATGCTACAGAGTATTATGACTGTTTTTGCTTATTGTGTAAGTGGATTGCAGCTGGACAATTTCCCAGCATTTGTCTGCCCACAAGTTTTTATACCTTTTTATACATAAAAGTAAATTTGTGTAGAATTTACTTATGGGGAAGAGGGTGGGGGGGAGGAGGAAAGCACACTGCTGCCATCGTGTGAGCTGCTTAGTGTTTTGCATCAGATATTTGCAACAACTGCATTTTAAAATACCAGAATGTGTTATCCGTGTTACACTATAGTACAGTTGGCTCATATTGTATTCTTGCATGTGGGTGTAAATTTTTATTTTCTATTTGACTTTGCTATAGTCTGAAAAATGTATTCACAAAATTCCACACAGGTTTGGATTCAAGCACATTTGTGCTGTTTTCCCTTAGTGAGTATTTGGAATAGTTGTTTTCACTGAAGGCAACCTGCTGAAAATGCCAACTTTTAGTTTTCATTTGTTTTTTAATGAAAGAAAAAGAATAGAGCAGTTCTTCTGTTGCAAAGAATTTAATACGACAACATACTAGAATATTTTGACACTATGGATTCCTGTTTGAAATCTCTGAGTTTATTTTGTGAATTATGAATTTTGTGAGTTTATTTTGTGAATATTGCCTCACAATATTAACACCTAGGAGTGTTAATATTGTGAGGCACCCTGTGGTACCCTTAAAAGGATCTTGCAGCACCCTGGTGTGCCATGGTACCCTGGTTGAGAATCACTGTTTTCTGTTCAAATATAAATTAATAAAAGAGCTCTTATTCAGACATTCCTAGAAAGGGCTTATTATTCAACAGTCTCTTTTTTTCTGTTTAAAGTGTTTTCTAGAAAAGGGAGGAAAAGGAAACAGTATAATGTAACTTAGACCAGTAATATTGCTGTATTTAGTTTACAGATAAAAATACAGCTTATGAGCTATGATTATTATTTGTATCTAGAAATAAGGAAGTTAATTCACTATTGGAGTCTAAAAAAGTATAGTGTTTCCTGATGTTTACTGTATCATACAGCAGATTCCCTTTATCTTTTGCTGCAAATCTACATTTGGGGGTGCTAGTTGGTGGCAAGAACTATAGTGTCAAAAAAGGATCATCTGTTTCTTGCATATTCTGCAATAACTCTCACTGATTTAAATAGGAGTTTGCACAAGAGCCGGGAATGCAGTCTTGGCCTTTGTGGAACAGTAATGTTTGCATTTCATGTTTTGTTTGTGATGGGGGTGTCCACAACCCCGCATCCGCCTGTTTTCATATCTCTCTTCTGATTTCCAGGGATTCAATGTGAACCTTGTGACAATAGACCGAGTTTCTGCTCTCCATGAGGCCTGCCTTGGTGGCCATGTTGCTTGTGCAAAAGTTTTACTGGAGAATGGTGCTCAAGTGAGTGTTAAAGATCATAGTGATTTACATGGGTTTGTAGAGTTGAAAAAGAATATAGGATCCTGTGCTTGGTAGCTACATGATACATAGTTGGCATATGTTGACGCAATCTAGAACATGCAGTTAGTCATGCAGCTTATGCTAGGAATGGAGCCAAACTTCTGAAGGGGCGATCAGTACTCTGTGGTACAGTTATCTTTGACAGTGATTCCAAGCTGCACATATCAAAATTGACAAATTCTAGACACAAAAGGGAAAAAATGCTCTGTTTTCACCAATAATAAATTGTTTATGATTCTTTAGTGATGGCTTTCATCCTGAAGGATCTCAAAGCTTTGTTGTAGCTTTAGTCTCCAATATATTCCCTTCTGTCTTTCTTCTGTGAAACTTTACTGTGATCAACATAAAAAATTAGAATAACCAGGCCATAATGATCGTTATGTTAATGATTTATCCTTTTCTTTTCACAGTGATCATTGGAATTCCCCATGGTCCTTTGTGAGATTAGTTTGAAACTTGCATATAAGTAAAAAATAAATGGGCTTAAAGAAATGAAATATTTTATCTGTTAATAAAATAGCAACATTTCCCCCAAGTTGGACCTAAGGTAAAATGCATTTTAAAATGGAAATATTGGAGTTTAATGAAATATATTTCATTCAGCCTGGTTACAGGTTCCTCTAATTACTGTCCTGAGCTATTGACATGTTGAGGGGCGACAAAATGGGTAACTCCAATCTAACAACTGCCTATTTGTGGGAGAAACTATATTTATTAAATAACTGTGCACACTGTATATTAACTTTTAATTCCCTAGAGAGCAAGAAACAAACATTGATCCTCAGCTTCACTGCATTTCCAGTTCTTTGGGATATGTTCTTTAAAAAAAGAAAAGACAATGAAGCAATGGTTTGGTTTATTAACAGCATATCTTTCCAACACCCAGAAAATCATGAGGCTGAACAATCAGTTGTCACTTTTGTCATCTCGGTCGCTACTCTTCTATTCCTGTTCTTGAATGTAACATATTGTTTCAGGCACTCTTTTTTTCCTTCTCCCTATACTTAAAGTTAATAGACATGTAGCCTCTTGGATAAAGAGTGCCCCATTCTGTTGCTTTTCTTCAGTGCTTTTGTTGTTTAATTGTCTTTCTTATGAAGTCATTACTCTGAAATTAGACTTCCTAATGTTCCTTTCTCTATTATCAAGTAAGTCAGTACCCAGGGGAGAAAAGAATGAAAGAAGCTGTTCTTCTTTATCAGTCTTTTTACTTTCACTTCAAGTCTGATTGGCTGTCCATTATAAAATCAATCAAGTCTGAGTGCTTACAACTATTTTCTTACCATCTTCCACCTACTGTTTTAAAAGCTGTATAGGATGGGGGATTTTAGGCTTACCAGGAAAAGGGAGGTCAAGAATGGACAGGGGGCCCCAAAGGAACAGGAACCCTGTCTTGAAGGGAGCAGGTAACTTGTAGGAAGGGACAACTATCATCTTGGGCAGAGACAGAAGTTACGTTTGATGCTTAATTGGCCCCCTGAAAGCACTCTACAGACATGCTGTGACACACATGCATGTCTGCAGAATGTTTTTAAAGTGGCCGATCACATATCAAATTAACCCTCATCAAATGAGGGATCAGGTGAAGGCTCTCCACTGTAGCGCACAGTAGGGAACTTTTGTTCCCTAGGGTTAATTTGTGGGGCATTTGGGGCTGTCTGCAGGAAGGGAGGGGGGAGGGGGAGCAAGCTGCCAGCTGGGGTTTCTTTGACCTGAGCTGGAGGGCAGGTAGGTGGATTGGAGCTCCCTGCCTCCTCCCTCCACCTCTCCAGCTCAGGCCAGGCAAACCTCAGCCAGCTTGCTCCCTCCTCCCTTCCTGCAAAGTGCCATGGAGCTGGGAGGGGAGAGGGGCAGGGCTGGGGGGTGCAGCTCCTCATCTGCAGGCAAGCTCCTTGGGCTCCTGCAGGCAGGCTTGATTTCCACCTCCTCCCCCAAGAAGATCTGTTGGGTTGGAGGGGCAGGCGCTGGGCAGTGCTCTAACTCATGGTGCTTTATGTAAAGCACCATGAGTTAGAGCGGGGGCCAGCATGTCTGTCAGTGCCTCTTGAGTTCCAAAGTCCTATGGGAGTTTCTCATCTGAAAGGGGCATCTGACCACAGGTAAAATGAAGGCTAATGTGCTTCTTACAGAACTTTGCCCAGCTGCAGAACTCATTTCTGGTGTTCAAAAGCTCAAATGGCAGGGCTGTGGCTATAATGGGGGGGGGGGAATTATGTTAATTATGTTATGTTAATTATGTTCAGTGGGGGAGGAAGCTTCAATGAACATGGCATAAAACATGATTCACCATCTTGTAAACAAGGACAAGCAAGCTTAAAAATGTGACCCACAGACAGCTAATATGTTTATATATATGGCTGTATTTTAAACATCTCTTTAGTTAAGGGTAAGACAGTGTTTAGTGTCTTGCTAATTACAATGTGTTAGTCAACACATTTCTAATGCCTTGCTTTTTCCAAGGGAGATGACACTTTGCTGTACAACTCTTAAGCCTTGACCTGGTACCATTTTTTTCCTGTAAAATCCTCTTGCTCTTCCAAGAGTGTTCCAATCCTTTGTGCCCTGTTTTCTCCTCAGGTTAGTTCTGCTCTCAAATTAGAAGCCACTCAGATTGGATAATACTTTCATAATCAGTCAAACCTTCTCTCATTTTCATTAGCCACTGAATTAGTAAAGTGCAGCTCTGCAACATAACGTAGCTCTGGAGTAGGAACATAAGAACAAACAAAGTGTCATAATGGTCACACTAATGGTCCATCTAGCCCAGTCTGTCTTTTGTTCAGCTGTCTCCGACTGTGGCAGAAGTGGATGCTACTGAACAGTGGTGCCTTTGGCCTTGAAGGCGAAATGAGTAGTGCACAGCTGGTCTGCACCCAGATTGGGCCCCAGAACTAGCACTGCCCCTACCATGCTGTAAGTGCCAGGATTGGGTCTGGGGGTCTGGCACCACCCTATATGCTGGGATTGGGTTCCAGGAGCCTGGCATGTCCCATCCTTCCCCCGAAGGCTGGGTACAGAACCTCAGCTGTAGAACTCTACCCCGTGAGAACTGGAAGTTCCAGCTGTTCTTGTACAGAATTAGTACAGTCTTATTGCTTTGGCCTTACATTAAAGTAGGCAAGGGAAAGTTTTCACCTAAACCCTTTTAAACTCCATTTCAATGGTGGGATTAGGGCTAGCTGAAATTTTTCTGTTGAAATAATTTTCCTAGCTAGAAAGGTACTTCTTTTCCTTTTTTGATTAAATGAATTTTTTTTTCAGAGAAAATATCAGCTATTCCCTTCCCCTCTTGAATTTGGACACTTCATCTTGCAACAAAGTGTAGATCAGTTTGTGTCACACTGGGTCATCAATGGGGCACTCTGTAAGGTAGAAAATTGGACAGCTAATCCTACATGTGCAGCCCCATGAAGGGTGTTGCAGGGAAGGGGCTTTCAATCTCTGGTGAGATCAGTGTTTTTGTTCTGACAAATATTTCATGCTCAGCCCTCGGAAGGCCACACACTTTTGCACTTTCACCTTTTTTGTTGTAATATTTTTCTAATGTTTCTCTCTCTGGCCCTCCCCCTTTCTCTCATAAAACCAGAAAATAAGATTTTGTTCAGAAATTTTACTTTTCAATTTGAGGTTGCTGGAAACCTAACATTTAGTAAACATTCTAAAAGCTTCCTAGAAAAAAATCAATTTTCTCAGCAGATCGCAGCAGGAGCTTTTATAGTAGTTACTGTCAGAATCCTGTAGTTCTGTCCTTCATAAAAAAGGACAGCACTTGAAAGATAATGGTGTCTCCTATAGTGTGTGACTGAATGCTGTGAATTATAGGGTTCTGAAATTAAACAAGATCCATGTATCCATATGATGCATTTAATGTCAGTATGTGCATGGCATGCAATGAAGTGCAGCCCTTTTAAAAGAGATTGCTGTATACCTGTCTTGCTGTTTCAGGTCAATGCAGTCACTGTTGATGGGATCACTCCTCTATTTAATGCCTGCTGCAGTGGCAGTGCGGCTTGTGTCAACATGCTGCTTGAATTTGGAGCCAAGGCACAGCTAGGGAATCATCTTGCTTCACCCATTCATGAAGCAGTAAAGAGAGGTAAATTCAGGATTTTGGGTGCAGCTTATACTAAGTGGACTTGAATTTATTTTTTATCCCTAAATACTTATTGAAACATAATCTGCTCCTGACAATCTGGTCCCCAGCGATAAATATTTTTTGTTTATTCTACATTATTCTGTATATTCTAATCTAATATTATATATGCAGTTTGTGTTTGTCAGGTGTCCTACTGGAAAGTAGTAAGAGGAGACGGCTTCTTCTCTGTTTTCCAGGCCACAGAGAGTGTATGGAAATTCTCGTGGCTAATGATGTTGATATTGACCAAGACCATTCTCAGCATGGAACACCACTCTATGTGGCCTGCATGTATCAAAGGATGGACTGTGTCAAGAAGCTTCTAGAATTAGGTACATTGTGGGTAGGGCAAGAACTGTCCATGCTTGAGCCCCTTAATTATTGTTTCTCCACTTGGGACAAGCAGTACATTCCTAATATATTGAAAATATAAAGCATCTTTTGAAATTGGAACAAAAAATGGGATTTTCTCATTCTATGACGTATAAGACTGGCAAATAATTTGGCATATGCTTTACTGTGTGATCTGAATCAGTTCCCTTAGAGTGTCAGAAAATCAAGAGCCAGGCAAAGCATTCACTTCATCCAGTGCTCGCTAAATACAGAGGGAAGGTCAGTTATCCGAAGAGAAGATGCTTATTAGAGTGTTCCCTATAAACAGCCCTACACAACAGGACAGCTTCTCAATGCTATATATGTTTGTCACCTATGTATCAATGCTAGTTTACATAAGCAAAGAATATGGCCTAATCTGTGTATCTCTATTAGCCCCAGATAAATGCTTTACTCACAGTTCTTCTAAAGTAATTAAATTAATCTGATGAGCACTACAACAGATTTTAAACATTGTTAAATAGGTAGTCAAAAGATGCAGCAATTGCTCAACTTTTTTTTTTATTCTCTTTCTTGCTCTGATTTTGCTCTTAAGTCTTTTGAAGATTATTAATATAGCAGTCTGTTTTTTTGTGGAGACTAAGGACTACAGTTCTCACAAGATAATTGTGGTAATGGAAGACTCCTGCATATCCTCAGATGCATTTAAGTTAAATGATGAAAAACAAAGTGAGTGGTAACTGTGGCCTGCTAACTATGGTCTGTTAAGGCTAACTGTGGTCTGTTCTTGTCTCTCTGTGTGTATGTGTGTTCTTTAAAGGAGCCAGTGTTGACTTGGGTAAAGGATTGGACACCCCACTTCATGCTGCAGCTAGGAAATCCAGTGCAGAAGTTGTTAACTTGTTAACAGATTATGGTGCTAGCTTGAAGTGCAGGAATGCTGAATTCAAATGTGCCCTTGAACTTGCAGCCCCCAATAGCAAAGTGGAACAGGCACTTTTGCTTCGGGAAGGTAATGATTCCTTTTTTTTAAATAAAAATTGAATAATATTTATTTCCTTTTCATAAGTACTTTTTCTTGTTAGCTTTATTTTTCAGTGTGCTGTTCCCCCCTCTCTTGATTCTTTCTTGATTATCCATAGTCTTCCAGTGTTAGTGGATAGGGCACAAGAATGAATCTGGAAGTCACAGTTCTGTTCCTGGTTCTGGCACTGATGGGAGTGACTGGTCAAAATTCACACAGCTGTACAGCATAACATAGCTCTGAAGCTGTTGCACATCCCTTATAAAAGGTGGTCTGTTCACCTCAGAAAGTGTTTTGAAAGAAGTGAAAAAAGACTATAGAAGTGCCAAACGTATATTTAGGGGTGTACTTGGTAGCCGTGTTGGTCTGAGACAAAAAGACATATAAAAAACTAGAATTCTTGATTCCAAAATGATACCATTTATTAAACCAACTGGGAAATCACAAGAAGATTGTCCTTTTCTGCACAAAACTTTTGGGAACAAAGTCCCTTTGTCAGGCTCTGGGAAAAGAGTAAATGGTACAAGATGGTAAAAAGTCCCCGTAGGTAGGAAATAAACATTTTTGCACAGAGGGAGCTGAAGATGGAAGGCTGTCCCTCTGGGTCCATGAGAGTGTCTTTGTGAGCTGCACTCTGAGTGTCTCTGAGTGCTGCTCTAATCAAAGCTCCTGGAGCAGCTCATGTATCAGCATCCCGTACTTCAAAATGGCGGCGGGGGCACTTTATCTAAAACTCACCAGACGAGCTTTAGTTAAAGTGCCCCCATCACCATTTTGAAGTGTGGGGACACTGATACACAAGACGCAGAGGCTAGTTGGAGCGCGGCAATTGCCACACTCCAGCAGACTCAGTTAATCAAGTCTGCTCTGACGCACTTTAATTACTGTGTTGGAGCAGCCTCCCAGCTTGAGTATAATTAAGAAGTGGTTTTCTTTAATTCTTATCTACTTCTCATGCTCTGCTCTGCCTTTCTTGTAATTTTTACAGATATGTTGAGTCAGCTTTTACATGGTCTACTGTGTCAAATACCTTATTTTGTAATCTGCTCAGAGGCCCCCTTTCTTTCTTTGACTGAACTTTGTACTCTTCTCTGTGTATGTATCTCTCACCAGTGATCTTGGAGGGCTGGATAAAATATACGTCTCCTCTTTATCTAGGCTGCCTGTGCATGATAGTCATTTCACCTAAAGGATAACTGCAGAGGAGATGTGTTAAATCTATCACTTTCTTTCTATGCTCTGTGCCTAGCCGGTACTATCTGTTTCTGAGACTCTGGCCCTCTTCAGTCCAGTGAAATTGGGTAGATGGCACAGCCCAGTGGCTGCTCCGCACTGCTTCAACCATTTCCTTGGTTGAGTGCCAGATAATGGAGCCCTGCTCAAAGATCTACTCTGGCTCATGCCAGCATAATTCTGTAGGTGAATCTGGCCCTCTGTCTATTGGTTGATAAATGTATTAATACCTCCACTTTGACCTCATAGGCTGAAATTCTTTTCCTGCAGATAACTAGTACAAGGCCTATCTATTACTTAAACATCACTTATGTCCTATCTTGACTAATTAAAGTGGGACTAGAACAGTGGTTTTCAAGGCACTCCTCTAAAAATGCGAGCTCTTAGCTTTCACTCATTTTATGACGCTAGAAAAAGAGTAAAGCAATTCTTCTCTTGCAAAGAGAGATCGTAACAGGTTAGACTGTTTTTGACACTATAGGTTCACATTTGAATTTTCTGGATTCAGCTTGTGATTCATAGAATCATAGAAAATTAGGGTTGGAAGGGACCTCAGGAAATCATCTAGTTCAACCTCCTGCTCAAAGCAGGACCTTCCCCAACTAGATCATCCCAGCCAAAGCTTTGTCTATCCATGTCTTAAAAACCTCCGAAGATGGAGAGTCTACAACCTTTCTGGGTAAACTTTTCCAGTTTTTCAATAACCTCCTAGTGAGCAAATCCTTCATAATATCTAATCTAAATTTCCCTTGCTGTGACTTGAGACGATTGTTCCTTGTTCTGTCATCCACCACTACTGAGAACAGCCTAGCTCCACCCTCTTTCAAAACTCCCTTCAGATAGTTAAAAATTGCTATTAAATCCCCTCTCATTCTTTTCTTCTCTAGACTAAGTAAGCCCAGTTCCCTCAGTCTCTCCTCACAAGTCATGTCCCCATACCTCTCTCACCATTTTTATTGCCCTCTGCTGGACTCTTTTCAACTTGTCTACATCCTTTCTGGCGGGGGGCGCGCAAAACTGAACACAGTACTCCAGATTAGGGCTGTGCAAAACTTCAAGTGCTGATTCAATTTGGAGGAGGTTCAGCCCAATTCGGTGGCAAAATTTCCAAATTTGAATCGAATTGGGGAACCAATTAAAAGGTCTGAATTGATTTGAAGCTCTCTGAATCAATTCAGAAAAGATTCAAAGAGCTTCGATGATTCAAGCAGTCCCCACTGGCTGCAGCAGGGAGCTGGACCCAGACTCCATGCTGGTAAGTAGGGGGCAGACGGGGGCTGAAAGAGGGGGGAGGGGGCCATGGGGTGTCTCCTGCCAGGCCCCAACCCCTGCCTGCTCCCCCAGCCTCTTTGAATGCCCCCCAACCCCGACAGCTCTCCCAGTTCCCCCTCCCCCCCGCAAATGGCTGCCACACCTGGCCCAGCTCCTGGCCCTTTAAAAAATAAAACAAAAAACCCCACACTCACTGGCTGCTGCAGTGGCCTCAGGACTTCTGGGGGCTCGTGGCAGAGCCCCCCATGCAGCATGGGGTAGTGGGGGGCAGCAGAGATCGCCCCCTCTGGGCAGGAACTGGTGAGCAGGGGTTTTTTGTTTGTTTGTTTTGTTTTTTAAGGGGAGGGAGCTGGGTGGGTGGGCAGCCATGGCGGGGCTGGGAGAGCGGGTGGGGATCAGGGGGCTTGTGGCAGAGCCCGCCATGTGACAGGAGGCAGCAAGGATTCCCCCCCCCCCGCCCACCTGGCAGCAGCTGATGAAGGGGGGGCTTTAATTTTTTTTTTTTTGTCAAAGAGCCAGGAGCTGGGACACATGGGGTAGCCATTGAGAGCAGGTGGGGATGGGGCCTGTGCAATTCAGAGATTTACTTATTCAGCAGCAGCCAAATCTTTGAATCAGATTCAGCCTAATCAATTTGGGACAGTGATTCGTCTCACCGTATCAAATCACTATCCCCCGAATTGGCCGAATGTGAAGCGAATACTAGCCACTTCGCAAAGGCCTACTCCAGATGTGGCCTCACTGGTGCTGAATAGAGGGAAATAATCACTTCACTTGACCTGCTGGCAAGACTCCTACCAATGCAGCCCAGTATGCCACTAGCCGTCTTTACAACAAGGGCACACTGTTGGCTCATATTCCACTTTTGTCCACTGTAACCCCCAGACTCATTTCTGCAGAGCTGTTGCTTAGCCAGTCAGTTCCAAGTCTTCCATCCTAAGTGCAGGGCTTTCCACTTGTCCTTGTTGAACATCATAAGATTTCTTTTGGACCAAGCCTCCAATATATCACTCTGAATCTTAACCCTAGCCTCCAACATATCTATTACTCCCCCAGCTTGGTGTCATTTGCAGACTTGCTGAAGATGCTCTCTATGCCATCTTCCAGGTCACTAATGAAGATATTGGGGAAAAAAAGCAGCCCTAGGACTGACCCCTGGGACACTCCACTTGATACTGGCTGCTAACCAGACTTCGAGCTACTGATTAGTATCCTCTGAGCCTGATGCTCCAGCTAGTTTTCTATCCACCTTACAGGCCATTTATCCAGCCCATACTTCCATAGCTTGCCTGTGAGAATGCTGTGGGAGAACATATCATGTGTAAATATTTGCACACTGAGCAATGTCAATGTTGTGTGCATTAACACAGCACCCTTCAAAGGATCTCACAAGTTTCCTTGGTTGAGAATCACTGGACTAATGAATAGATTTTGTTTCAGCTGGCTGTACATGTTACACATGCAGTGTCATTTTTGTCTTTAATATTCCATTTAGTGCTTTTCATTTTCAAACCCCTCACCCCCTGTGAAGTGATGATGCCTGCTTTATGCTAATTTTACATAAACTGTTCCATCCCTCACCTTCTGTATCTGTTGTTCCAATAGCTGAGTTTGTTAGCACTTACATCAAGAATGGTCACTACTACACTTTAAGGGGATGTACAAACAAGTCTTATAGGCACAAACCTACTTCTTGATTTATTTTTTTCCATTAACTGTATCACAATTTAGGTCAGCGTACAGAAATCTTTCTTTGCTATTAGTTTTTCCCAAAAAAATCTTGTGATTTCCATTTCCATTGGTTCAGCCTGTTCATTTTACAGTCAGATGGATCATATGACAGTTTAATTTATTCTTGTTGACTCTTCACTTTTCAGAGATGAATAAATTCCACATGACCTGTTGACAATTCAAATGTTCCATCTCTCTTGCTTTCAAATGCTTCATTATATCTATTTCTCCACCTGAATTTTTTCCTAGTCAGTCTACAAAAAAAGAGGATTACAGACCGTATAAATACAAGCACCACAAAAACTTCCTCTGAAGATTTTTCTTTCTGCTTAGTTTGTTTCTGGTATATTTATTTGTATATTTTCTTTTAATGCATTTTCCTTTATAGCTGTTTGTGCAATGATAATTTGAAACAGGAAATTTTGCTTATTTTCCTTTACTTTTCTATTTGCTTCAAGGAATGATGTCCCTCTTCAACTCAAGTTCTATCTCTATAGGCTATTTTACTTGTTTGTTTCCAATTCATGTATTTTAATCGGACTTTTCCAGCCTATTTTGGCCCCTAAATTTATCTTTAGTGAAACTTTCCTGATGCAGATGTGGAGATTTGGGATCAGACTTTTATGCTTAGCTGTCTAAAGAATTCTTTCAAAATATTTGTAACAGCTATCATCTCAACTAGCCCTTAGTTGTTGAACCATAGACTTCCATAACCAAGAGCATGAGCTGTCACAATTTAAAATAAAGAACCATTGCTCTATATCTGGGGCTTGATGAAATGAGGGAGACTTTTATGACACAGTGACCAAGGAGATGTATATGACTATGCACAAAAAAGGTATTATGTGTTGATATTGGTATTTTGGCGCACACATTTCTGTTTGAATATACAGTTACATGTATTGTACATGCAAAAACTGACCCTACTAATTAGTCTCCCACATACCATAGTATCTGAGTACCTACCACTTTTTTATTGTTTTTGTATACTAGGAATGTTACTATTGGGTGGACCCAGGCATGTGATAAAATGAGTTGCAGATCTTATATGTGCACATGCTTTCCTGATTCTAAGGTTTTTCTCAAGGAAAGAAACAGGAAAACATTGTGCAAATATAAACATCTTTATAGCACTCACAGCTTCCAAAATGTAGAACCACAACACAAGTACAAAGTCTATTCAGCTATTATGGAGTTATGCAAGATGTGTGCAAGAGATGGTGCATGTTTTGATTTATAGGGCCTTACCTGTATTCAGGTTCTTGGTTTCAATTTGTATTGCCAATTATTTTTGTTTATTTTTTCTCTCTTCTTTTCCAGGTCCTGCTAGCCTTGCCCAGCTGTGTCGGCTGTGTATCAGAAAATGTCTGGGCCGATCGTGTCTTTATGCAGTGCATAGACTTCTACTTCCTGAACCACTTGAAAAATTTATTTTATATCGGTAACTCTATGAGTGTCTACAGGCTGATTTTAAACAGGAGGAATACATGGTTGTTTTACCCTGAACAAGCCATGGTGAAAACAAAGACATCACTTACTGTTTACTAAAGGTCCCAAACCACTAGCTGTTGATATAACAATACTTCCCTTCATACTCCTATATGTTGATGCCCATCAAGACATTTTTCTGTAGCACATTGTATGATACCATAGAAATGGCAGCCTCGCACCTTGGTGTTAAATCCTACTTGCAGAGGTGTAACAGGGAAGCTGTGCACCCTGGGCAGCCTCAATGCATGGAGTAGTGTGGCTCCTGTTGCACCAATGGTGGCAGAATAGCCAGCTGTTCTATAGCAGCAGCAGCAGCTATTTTTGAACCCATTCCCTCCCACCCCAGTTATGCTACTGTCTAATGATGTTGTTTTACAAATTTGAAATATACAGATGGCTGATTTTCTAGGGAGATGTATGTGTTGATACATATATGCCTTCTGCCTTAAATGTGGTCCAGTTAAATCAGCCTATCCACCTCTCTTCTGTTTCAAGTTCAGCAAAAGTATGCATGGGTTTCAAGCTCTTGAGAGTTTATTAAAATCCTCACTGTAAAATGGCAGAAGGGCAGAGGTGTCCATTCAGATTGGGTGTTTGTCCCCTATGCTTTCTGTTTGTTGGATATTGGTGACAGCTGGTAGATTTGTAAGCTCTTTTTTACCTAGGGTGTAATTAGCTTGTGGAACTCTTTTTGCCACAAGGTGTTGTAGAGGTTGATTCATTTAACTATGCTCAAAAGAGGATCAGACAAATTCATACAGGATTAGGGAGCATAAGGTCATAGGAAAGTAGAGCTGGAGAAGACTTCAAAGGTCATCTAGGCCCCCTACTTAAAGCAGGACCATCCTGACTAAACCATCTTAGCCAAGTGTCTGTCCAGCTTGCTCTTGAAATCTTCCAAGGATGGAGATTCCACAACTCCTCTAGGTAGCCTGTACCAGTGCTTGACCACCCTCACAGTCAAAAAGTTCCTTCTAATCTCCAACCTAAATTTCCCCTGCTGCACCTTGAAGCCATCGCTCCTAGTCTTGTCCCCTATCACCTAGGGGAAAAACCTATCTCCATCTCCTTTGAAAACTGTTATCAAATACCCTCTCAGTCTTCTCTTCTCCAGACTAAATAATCCTAGTTCTTTAAATCTTGCTTCTGAGGCCCCTAATAATTTTTGTTGCTCTGCACTGGATTCATTCCAATCTGTCCACATCCTTTTGAAAAGTGGAGCCCAAAACTGGTGAAGCTGAGGTTGTGCTGAATTGAGCGGATCACTTCCCTCAATTTGCAAGTGAAATTCTTGTTAATACAACCCCAGATGCTGTTGGCTTTTTTTGGAACAAGAGCGTGCTGTTCGCTCATATTCAATTTATCATCCACTGTAATCCCCGGGTCCTTTTCTGCAGTGTTGCAGCCCAGCCAGTCACTGTCTAGTCTGTATTTGTGCCTGCAATTATTTTGTCCCAAGTACAGGACTTTGCAATTGACCTTGTTGAATCTCATCTGATTGATTGCAGACCATTTCTCCAGTCTTTTCCAGTCAATCAGTGGACATAAACATTACAGTTAGGGATGTAGACTTCAAATTAGGGCATCTTAGGACCTTGAATACTGTAAGCTGTAAAGGAAGAAGAGCAGGGAGCAGATTGGTCTGGATTGACTCCACATAAATACTATTTCCCTTTAGTATCCATACTCTATTCCTGTGGAAGACAGGACACTGAAATAAATGGGCCTGTAGTCTGATCCAATACACCTCTGCTTATGTTCTCTTTGGTTTTTGCCAAATGTATGTCCCGTGCCTTTATTCTTCCCATTTATAGTTTAAAAGTTGAAGGACTAGAGTAAACATGGTAGAACTAAGAGTCAGAAGGCCCCAAGACTATCAAATATACTAAACTTAGAGTTTATAACAAGTGAAGATCCAGTGGGTATTGGGATGGCAGAAGGCTGTTGACTTTGTCTTTCCGGGAGCTGTTAGGTTAGTGTGAGGAGTGCTTCTTCAAGGCCTGAGTCTGGTATAATTTTGGCCAAGAATAGGGGAGCCATGACTCATTTTGATTAAACAAAACTGGAAAGGGTTTCCAGCTCCATTTTTTTTACTCAAATGTCAAGGTCTGAGAAAAAAAGATATTTTACACCCATGGGCAACAGGTTTCAATATAGATCACAAACTCTAGTACATGTTTTCAGTGGCTGTGTCTACACATTCATTAATGCTCAATGGTTACTGTGCATTTAATTTAGTGCTTGTATACATACTAAATAAATGTGGAGTAAGCAAAGTTACTGCACAGCAGTGCTGGCAAATCCCTTTTTAGTGCGCTAGTGTGCAGTAGCCTAATAATACTGCGCAGTAGCATATTGGCACTGTCTGTGATGTGACACGCAACTGCAGTGTTATTAGGCTACTGTGCAGTTAGCATCTCTTGTAGACACACCCAATGCCAACATAAATTCCATAAAGGAGAATAAAAATATAATCTGGTAAATAGAAATATTCTAGTGTGAACAGAGGATTGGGCTCCAGAAACTTCTGAGTTCTAGTCCTGGGTCCAATGGTGATAGCCTTTCTGGCTGTATCCTAGTTACTGAGGGTCAAAACCTATTTCACCTTTATATGGCTAAATAAAATTTACATAGCCACATGAGTGTAAATTTTGGCTATGTAAATATCACCTAGACATGTAAAGGTAAAACAGCATTTAGCCCTTAACCTCTCAACTACACTTGCTCTATCTATTAAGATTTCTTCCTTGATGTCATGATTAATTCAAATGGGGAAGATGAAAAGTATTAAGTATTCTTTGCCACAGAGTTGACCTGTGATGTTGTACCTAGAAAAGGGATTTTGCATCCTGAGAAAATAGCTGCTGTATGCACAAGCTGCATGCTATTTCCACTGCCATTAGCAAGAAAAAACAATAAAACAAAACAACCCCCCCCCCACCCCCCACTGGCTTTGAAAGGGCAGCAAAGGTTTCGCTGACATGAATACATTCTTTATAAGGTAAAGAATATTTCAGATATATATGAAGGATGATCAATCTTACATCTGTGCAGGGGGTTGGACTAAAGGACCTCTGGGAGTCTCTTACAACCCTCCAATTCTTTAGCAGCTACCTTGTCCTGAGACCAGCATTTATGACTCTGAACACTTCTCAGCAGTATCAAAAAAGGAAGACACTATGTTTATTTCCTTCCAGTAGATCTCTCTCCTATTTATCGTTATGGAGCCATTCTGTATCTAAATAGAAGCAGGGATCCTTAGGTAGTGTAAGCTGGTAGAGTTTACATTCATAGATTTCATAGATGTTAGGGCTGCAAGGGACCTCGGAAGATCATCAAGTCCAGCCCCCTGCTCCAGGGGCAGGAAGTGAGCTAGGGTCATAGGGTCCCAGCAACAAAAACATCTAGGTTTCTCTTGAAGGCGTTCAGAGTAGGTGCTTGAACCACCTCCGGTGGCAGGCCTTTCCAGACCTTGGGGACTCGGACAGTAAAGAAGTTCTTCCTTATGTCCAGCGTGAATCGGCCTTGCAGGAGGTTATAACCGTTGATATATTCAAATCAAACAATATAAAACAATTTACATTAGCTGTGGATCTGGCCCAGAATGTGTAATATCCAACTTTGCCTTTATCTGGTCATCAATGGAAACAAGAAATAATTAACAAGGGATTTTAAATTTTAAAAAATATATATTTCTCATAGATGTTTAAATGCTTCCTAGGAAGAATGGAAGCAGTTGCTCAATATTTATAACTGGCTTCTGTTATATAAGTGGTTTTCAACCTCTTACCACATCTGTCCAGAAAAGAAGCTGTTCTTCCTTAAATAACAAATGCCATGTCTTATTTTAAATGAGAGGCTTTTGAGGAAGTTTGGCTTTAAAAAAATGCTGATGATTTGCAGTTTTACTAGAAATTCACTTTTTGTCCAAACTTTTGCTTTTGTTGACTACCATATTTATTCATTACTAAAATGAGGTTCCCCCCATTTAACATGGGGGGAAAAGCCCCTCATTTTAGAATCACATACAAGGACAGTGGCAGGGCAGGTGGCTGCTGTGACTTGGGCTTTAGCCTGTACCTGGGGTCAGGGCAGTAGTGGCAGTTCCTGCCTGCCCTTCCCTTCCTGCCACCCTCTGCACCCTTTTATCTCTCGCCTCTAGCCTCTTTTCCCGGTCTCCCCCTCCCACAGAGCCTCTGATCCCCTGCCTGCCCCCCTCCTCCCCACAGACCCTTGCTCCATGCCAGCGGCTCTGTGCATGCTGCAGATTGTAGTACTAGCATGGGGATAGAGCCTTCCAGCGCAAAACAAGGTTAAGTGGGGGGAGTGGGGTGCAGAGGTTGGGGAAGGGTGAGCAGAGAGGCTGGGAGGAGAGGGAGAGGGGAACAGAGAGGCAGGGGGAGAGGGAGCAGAGATGCTGGGCAGTAGGGGGACAGATGCTGGAGAGAAAGGCAGAAGGGAGAGCAGAGGTAGAAGGGTGAGGTGGAGCTCGAGGCTGTGGGAGAAGTCAGGTAGGTGTCAGGGGACAGGCACTAGCAGGGGCAAGTTGCTTGACCTTCCTATACCTCTGCCTTCTGCAGTGGGAGGGTTGGATCAAAGATGACCCTCCAATAATTATATTCTATACATGGAAGCTTATAACAAAATATTAACTTTCCATGTATAAAATCTAATCACTGGGGAGTTGTCTTGATTTCAGGGGCGTCTTAGGTTTGGGTAAATATGGTATGTTTTGTTTATGACAGGAACATGGCAGGAAGAGATCTTTCAGTTACTTTTTTCCAATATCCCATATTTGAGCTGGTCAAAATATGTTTGGGTGAGAGAGATTTTTCACAAGGAGAAATGAATTGCCATACTGCAATGTCCTGTGGTGCATCCAGTATCCAATGTCCTGTGGTGCATCCAGTGACCAGTATCTTCTGTTTCAGTGAATAGTGCAACAAATCTCATAGTGACAGTTATGTCCACAGGAGAAATCAAAAATTGATTTTGATCAGTTCCATTGGTGGACCTAGGATTTTGAAAGGAGGCATGCAGATGGTGTGGTGCATCATCACATATAGCATGACACACACATGTCTTCAGATAAATAGAATCTAGAAGCTTTATTAACATAGTTGGGGCCTAGCAGTCTATCATTCATTTTAACAGCAAAGCAAAATAAAATATTATTCAATTGGAATATTCATTAATCTGCTCAATTATATATTTAAAAAATGCTAAGACTAAGCAAAAATAGTCAAAAATACAGTTTCATTAGTTCTGTAGTCATTATAGTTAAAAGTGTATTTCTCATTCAAATTCATAAAACAAAATCTAGTTTTCCTGACTGTCATGACAATTCCTCCAGTACTTTACTGGAAGTCATTTCTACACCTGATTTAATGTTTTTAGCTACAGCTAAAACAATCTGCAGGACTGTGAAAGAGGAAAGAGAGATTATTGGGAATGACTAACAGACAGCAAAATTGCAGAAGAAAGGATGGTTTGAACAGTGGAACACCAAGACCATTATAAAGAGGTGAGGGTCATAAACACCCATGGAATGAAGAGAGATTAGCATGATTCATGTAGAGTATAATAAGCCATGAAGTCAATTGACTCCTTCCATGTTGCCTGAATTGTAAAGTTGCTGCTCCTCTCAGGCTGTTGGTTTTAAAGTTTGAGTAGAGTAGGAATCAAAGGGGGTTACAACTGCACCCCACCCACTCTGGATCTGCCCTGGATCAGTTACTTATTCATCTTCTCTCTCCAAATATCCAGCTTTTCACTTTTTCACTTTTTCCTCACATGGAAGTTTTTTGGTGTCTATATGCATTTTCTTGGCAGTCCTTTTTCTGCTCTGTTTTTCCCCAAGATACCCAACAAGTCTTGTCTATAGTCTGTCCCCTATTCGATTGACTTTTCCCAGAATATTTCTTATCATCTACAAGAACATATTTTTATTTACTCCCCATCTGGTTTTACTCCCCATCTCCTTTAGAATATCTCCTTTGGAAATAGTCATTCTCCTGAGATCAAATCTATCCCTTTAGGAGATTTGTGAATTATTTCCACAGCGCCCCTAACAGCCCATGTAGAATACACATCTTTATCCAATTAGCTCAGTATATCATTATACAGTCACCCCTCCCCCCCCCAAACCACCTACTTTCTGGACTAGAACACAGGAGCAACACCAGGGGACCTTTTTAGGACCCTGAATCTGGTAAACCCCCCCCCCCTTTCCGATCTTCTTGGCACCCCTTCCCTTCTCTTTTGTGGTCAGAGGCACATACCTTCTCCCCTTCCCACTTCTGCCACTGCTCCTGGCTGATGTAGGGTCAGGGGGAGGTCTAGAGTCACCCCTGTCCCGCTTCACCTTGGCTGTGCAAGGGGGCTGGGCTTAGTAGAGGACAGCATTAACAGGGACAGGCAAGCTTCGTCTATGCACAACCTTCCTTCCCAAGTACAAACTGTAAGGGAATGCTGGTGCCTGTCTTTCTTTGGATGATTCTCTATGGAGTCCAGAGACGTCACCTGGCACAGTGCTCTATAAATTGTCATCTATCTGTACAAGGTTTGTGAACTTGGTCCAACTCCCAGAGGTCATTTCCACAGGGCAGGCCATCCCATTTTTAACATAGCCATTGCAAGTCTCTCAACACCAATGGGACTAGTAATGCTGCTGTAGCCAAATATGGTCACCTATCAAAATTACACAGCTTCATATTTAAAGAAATATATGAACAAACTCTGAGATGACAGCTTCAAAATACAACCAAGCCATTTGTTTTGCTAACAGTTTATGATGTCTTTGTTTTTTCCTCCCTGAAAGTAGCTTTTTTTTTTTAATAATCTAGTTGTTCCCTATTGTGATTTAAAAATATATATATATATTCTGTAGTAAAGTGTAATATAGTAATTTCAAATAGAGTTTATTTCCCATATGACTTTCTTGTCTCTTTTCTTTTTGGAAAAGACATTTCTCTTTAAACTTTGTAATGTTTGTAGAAACTCAAGATCTTGGAAACAAACCAGAGGTGAAAGAAATCTTTGTGTGAATCAGCTTCTTAAAAAAAAAGAGTGAATTCAGTATTCATAAAAGCCAAAGACTTCATAAACCTGGCTGGAGCATAATGAAGGCAGGCACTGTGTAAGCTTCTGTTTGCTGCTCTGCCAGTTCACATCACTCACCTGCGACACTGCTGCTGTTTCAGTCAGTGGCCTCCCTTGTTTTGTTACTATTCATGTACCCAGTTGCTCAGTGTGCAGAAATAGGGAAAACGGATAAGGCAGTTGCACTAAACACACGTGTCTCAGGGTTATTCTGATGAACAAGTAAAATATGCCATCTCAGTCCACTACCCAATCCATTCCTATTTATACAAAGGAGAGACCCCCCCTTCCCCCCGAAACTATCCACCTTTTCATTCAGTAATCTCTGCACCAAGCCCATCATTTGTTTGAGCTCCAGCACATGTTTTGGAAAAGATGTCCAGCTACATTATTTTTGTATAGGGATAAAAAATGACTTTGACATTGAGCACTGGGGAAGTCTCAGCTGGATAAAATATTTCTGCAAAGGTTGAGGAAGGAATGAGAAGCTTTCTGATGGTTTGCATGTATAAGCATGGATGTTTTTTACGGCATGTGTATTTTATGGTGTGTAGCATAAACACACTTCGTAGCAATAACACTTTGTATCAAGAACAAAAAAGATATGTTTCAACAAATGTCCAACTGAAGAGGAGTCTGGGCATGCAGAATCTGAATAAAAGCTTATTTCAGAGGCATAGGTAGCCAAGGCTGTGCCTTGGGCAGTAGTGGTGCACAGTGCAGGCGCAACAGCTGGAATTTTGCTGCTGCAGGGGGGATGTCATCTCCTTTGTTTTGCTACCAGTATGTGTTGAGAAACAGTGTTTAAATGGCTTTTTTGGCAGCAGTGAGCCTCCAGCTGCTGTTCCTACATCATGAACTTCTAGTGCTACTCAGCCCTCTCTACTGCCAGAGCTACTGGCCTAAGGGTGCAGTAGGGAGGAGGGGGTCAGAGCATGGAAATGAACTGCTGGAGAAGGTGAAGCACCCCCTAGCTCTGTCCTGATGCCTGGGGCTTGTGCCCCACTTGCCTCCCCAGCATTTAACTACTGGATCATTCTAATATATTTAAGTCCTGTTTCACAAAATTGTGACCAAAAGTATGGTCTGTCTCCAAAGGAGATTGAGAAAAAAAGGCTTTGTATCTTGTCTCTTTAGCCTTTTTAAAATTAATTTCTTTATTGTGCCTTTCTAAGACTCCAGGTGTTTCATCCAACGTCATATAGGCAGAGATTCCTAAAATCTACAAACAGGGGAACCCAAGCAGACCTATTATATCCAACTATGGAACCCTAACTGAGGAAATAATCAGGTTTCATCGAATCCATCCTAAAACCTCTCGTCACCCAAAGAGTGAGTTTTGTCCAAGACACAATAAACTTTCTACAAAAACTTAAAAACATAGACCACCTTCTCAGCAACACCCTCTTAGCCACCATGGATGTTACCAGTTTATACATCAACATCCCACACCAGGATGGCATCCAAGCCTGCCTTACATATTTACAAGAGCAAGATTACAATTCAGAATACAGACCTAAAGATATTACGTGATTTATACACTTTATTCTCACACACAGCAACTTCACTTTCAATAACCAACACTTCCTCCAGGCCATGGGACCAAAATGGCCACACAATATAGCAACCTTTTTATGGGCCACCTGGAAGAAGAATTCCTCAAGAACTGCACCATTGAACCCATGCTATATCTAAGATGTACAGATGACATCATCATTTCAACTGAAAACCTGCAATCTCTGCTTGATTTCTACCACAGATTCAATAGCATCAGCCCTCCATCAGACTATCTCTTGAATACACTAGCACTAACATTTCCTTTTTAGATAGTACGATCAAAATCCAGAATGGTAAAATACAAACCACCATATACAAGAAGCACATGAACCAACATGCATATCTACATAAAACCAGCAATCACCCTAAACACACCAAGAAAGCTGTAATACGTAGCCAAGCCCTCCAATACCACTGAATTTGCATTGAGAAAATACCCACGATTGTGACCTCTCAAATCCTAAAAGGCCTTTCACTCGAAAAGAAAATCTCCAGAGATAGATCACACTTTTGAAAGAGCCACCCACATACCATTGGTGCACTACAAAGAGAATATCCCCACGAATCACAAACCATTAGTTATGACATAGTATCCTTCCCTGGAACCAATTTGGAAATTCCTCAAACAATTGCAATACTAGAAGAAGATCCATTTCTTGAAAAAAAAATCTTTCTAGAACCACCCATCTTAGCCTTTAAATGAGCACCAAACCTCACCAACCTCATCACCAGAAGCAATCTCCCTATGACCCAAACCACACCAAATGGATCCAGACCATGCTGGGACACGAAACAAAACCTGCTAATACATCTTCATCACTCCCACAATAACTACACCCCACAACAGACAGAGCCATCACCATTCCTGGATCTTACACCTGCACCTCCAGAAATGTAATATATATCATCCAGTGCACTGAATGCCCTGAAGGAAAATACATAGGAGAGACCAAAACAACAACTGTGTACCAAAATGAGTGCACACCGAAAATCTATCAAAGACAAAAATAGCCAACTATTGTCTCTCCAATTTCTCAGTTCTAATCCTCAAAAGGAATTTAAAAAATACCTTTAGTAGATGAGCCTACAAACTTAACTTCATAAATCTACTGGATACAAAAAAATCATGGACTGAATATAGACATTGGATTTATGGCACATTATAACCTGTCTGCCATCCAATAACTCCAGGTAACCTCTCTACATTTTATCAGCCACTTTCTATCACCAGGTCAACATTCTCCTCTTTTCCTCCGGTCCCCTTCCCAACCTACTGGTCTTGCACCTAGTCTCTCCCATCCTCTCTGATCTTCACTGCCACACATTTGCATTTTCACAGACCTGTATTTTGCATATTGGCTTCTATTCCACTCAGGAGAGCACTCAAAGCAGACTCTCCCTACCCCTGAAGAAGGGTATTTGTGCTCGAAAGCTTGCAAAGAAGAATTTTTCCAGCTATTTAATTGGTCTAATAAAAGATATCACATTTACCCAAAGAACCTTGTCTGTCTACAGACAGAGCTGTTGTTCTGACTTTGATACACACAGTTTTCTCCCTATTGAGCTGGATAAGAATCTGCTATTCCTTTTAAAGCTGGACTCCATAAATATATTGGCTCCTGCTCAAAATTAGTTAAAAAATGGCTGGAATCCTGAAAAACTAACCCTGTTAAAATTTATATATGTAACATTGACCAAAAACTCACTTTGATTTAGTTGCTCTGAATATGAGGCTAGGCAACTGTAGCAAAGAGTGACCTTGGCCCTGATTCTCTTTTGAAGTGGGTGTAAAGCAGGAGCTTTTTGCTAGAACAGAGTTATTAGCAGTAGAAGGTTATGGTAGCCTTTAATTTTTTTCTCATGTTTGAAAAGTTAACATGTACATGTGCAGTCAGGTTAGGGCAACCAAAAGTAGGCTGCTTATGTAACTGCTAGCTGAGGGAAGACTCAGAATGAAAGATAAACTGCAATTATGAAAAAATCCACTATTTTAATAAATTGTCTATTTCAAAGTTGGAGCAGATATGATTCAAGATAATTGCTATACAACAGTGGTTCTCAACCTCTGGCCTGTAGGCCAGATCTGACCCCTGGAGCAGTGTCATTTGGCCCCACAGATCCAGAAATGTGGCAATGCAGAATGGTGGCAATAAATGCTGCCACTGCTTCCCCGCTTCCAAATTTCCAAATCCTGTGGGTTAGATCAGGATGGCGCACAGGGCAAGGCTGGTAGGCTTGATCCAGTGTGCGTGCATGGGGTTATGCACACCAGAAGCAGGCCTGATCTGGAGTGCACAGGCCTGAGGCCTAATCTGTCATGCTCAGGATGAAGCCTGGGGTGGCAGGCCTGATCTTATGCATATGGGGCTAGTGTTAGGGTCCTTGGCCTGATCAAGAGTGTGTGGGGCCAAAACTCAATCCAGTTGTGGATTGGCTGTGGCCATGTGGGATCATGCCTGCACGCCAGTCCTGCACTGGATCAGGCTCATGGACCAATCCTTTGCACTGGATCTAGCCCTCAGACTTGACCCCATATAACTCATCTGGCCTGCTGCCTGGAAAGGTTGAGCACAGCTGTTATACAATGTACTGTTTTCAGACTGATCTTCATGAAACAGCTACTACAGGGTAGCAATCATCCTCAACCACTGTGTAAACAAAGCAGCTACTGTTCATTTGTCATACTCTCTCAGTCTTAACAGATGTGAAATATTTTTAAAGTCACTGTCCCAGAAGGCACATCTTTTGCTTTCTGCTTGTCTCTCATTATCCCGTAGAGAGATGCCAGCCTATAGGAATTTTAAAAGTTAGATTTCTGTTGTCTGTGGCCTGAGATGTATAAAAAGATACCTTACTTTGGCTTTGTTCCAAAGGCTCTCTGTCTTTCATCACTGAATACTTGCCAAAGAGCAGTCCTTTCCAAATATCCAAATTCATTTCTAGTTTAGTGAGTGAGAATACTGATTTGATTTGTTACTGTTGATGTTAATGTCACTACAGATGCTGAGAGCAGTAATGCACTCGACATGGGGTCTTGAATAATTACATGCCGTTAGTAACTGACATTTGAGCATATTTTTGTGTTAAGGGTTTGTCAAGCCCTTAACACAAGCCTTCCTCAAGCCATTCAGTTTTCTCTAAAAGTATCTGGAAGTAATATACCATCTGGTTCCTAAAGGCATAATGTTTAGCAGGTAGGTAACTGGAGTCCATATGAATGGGGCAATAAAAGCCACTCTGAGGTCCCAAGCCAATGGGCATGCTTGTGCTCAAAGTCAAACTACTGGTTGGATCTGTCATCAGGAAGGAATTTTTCTCTGGAGTAAGACTGGCCAAGGACTTTTATTAACTTTCTCTGTAGTGCAGGGCATGGTCTTCCTGGGATCATCAGACCGCATTTTAACCCAATAGTGATAAATAACCTGTCATTACAATAGCGAAAGTATGACCTTTTGTCTCCTTGTCACTTTACTGATGACACCATAGGTTTTTTTTCATAGGGTGCTTTGTGCGTGCAGGAAAGGCTAGAAAGGATATATTTGTGGACCCTTTGGGAAATATGATTGCCATCAAATCTCAGAGACTGGATCTGACGTCCCGGTAGGTGGGTCTCATCCTATGCTATTTTCCTGGATGTTTAAGGAAATATCAGCTTGGATGGTAGAAATGAAGAACTTAGTGCAGAAAGTCTCTCATAAATTCCATGCAAAAAATTCACTTGTCTGCTATTTGAAAATAGCATCTGAATGAAATAGCATCTGAATGTTTTTTTCTTCGCCCTCTTGCTAGCAGTATGGCAAATATTATTTTGCCCCTTACTCTGAGATTATCTGCTTTTTTGTGTGGGCTTTGTTTTGCTTTTTTTTCCCTTTTCCCACTAGGTATCATATACTAATCAACAAAACAGGGCTAATCCTGTGGATATTTTGACAGAAAATACTCTTTGTGTAATCTAAAAGGAAGAAAACTACTCGCAGTCCTTGGGCTTATTTCCAAGCACTCTTCAGAGGTGTCTGTTGTGCAAGTCATTGAATGGAGAGAGCTCTTGATCTGAATGACTCATCTGTGTGGAACGCCATGTAGATTCCTTGGGATTTAAGATGATTCATGATAGAGCCAAAATCCAGCCTATTTGAATAAAATTAGCTCCCATGGCAGGGCAATCTGTCCCATGGGCCAGATAGAGCCTGTGAAAAACTTGGATCTGGCCCACAAAGATCTAATTTGGTGAGTGCATGGGGTAGTGATTTAAAAGGGTTGCATTAAAACAGCAATATAAACACCCTTGTTTTGTGCTCTAGCTCTTAAACTTCCATTCCTGATGAGCATTCACCATGGTTTTCATGGGCACTTGCTAAAGGGGGGAGGAGGGGTGGCAGAAGGCAGGGAAGGGATCACAGCAGCAGGAAGTCAGTGGTAGGTTTAGGGGATTGGCAGTCCATAGTGGCAGCTGGGTTGCTGCTTCCTGGCCTGCTACTCTGAAAGGTTGTCAACCCCTGTTCTGTGGTTTCCTTTCTGCTAATCAACTTCTACCCAGCTGACAATAATGCCACCTCTTTTCTCCTGCACTGCATATGCGCAGGCAGGAAGCCAGCTTTAATTGTTGATATTCTGAGGTTTGTCTTCTCTTCCATTCACAGCTTGTTGTTGGAGGGCATGTAATCTATCTACTTGATGACTGGTGAACGAACAATACAACAATGGGTCTAATTTCCAGGGCTAATTCACTGTCACTTGTCTATTTGCTCTTTAACAAGTTGGTTAATGAAAGCCCAGAATGTTATGCTTTTGGAGTAGTGGTTATGGGCAGTTTTCTTCTCTTAGCAATGGAGAGCACAGTTGCATTGCTTGCAGAGTGCTTCTGTCATCAGTTTCTTCTGAAGAAATGGATATTAGTTTGTGCAATTCTTCATTAAAAATTGGTCTTCCCCCAATGTACTGAGTGCTCTTAATAAAATCTCTTCCAACCTTCAGCTTCCAAAAATGTCACGAGTGGAATGGTATCACAGGGCACTAAGGTGCCTGCTCCTATAAGAGCAGAAATTGCCTAGGGAGAGGGCCCTAAGAGCCAGACAGAAGCCCACAGGGGCAGGTTACTATGGCAACACATTAATGAGTAAATTAGCCTGCACCTGCACCCAGTCAGATGACCGGAAGAGGCAGGGCCCTGGGCAAATATAAACCCCAAGGCTGGGACTAGAGGGTTAGTTCTCTGTCAGCAGCCAAGGGGAAAAGAGCTCTCAGAGAAGAAGCTCACCAGAGAGGCTAGGCTGCCTGTTCCACTCCTAACTCCCACTCTAACCAGGCTGTTTTTTTCCGCCAGCTCATCCACCCACAATAATCAGGTGAAGTTCGCTTGTCTCAGATTTTCCATGGTCTCTGCCTCAGCCATAACTAATGCCTGATCTTGCTATAAATTTCTCTCAATCTATATTATAGCCCAAAGGTTTGTTTCCATTCTCAGGGACACAGGTTCCTTCCCCATGCACGGCCGAGTTCCTGGCCAATGCACCATTGTAACAGGGGGCCTTCT
Source organism: Alligator mississippiensis (assembly GCF_030867095.1). NCBI lineage: Eukaryota > Metazoa > Chordata > Crocodylia > Alligatoridae > Alligator > Alligator mississippiensis. The sequence continues at coordinate 323,039,136 of NC_081824.1, forward strand.
TGGGGCTGATCTACCAGTGCCCTGCCCAACTGTTCTGGGCCAACTGCCCACCTTCTCGCCTGCCATGCCTTGTTGATAATTAATTAGTATGTTAATTGGGCGGGAGGCTGCCCATTTCTTGCCCCGATGCCAGGGTGCACTATCTGTGGCTCCGTTCCTCCCCTACACTGCAGCCCAAGCCTCACAGATGGTATTTATGTTGTCTCTCCCGGGCCTTGCTATAGCTCGGTCCCCTGTCCTCACTGGGCTCTCCACAGCCCTGTCTCCACACCCCACACTGGCACTGGGCTCTCCGCAGCCCTGTCTCTGGTGCTGGGGTCTGTTCATCCCCTTATTGCCACACGCTTCTCTGGTGCTGGGGTCCTCAAACCATAGTGGGACCCCAGTAAGGCCTCCTCCTTCCCCATTAGCTTCAGTCTAATCTACCAGTCAAACAGAAATTAAAATCTGAGCCCCTGGGTATAACATAATATAAGTGGTTCAGGGTGTTCTCTGTCTTTAAAACATTAAATTTCTCCCAGCACTAAGTGCCTTATAAGACAGGGTCTCTGGTGAGCTCCAAGAGCCCCTTAATCCTACCCAGAGTAGAACAGGCAGCCAAGCCTCTCTGGTGAACTTCTTCTCTGAGAGCTCCTTCCCCCTTGGCTGCTGACAGAGAACTAACCCTCTAGTCCTAGCCTTGGGGTTTATATTTGCCCAGGGCCCTGCCTCTTCTGGTCAGCTGACTGGGTGCAGGTGCAGGCTAATTTACTCATTAGCCTGTTGCCATAGTAACCTGCACCTGTGGGCTTCTGTCTGGCTCTTAGGGCCTTCCCCCTAGGCAGTTTCTGCTCTTATAGGAGCAGGCACCTTAGTGCCCTGCGACAAATTGCCACAAGGAAAAAGACCAGTAATGAAAAAAATTCACACACAGATGTCAAATGTGAACTACTATATGGCAAATGAGAGAACAGCTAAAATGGCATAAAATGTAATGGATTTGGCTGGAATACTGACTACAATTGAAAGAAAAAAATGTTGGCTTGTGAGTGTTCAGAAAAAGGCGGGCAATGAATTGAGTAAGTTCTTGTTTGCTAGTAATTTGCTTAGCTGCACTTGACAGCTGTATTTAGGTGGTGGTGGTGAAAGAAGTGATTTTTGTAGATAACAAAGTTTCCAGAAAACTGTAGAATGACTTAGCATGGTGTTACGTAAATGGAAGACAGTATTATACTGCTTAAAAGCTCTTGTATACATGCATGTAGAAGCTCTGTTGTTTG